>NC_090444.1:1072756770-1073067688 GCF_031143425.1 Pleurodeles waltl
TGAATCCAATAAAGTACACCTGAAAAATCCAACCAACCCTATCTCTTTGTGTCGTCCTTGACCCGTCCGGCCACACACATATATTAACATTCCTGCAAATATAACTGGAGGACTGTGTGTTTTCACATGGCTAGGACTCATGATGTTTCCATTTCACTCCGTATTACACACTCAAAACACAAGGGAAACAGTTCAACTAAGCGAAGACTGTGACTTTGAAGCCCACCTATTATCTAAATCAGAATATGTAAGCCTAAGTCTTTCTATAGTTGGAGTTCCAGGATTAGCTGTCTATAATACTCAAGTTATTAACTAACAAGCATGTTTGATGGTTAACAATATAAACCATACATCAATTGCTTTAGCAGAGCTATTATTAGATATACTGCACTAGAAAAGTTGTATTGCAAAACAGGGTAGCTATTAACTACTTACTGTTGAAACATGGCCACGGTTGATTAGAATTTGAAGGAATGTGTTATTTTAACCTATCAGATAATTTCAAATCTGTTCAGTCTCACATTGAAGCCTTGCATGAATTGGTGGAGTGAAGCAAGATGTAGATAAGGGGTGGTGGGACTGGTTATTTAGCTGGCTGCCCGATCTTGGTCAACTTTGTTCTATTTTAGGAGGAATACTTTTAATAATGTGTATTATAATAATACTGTGTTGGTATATACAATGCATTCCTACTATGTTTAGACCAAAAAGGGTTACTTTTAGACCAGTATGTTATGAGACTCACTGGTCAAAGGGTGGAGTATAATGCTATGTGTATTGCACCACCGACTCTATCTTGACTATTGACTCCATTTTTTTCTTAGCTTCAGGTACCGTCACAGCGGTAGCGCATGGTTTTTCCACACCAAGCTTGTTTTACACACAGAATATGTTTTTGCTTTTCTCACCAGAACATGGTCATACCGTGTTGGAACATAACATGGGGGATGCAGACATGATAAAAGAGTTTCAGGCTGGGAGTGTTTTCATCAGAGAAAGGTACTGCTCTAGCTCAGGAATGTGTATTGGGGCCTGGCCTGTTCTTTTGCGTGGTTTCGACACAGACCAAGTACAGCTAGTGTTTGAATTCCATAACAAAAGGGAGGCGGGTTGCTAGAAACTTCCTCTTGAGTTAGTAAGGTATTAAAGATGGGAAAACTTGGTGCTAAAGTAGGAACCCACCTGTGAAGTGGACACACTGACCAGGAAAATCCCATTTGGGGAAGGTCTCCTGCCTTAGCTGTTGAGGATTCACCGGCTTGGACCTGCAAGGGTGATGAATTTAACCCCCATGCTGAAGCATTTTAATTCTTAATTACTTAACTTACATATTTATACACATATATATTCACTGGTGATGTTTTTCACATTTTTGCTGTGATTGTTTAAATGCTGTGATTTTTCTGGCATATGCACGTGTTTCACTTCTTTTACATTAAATGCTTATGTTCATATATTTGTGTGCTTTTATTTGATATCGGGGAAATGCCTTAATAAATAAATTACTCAGACTAAGAGTGCTGTATTCTTTGGCCTTATTTTCCCTTACTTTAAGCAATAGTAGAGCACATACATATGCTGTTTCCTTTTTTGAAGGAAATCAAATCTTCTCAAATCAGACTTCAGAAGTACTCTTCAAGTTCTGGCTGTTTCCCACCAGTCTGACGACCACAATCTACATGATGGCATGCCTAACAAAGGTATGTCACAAAATCATATTTATTATATCGATATTGTAACGACAATACCATCTACCAACGTAGGCCCTTATTA
Organism: Pleurodeles waltl; assembly: GCF_031143425.1. Lineage (NCBI taxonomy): Eukaryota > Metazoa > Chordata > Amphibia > Caudata > Salamandridae > Pleurodeles > Pleurodeles waltl. The sequence continues at coordinate 1,072,758,544 of NC_090444.1, forward strand.
CGAGTTTGGCGTTCTTTGAGGAAGACCCTGTGGTGGCGGCCGCAAAAAGACCACTAGTGTTGGTGGCATCCTGACCACCATATTATGAGTCACAGATGGAATATTACCAGAAAACAGCCACAAATCCAACACCACCAGGCTGGCCGAGGGAGGGAAAGAGGCTGCCTCACCACCAGCACCACCATGCCGACAACATTCTGCCCTCCATATTATGATCCACAAATAAGCACAGCAGTCCTTCAACGGCAGTAAACCATTGGCAGTGCGCACCACCGTGGTTCACAACTCACCTCTAAATAAATCCAAAGCCACACCGGCCAGTGCGAATACTCCACACCTGATACACATCCACACACACCACACACCTGCTCACTGCACTATATAACACCCCCCGCACAACCCACAATCCTTTGTGTCAAAAACCACAGACAAAAACACAGAAGAGCACTAGGAAAGAACAGAAATAGTGCCATCACATCATAGACTCATATACATTGCACAGCCATCCCACACCACACAACTGCACCAATCACACTAGTCACACATCACAAATACACACATACACCACAACCTACCAGCACTCACAACCAAACACTCCTATCCCACCAACCACCCTACACTGAACCCTACACACACAGCACACCCTTACACCCACAACATGTCATGCTCAAAGCACCTACATTTCACTGACAATGAGTTGAGGGTCATGGCTGATGAAATCGTCAGGGTAGAGCCACAACTGTTTGGAGCCCAGGTACAGCAGAGATTGATGGCCAGGAAAAAGGAGTTATGGCAGAGGATCGTTGATAGGGTCAACTCAGTGGGTACCCATCCACGCACAAGGGAGGACATCAGGAAGAGGTGGAATGACCTACTGGGGAAGGTGCATTCCATGACATAGAGACACCAAATTGCTGTGCTGAAGACTGGCGGTGGGCCCCCACCTCCTACCCCAGACTTACCATTGAGGGAGGAGAAGGTCTTGGACATCATGCATCCTAAGGGCCTGACTGGAATCATTGGAGGGCTCAACTCTGGTAAGTGAACAACATTCCCCAGTCACCAACCACTCCTGTCCCGCATGCGTCCCCACCACCCTTCACACCCCCAAATCATCCCATCTCACACATCTGTATGCTTCCAATCAGCCCACACCCCTCCCCTGAATACCACACCCTCCACGTCCACTATCCCCACACAGTACCTCCCTAGTACACAGACCAATCACAATGCCAAGCACCACAACTCCCACAATGCATCACTCCCTACACATCAAAATATCACAGTCCCATTTCACAGTGGAACACCTGCACAGAAAACAATAGCACATGCCACACCAACTGGATGCTTTGACTGCATCCCAACACATGGCAATGCTGCATCTGTCATTGCCATAACTGGGAAGCAAGTCAATCTACTCCATGCATCACACGATGATACCAAGTGCATCTCCACAATGTGACTCTGTCACTTTCCATCGACAGGTCCCGCTGCTATGGCTATCCAGCAGCAGTTGCCAGAGACAGACAGCCCTCCCCAGGATGAAGGCCCCAGTGGATGTCTAGATAGTGATGACTTGCCAGGCCCATCGGGGACAACCGGTCAATCTACCACCACCAGCCCCACCCTGGCCACAGCGGAGTCTCCAACCCATGTGGGTACTACACTTCAGCCAACCCTCCATCCTCTTACCTGTATCTCACGGACAGGTCAATCAGACCTGTGCCCCACAGTAAAGGGACCAGAGTCAGGGCCACACACCCACGATGATGAATGTTCTGGTGCAACTGGGAGTGGGCACGCTGTGCCACGGTCACAGTCACAGGGGATCAGGGGCAGCAGTGGAGCACCTGTGGGATAAGGAATGGGGCACCCAAGGGTAACGACTTGCCAGGAGGCCATCTCCCAGGTCCTGGGAGCATACCACCAATCCCAGGACAAGATGAGCCAGATCGTACAGGAGAACCAGAGGCTGCAGCGAGAAAACCACTAGGAGGCCATGCAGCAATGTCAGACCCTCAATGCCACCATGGCCTCCATTGCAGGGTTACTGAAGGAACATCCCAACAGAGCCTTTCACTTCTGCTGCGGCTAGTGGAATGGAGGCCCTGCCAGAGGACTCGCAGACCACCAGCACCTTCCTCCTGTAGCTGAGGAACCCTCATGCAAGCGAGGACCACCAACCAGACATCCTGCAGAACCTGATGCCAAGACCAAAACCACTGCCAGGAAGTGACCCTCTCTCAAACTTTCTCACTTGTGTGTCACTGAGACACACTGTTGACTGTATACTGTCATCTCTCCATTTTCCCAAGGTCCCTTCGATACTGGACCAGGACTACCAACAGCTGGGCCAACTACCCTGATGATTTCACCCACTTTGACCCCACTCATCACCCATTGCACTTGTACTTCACAATAAACACCATTGAGCATAGCTCCTGCCCATGTGTTTTGATCATAATAAGTAATGTTTACTGTTGTATAATATGTCATGACAGTCAACCCATTGTCCTGCAAAAGTGTGAGATTGACGGAAGTGGGAGCAATATGGTGCAAAACAGATTGTAGAGCATAAATATGCTGGATACATGTGTCAAGGGAGCCAACAGCCAAGGCAGGAACCAGAGTTGCACCACAAGACTGCCCTGCAGATAGAACAAGAGAGGGACAACTGTCACAATAAGAGTCAATGTTGCCCACCCACCACACATGTAGTACAATGTCGACCTCCCTAGTGTGGCAAGTGGAATCTCATACCATATGCCCATGTCAGATCCACATTCCCTAGCAGACGTACTGAATGGTCTTACAATCACAGCGGACTAAACTAAACTAAAGGCATGTTCCACAGTCAGTTACAGTTAGATTGTACATCCTCCCATTGTGGACTGTGAGGATACGTAGCAATATAGATGACACCACTATCTTAGGCACAACCATCGCATTTGATGTAGCAGTACAGCAAGCACAGAACATGGGGAAAAAAATGCATGACTAAAGCAAAGCAGCAGATTGAAAATAAGACTGACATTTGAACTGTTACATCTCCTTTGCTAGACAATATGTCCCCCCAACCCACCGAGAGGGACAGCTGCACCCAACACCTACAATGAGAACAGACACCAGAAGCATCTATGTCACAAGGCAGTCAGGAGTACAGGGAACATACAAAACAGTTGACACATACCTGTATCTCATTGGAATAATTGTTGAATCAACCCTGCTCTAGTCAGCTGCATCTGTCTCACCTTCCTCCTCATCACTCACTCACTATGTCCCCTTCATCAGCCACTGGTCCAGCTGCCCCCTCATCCTCATACATGCAATGGGATGTGAAGTTTCAGGGCCAGATTGTGTGACAAGCAGCAGGCTACAACAATTTGGCACACTTTCAGTGGTTTGTAGAGTAGGGCTCTACCGGAGACGTGTAGACACCAGAATCTGGCATTCAGTAGGCCAATGGTCTTCATGATGACATGCCTCATCCTGCCGTGGGCCTCATTGAAACGGTTTTTACGATTTTTAGTCGGATGTCCCACAGGTGTCAGTAACCAGGGAAGGTTAGGGTAGCCAAAGTCACCTGTGTGCACAAAGGTAGGCCCCATGTCAATACCGGTATAGACACAGGGCAGGTTGGGAAGAGAGGTGAGATTACAGGGCAAGACATACTATTGGTTACATACCGATGAGCCAGGCCCAGTCCCACTGTAGTCGTGCCATCATGTGTGTGACATTGCCGTTCCGCAGATTGAATGAGTCATGCACAGAACCGGTGAACTTGGCCATAACCTGGGAGATATATTGGTCACCGAGACACACTGCCTGGACATTAAAGGAATGAAAGTTTTTCCAGTTCCTGAACACTTGTTCATTTCTCCTGGGTGGAACCAAGGCAATCTGGGTACCATCTATGGCCCCTATCACATTTAGGACATGTGCAAAATCTTACAAGTTAGCTTTGACAGTTTCCAATTCTGCATTGAGGAAACCTGATGTAGCAGGGCAGATGTTTGAACAGAGTACACAGTACATCCTCCAACACATTACTGAATATTGGCTGTGACGGATAGCATAGGCATGATGTATGGCAAGCATCAGATCCAGCTCCAACTGTGTCACTATCTCCATGATAGTCTGACGGTTAAGTTGATACGTATCGCTCTTCCAGGGTACCAAGGTCGACTAGGGGCCCCTACACAGGAGAATGTCTCATCCTCACCATTGCATTGTATCTGGGAATAGGAGAGAGGAGAAGTCAGAAGTAGATGTATCGAATGGGTGGACATAGTCAATCTATGAAGTAGTCACGATATTTCCCCATGACACACTTAACATTCATCTACTAATCACCATTCACATGTAAAATGGCAGCCGTCTAGCCTGCTTGCACAGGACAGTTGGAAGTGACCTCATTCCGCCAGTGTTAGTTGTCATGGCAGACTAAACCACCGTGCAACTCCTCATTAGATAGCAATGTTGCCTATGGAAGGCCAATCGTAACCATCGCCGGTGGTGACGGTTGTGTACCCGGCGGACGTGATCACCATTTACTGTGGCATGGCTCACTTGACTCCTGACACTCGTGCTGCTATGTTCTGACTCTGGAAACCAAGATGCCACATCCTGCAGGAGATAGGGCCCAAGCCTTCACCCAGGAAGAACTGAAGAAGCTTGTGGATGGGGTCCTGTCCCTGTATGGACAGTTGTATGGGGCACCAGAGCAGCAGGTGAGTCTTATGTCACTGTCCTGTCTGATAGTGATGTGTGTTAGGATGAAAGGCATTCAGACGAGGCAGACAGAATGGATGCATACAGATGGGTGAGGAGTCTGAGCGTTAGTGGAGTGAAGACAGTGATTGTGGTCATGCAATGTGTCTGATGTGTGCTGTCCACTGCTGTCCCTGTGATGCCACTCTACGTAACGTTCTCCTTCTCTCTGTGTTACTCATGCAGGTCAGCGTCCTCAGAAAAAAGGGATTTGGTGTGCCATCGCCAAGCAATGCGGACCCTAGGGGGGCCATGCCTGGTGGTGCATCCACTGCAGGAAGTGATGGGAGTACCTGAGACACGAGGCATGTCAGACCACAGAGGCCCAGATGGGGACGCCCTCCCAACGAGGGAGAGATGCCTGACGGACCCTGACCCTACTAATGGCCTGCATTTTGGCTGTGGCCTACCCTGAAGTGGATGGGCGCTTGAGGGCAGCACAGCAGCCACAAGGAGGTAGGTACACACTCACACCTCTATATTGTAATGCTTGTATGGCTTTAGGTTGACTACTAGTGGGTAGATGTAGCTTAGGTCATTTAGAGTTGTACGTCGACTATGAGTATCACCCACCCAGGCACATTTGGTATCAGAGATGTGTGCCAATACCATGCAGGCAGTGAATTCTGAGGGCAATTCCTTCCAGTGTGGGATTTGTGTGGTGACCCTCAACAAAGATTGGGAGGCCAGCTCCTGCCATAAGCATCAGTACACCTGAGGTGTCATGCCATTGCCTTCAGTATCAGCCTACTACTGTGACAGAGGTAATTAGTGTGTCCTCAATCAGCTGTCATGTTTTGTATGTGTAGATAGGCACAGTGGGCCCAGATTTCACGGTGCTATTTGTCAATGGATTTGTGGGCATGCTACCTACCCATGCACGATTCTGTTGTGTAAGGAGTACATGACATGTCTCCATAGACGACTATGAGAATGTGCCAAACACTGTGCAGGTGTGACTAGTATGACCCTCATCAAGTACATAACTGCTACTGTACCATCATCAGCAGTGAACATCTGCATTGCTATAGTGTCCCCCATGGTGTCCTACTGTTGTAGCATGTATAGGTGTGGGCATGGCCTGCCATGGCATAGCTGCAGATAATGATGTTCTTATTCTGTGCGTATAATGTGTAGGTGTACGTGTGTGTGTGTGTTGGTAAGGGGGTTTGCGTGTGTGTGTGGGCGTGGCTAGCCATGCCAGGTGTGTGTGTTGGGTGTGGGTGTGTACTAATGTCCTTCCCTCCAGTGTGTGCTAGGTGGCTGTACTTACTGGTGTTGTCTTCATCACTGGTTGTGTAGTTGTATGACCAGCAGGAGCATTGTGAAGACTTCAAGTTAGGGTTCCATGGCAGCTGCTGACGTGCTTGTGCTCCTGAAGGTGAGTATTCCCTATTATATTACTAATTTCCGCCAGGCTTTTCGTGGCAGTGAGATCGCCCCAGAAATTGTGGCGGTGTGCTAGGTTATAATATGGTTGGTGGAAACCAGCTCCCCGCCGGCCTGGAGATGCCTACTGCGGGCAGCGGCGGTCTGGCCACACTGGCGGTACTGGCAGTGATTTGACTGTGTTCCGGTCGGAACACTGCCATGATCATAATATGGTGGTCTTCTCTGCCGTGCCTGCGGCGGTGCGACCGACACCTCCACAGTGGTGATCCTTGGACCGCCAAACTCCTAATGAGGGTTGTAGTGTTTGAAGGTCAGTATATGTAAGGAAGTACAACTACATCTCTCCCATCCATTAGGTCTGCATTGCATGCCCCTCTAAGCCTGCATCACCCTGGACCTTGTTCTATCACCTACAAGGCAGTAATAATCTACATACCACTCTACCTTGCAGACAAACTCACTTTGTCTGGAGGCTAGTGCAAGACATGTAGCCATGACATTTGCAAATTTGAAATCACAATGTGAAAAGACGAAAGGACCAGAAGAAATGCAGTTTCAAGTTAAGCATATTTACTGTTGTTTCATGCAAAGCATCCCAGGAATGGACCTTGATGCACTGCATGTGTGAAAGGTAGGGGAGCAGAAATGCTTCATTTTTACAAAGATGCTTTTTCCTTGACCTGGTGCACTGTGTGCTGCCTAGCATCAAGGCAGGCACCCTTCCACCATAGTTCCAGAGTGCCTGAGATACGGGCAGGATTGTTTTTTGTGCGGGAAGGGATACTATTAGAAATGGAGTCTCTAATTGGCAGTCAGTTTGAATCCTGTCGAAGTAGGGACCTTCACTGTAGTCAGGATAAGGGAGATGCCAGCAAAAATAACCCCTGCTCACCCCCTTGGTAGCTTGGCAGGAACAGTCAGGCTTATCTCAGAAGCAAAGTGTAAAGCATTTGCACATGACACACAGTAATAAATGAAAACACTACAAAAGGACACCATACCAGTTTTAGAAAAATAGCCAAAATGTATCTATTTAAGACGAGACCAAATACGATAAAAATCCACCATACAGTGATAGATATACGAATTCTGCAAGATTTACTCAAAAATCTAGGCCCATAGTTATACTTTTTGACGCACAACTGCGCCAACGCAGTTGTGCGTCAAAAATTTGACCGCCGGCTAACGCCATTCCAACGCGCCATGCGGGCGCCTTATTTATGGAATGACGTTAGCCGGCGCTACGGACTGGTGTGCGTCAAAAAAAATGACTCACACCAGGCAGCGCCGGAGAATGGGAAAATGGGGGTTGTGCGTCAAAAAATGGGGCAAGTCAGGTCTGAGGTAAAATTCAGGCCTCAAACCGGATTTGCGCCATTTTTTTTGACACCCAACCTCCATTGACATGACTCCTGTCTTAGTCATGCCCCCTTGCCCAGTGGCCATGCCCAGGGGACTTGTGTCCCCTGGGCATGGTCATTGGGCATAGTGGCATGTAGGGGGGCCCAAATCAGGCCCCCCTATGACACAAAAAAAATCGGAAAAAATACTTACCCGAGCTTACCTTTACTTCCCTGGGATAGGTCCCTCCATCCTTGGGTGTCCTCCTGGGGTGGGCAAGGGTGGCAGGGGGTGTCCCTGGGGGCAGGGGAGGGCACCTCTGGGCTCCTCCCGAGCCCACAGGTCCCTTAACGCCTGCCCTGACCCAGGCGTTAAAAAACGGCGTCCATCAGGCTGTGCGTCGTTTTTTAAGGCCCACCCCCTCCTGTGCGTCAAAATGACGTCAGGGTATAAATATGGGGCACAGGCCTTAAAGTCATTTTTTGGAAGGGAACGCCTAACTTGCATATAATTAACGCAAGGCTGGTTCCTCCTTCCAAAAAATGACGCACATGGCGGAATTTTGATGCCCGCGGGGTCGGACGTCAAAGTATAAATATGGGGCAGGGTTTGCGCCGATTGTGCATCAAAATTTGTGATGCACATTCGGCGCAAACAGAGTATAAATATGCCCCACAGTTTCTTGAAGTTGATAGATCCACCTGGGGCTATCACAGTGTCGTGATCAAGAAAACCAACAGTTCAGGCCGGCCGCAGTGTTGTGGGCAAGCTACGGTGTCGGGAAGACCCACAAACAGTACCTTGGATTTGCAGGGCATCATGATCCTCGCAGTGAGCTCTGGAGAGCGGCGTTGCGGTGTTAGTTCCGAAGTCGGAACGTGGGTCATCGGGCCCTTGAAGTCACACACGTTGTAGATCGAACTCCAAGCTGATGAAGTCAGGAGTGCCGGTGTGGATGGTGTCGGGGCTGCAGGCAGCAGCTTGGTGATGGCGTCAAGCAGCGTTGGTGAGACCAGGGCTGCGGTGTGAAGCGGGGTGGTGTGACGTGCAGTGTCACCAGGGCACGGTGCAGGCAGTGGCATTGTCGTTGCTGAAGCGCCTTCGTCGGTAGCCAAGCCAGCGGTGTGGAACAGGATGGTGCTTTGTGACCCTCACAAGCGGTGTCCACAAGCAATGGTGCAGTCAGGATGCTTGTTGAGAACACTGGAGTCAATGATGCTGGCGTCGGTGGACTGGGGCTGCAGTTCGGGATGGGACAGTGCTTTGTGTACCTCACGAGCGGTGTCCACAGGCCACGGTGCAGGCAGCAGTGCCGGTGTCAGCAGGAGCAGCATTGTCGGTAATGCCCATGCTGCAGTATGAGCAGGAGATGCCGGAGTGTGGGGCCCACAGGTCGCAGGGTGAGCAGCAGCTCAGTGAAGTCGTCTGATGACGGCGTCACTGAGCCCAGGTTCACGGTGTAAAGCGGGGCAGTGCAGCTCTGTGTGGGGTTGGCAGGTCAAGGTGCAGGCCAGCGGCGTCATTAGTGGCGTTGCAGTGGTTTCTCCTCTTGAACAGCACAAAACACACAGGGGCATATTTATACTCCGTTTGCGCCGAATGTGCGTCAAATCTTTTTACGCACATTCAGCGCAAACGTTGCCCCATATTTAAACCCTGACGCCCGAGCCGGCGCACAAGAAAAATGGCGCTATGTGCGTCAGTTTCTGGAACCGGCACCCCGCCCTGCGTTAATGACATGCAGGGTAGGCGTTCCCGTCCAAAAACCGACGCACACAGCAGTGCGTCGTATTTATGCTTCCGGGCAAAAATGACTCCCGCGAGGCAGGCGGCGCAAAAAAATTACGCAAAGCACGAATATCGTGAAATTTTAACGCCTGGGTCAGGGCAGGCGTTAAAATGGGGCAAACACACCTGTACTTAATCAGAACACACAGAACAAACAACAGAGCAGCAGAGCAGCAACAGGGAGACATGGAGGTGCTTTTTCTTCAGCGTGCACGTAGACGCAGAGCCCTGCAGCAACAACAGCAGCTACAACAACAACAGCAGGGACCCCAAAGACAGCGCAGAAGGCAGGAGAGGATATTCCGCCCAAGAACAACCCTGCATGGCCTCAGGGAACGAGACATCATCCAGAGGTACCGGTTGAACTGGCAGGCCATTCAGCAGCTGCTGACAAATATTGAACAGCAGTTGGCCCCCACTTTAGTGACTCCCCGCACTATCCCAACAGAAACAAAGCTGCTTGCCGTACTTCACCTGCTGGCAAGTGGCTCGTTTCAGACAACTGGTGCCCTGGTTGGTGGAATATCACAACCATCTTTCTCCGCATTCCTGCCTAAAGTACTGGATGCCATCATTCGCCTGACACCCGCCACATCTGCTTCCCTAACACACTGCAGATGCAGCAGGAAACTAAACAGGGGTTCTACGCCATCAGTGGCTTCCCGCACGTCCTTGGTGCAATTGACTGCACACACGTACGCCTTGTGCCACCTGCTGCGAGTGAACACCTCTAGCGCAACAGGAAGCACATACATTCAATCAACGTGCAGGCCATAGTCGATCACCAAGGACTGATCACCAACATTGTGGCTAAATATCCTGGGAGTGTACATGACGCATTCATCTTCCGTCATTGCACCATCAACCAACACTTCCAGGATGGACGGTATGGCAATGGACTATTTGTTGGTAAGGACAAAAAACAAAGTCATATACACACTGCTCAGAAACCCTCTAGGATAAACAACACATACACCACAATAGCAACACCTAGCCAGGAACACACTGAGGTACTCACATCACTAGCCATGTTTCACAAGTCAGCATTGAACCTCTCACACATTGGAATTTACTCTACAGCTTAGTGTGAAGACATTAATGACTGTGGTTGCCTAAATGTCACCTTGCAAATTGGAAGTCTCACAATAACCTGTACACTAATACAATGCATAAGTTTAAAGGTATGGAATGGCCTGGGTATGTTCATATGAACGTTTCTAATACACTTTCATGTTTCAACTCTACATGGAACTATCATCACACCCCCAGTGAGGACACACGGACACCTGTATCACAAGTCACAATGGAAGGGAGGGCACACTGTAATGGAGAAACCAATACATCCTGCTGACAAACAGTTAGCCAACAAACACTTGCTCAGCCAAGGAAAAAAAATCAATGCCAAAGTTTTCACCAACAACCATAGGTTGTCACATTAGTACACAAAATAGTCACAGACAATACAACACAACTACTGCCATCAAAGATACGTACAACAGTGCCTCCTACATCTAATTGATACCATTCTGTGTTTCTCTTTCAGCTGATCAGGGGTATGGCATCCAGCCTTGGATAATGACACCATATGGGAACCCAAATACTGCTGCTGAGCGGGCATACAATGACGCCCACAAGAGGACACGCAGCATTGTGGAGCGGACCTTTGGGATCCTAAAGTCAAGGTTCCGCTGCCTTGACATAACTGGCGGTAGCCTACTCTATTCCCCAGAGATGGTCTGTAAGATAATACTCACTTGTGCCATATTACACAATATTTGTGTTAAAAGGAATATTCCCCTTCTTGACCTGGACCCAGACATGCCTGAGGATGACGAAGAGGAGGATGCTGGCCTGCAACAGGAGGGGGAACAACCTAACACGGCAGCAGGAGTGCGTAGGCGCCAACAGCTTGTCAATATTTTTTTTTCTTAATTTAATATAATAACTTGTATTCCACACTTGTAAATAAACACAGATAACCAACACCACATCATGCTTTGGCCTATGCATTTCTGACCACCTTTAGTTTGAAATTGCTGAAGAAGAATGTCGTCTCATTGAGCAAGAATGCTATAACAGTCATCACACCAAAAATTAACATCACAAATGTATGCACAGAGGGTAGGATGTGACATGATACATTACCATACACAGAGCCCAACAGGAGTACAAATGTGGCAATTACACATGCCGGATCCAAACACCTGAAACAGTCTCTCATCCAGCCCAAAATTTGAGATCATTTGAAAGTCACATCACACGTGTTCAGAGACAGGGTGGGACCATCCATGTGTACGTGACCATGTCATCAATGGCTTCTCTCAAGTGTGTGATATGAGCAATACACAATTGGAATAACATCAGCTGCCACTAACTCAGGAGGAGACCTTGAAGTCACAGTGACAACATACACCCAGACAGGTGATAGTGGATCCACATTCCAACACACATGTACACATATGTCATACAATCAACCTAATATTTGAAAGTAGACCATCACAGTTGTGTCCCAGTTTGAACCTAGCAGGAAGAATGTAACATGCCACTAAACCAGTTTATGCAGAAAGGGACACAGACAACAACAAAATTATTCTCATTATCACATCGGGAACGCTGAGAGTCTTGCAAACATAGTCATTGGAAAATGGTATGCAAGTTTGCTCCAATTCATCATTACAGCAAACGTCAAATGGGCTAATGAGATGAATGAATGGTCAACAGTCATTCATACCATATGGCCTTACATTAGCCTGCTGCTGCAGGTTTGCCATGATATAATAAATATACTCCATGGATACAGTAGCTATTTTGGATGGTCAAATCCTAGGGTGCTGGGGGCGTAAGTCCACCTCTACCGCCCCCAAAACATACAAGAATCTTGTACTTGTGAACTAAACACATGCATAAGGCACATGTGTGGGCTACATGTCAAAAGTCCAACACAAATCTGAAACACAAAATCATAATGGGACATGGTTAGCCCCATAAAAACTGTAAGTGACTATTGCACTCCCTGTTAGGACTACAGATAAAAGCATCACCATCATAATTGTGGACACATTTTGGAGAAGGAATACATCATGGTATCCCATCCATCATTTCAAAATAGCCATCAGCAATTACCCCAAATATGTTGACAAATATGGTCAATACATTAGTTAACGTATCCAAAACATGACAGTGTGAATGCCTTCTATACATACAACAACGGACATGTGTCATATCCAAACACAAATGTGTATCACATAGCACCGTTTGACCATGACAAATCACCTTTCCAAAGTTAAAAACATGAAGACATAAGGAAAAATGTGCTCCAAATTCTACGCATACAGCATGGGCGTCATAATTTGTTCACGTACATGAGTGCACAGAATGCAGAGTCAAATAGAAATGTATCCAAAAGTGTCACATATTTAGCCATCAAAGTATAATTTACATCATAATTTTTTTTGACTCAGCATCATGTGCACTACTGTACGTGTAAAAAAATGACGCCCATGATGTATGCGTGGTAAAATTGACGCTACATGGACAATATGTTGGTCATCTCATGTACATTAAAATTTATTAATATTCATATCATATTTTTTGACTCAGCATCATGTGCACTACTGTACGTGGAAAAAAATGACGCCCATGATGTATGCGTGGTAAAATTGACCCTACATGGACAATATGTTGGTCATCTCATGTACAGTTAAAATTATTAATATTCATATCATATTTTTTGACTCAGCATCATGTGCACTACTGTACGTGGAAAAAAATGACGCCCATGATGTATGCGTGGTAAAATTGACGCTACATGGACAATATGTTGGTCATCTCATGTACATTAAAAATTATTAATATTCATATCATATTTTTTGACTCAGCATCATGTGCACTACTGTACGTGGAAAAAAATGACGCCAATGATGTATGCGTGGTAAACTTGACGCAACATGGACAATATGTTGGTCATCTCATGTACATTAAAAATTATTAATATTCATATAATATTTTTTGACTCGGCATCATGTGCAATGTAATGCGTAAAAAAAAAATGACGCACAATTGTGTATGCGTGAAAATATGACGCATAACCGGAAAATAAAAACGGCGGCCATTTTATGCAGGAAGTGATGTAATAGGATATCCTGTTTACAAAATCTGTACTGGGAGTTAACTTTCACTTTCACTTTACAGTCTCAGATTTATCTAGACTGTGTGGTTGTGTGAAAGGTGTTGTCCTGTGTTTTACTGCTTTAGTGTCCTGTGTCCCTTGTATTTTGTCTTTTTGTCAGTCTATTCTTGTTGTATAACATTGTCTCAGTCTGTTTAGTCTTGTTTTGTCTATTCCTGTGATTGTTTGTATTGTCTGTGGGAGTCTGTTGTGGGTAGCATAGTTTGGGGGATTAGTTGGGCTATTTTTCTCCTTTTTCATTTTCTTTCACACCTCTACCTTTCCCCATTTCCCACTTTTACTTTCTTATTTCATTTGTCCATTTTTCTAGCTGTCAATATGTCAGGTAGGCCTCGCCTGTCCAGGATGGGTGAAGATGAATTGGGGGGGTTCATATGGCTAGTTAGCCATTTCCTCCCACTGATGCTGGAGGCTGGGGGCCGTGTGATACAGGGGTATCACACGGAGGCTAGGAAAATCCGGTGGGAGAAGGTGCGCCATCACCTGGTCCGGGTCTGCGGGAGCATGCGAAATGTCCATCAATTGAAGCACCGCTGGGCAGATCTGATCACCAGGGAACAGGACCTGCTGGACCACCTGGGACTCAGGATTGGTGGCCATGTTGGTGAGTACAAATCAATTACATGGGAATAATAGAAATCTGTGTGGGAACATGTGATGATTGTTAGCCAATCTGCTAAATAAGTAGCTGACTGTGTGTAATGCTAGGGAAACCTAGGCCCATGTTTATACACATATATCCCCATTTTTGCAACACATTTTCATGCAATAACAGCAGCAAATTGCAACATCTATCTGTATTTTGCTAATTAGCCCCCTCTCTGCGTCACAAAATCATGCAAATGATGCGCTACAAAGGTATCCATGTGTGCCCTAATGTGTATTTGTTGCAGAATGTGTATGAAGACCAATGCTACCAGTCCGATGGCTCATTTTTGCAACACATACCAGATGGCTATAGCTGTATGTAATGTATTGTTGCATTTGTGTCAGACAAGCAACACGTGAACGGCTCTATTTGTACTCTAGTGGTCATAATGGCCAGTGAGTAAGTCATGTAGAAACAACATACCTACATATGTAGATGCCATAGCTAGACAGAAAATTAGAAACACATGATGATGCTATACATGTGTGTTGCCTTCACGTCACATGAAGTTAGTTATGTTGTCCACACATATGTCACATGTGTGTGTGGTTGCTGTGTGTTGAACATGTCCACCTAGCCTGTTTGATTGTGAGTGGTCATGCAGTCCTCATGGAACCAGTTTTGGAATGTCTCTCTGGGATGCACATGCTGAGATGTATGGATAACATTATTGTTGGGGCTTACTAATGGAGGTTTAACTTGGACGACACATGACTGTCCTGGCCACTGCATGTGTGTAGTAGGGTGTGTCACTGTAGCAGGAGACTCATCCAATGATAATGTTGAATACAAAGTCATCCATGCAGTATGAGCATGAGGAAAAGTCTATCATTACCATGTCATTTTCACACAGTGTCATTGTAACTGAAATTATTTGTCAGTTCACCCAGTCTGAGTATATTCTTCCTTTCATGCTTTACAGGTGGACCAGCCCCGTACACCGTGGGAAAGGTGGCACATTTTGATGACCCCGATACCTACAGTGAGTGTCGCCTGAGTGCTATTTTCATTGTTTGGTAATGAAGCATGATGGATTACTGTGTGTTCAAGAGAATTCATGATTTGATGCGCTCGCCGTTCATTGGCATTGTTGTTTTAGTGTGATATCAAATAGGACTTATGTTTCTGTAAAGCAATACCTAGCCATCTCTCAGATTGAGGGGCTGTAGGTCATTCCAGTTGTGCGGCAATGGGGAATGGGATGACTCATTTGGAATACACTGGTCAATGTTAGACTTGGTCAGGGACTTGCCATGAACTGAGTCTGCATATCAGACTGACAGTCTCCCAGATAGCTTAGGCACATGGCTCTGATGACAAGTGCTTCTTCCTAGTTGAGGATGGACTGTGTACACTGTAGGTCGGATCTTCTGGGGGCATGTACTTCCACAAGGTGAACTAGAAGTGTGTGTGACTTGAGTGCAATGGCCTAGGTGTTCTGTCGAATCATGAGAATGGGTGTTCTACCTCCTCTGTGTGTGTTGTAAAACATGCCTCACTGATAGTATGTCATGTTGGCCTAAGTCATATCATTTTGACATGTGTGGACCTGGGATGTGACAATGTTTGGCTGACTACAACGTGTTGCTAGCCCTTCATAGGTGTTGTGTGTGAAGGCACATACTTGTTGAACTATCTATACACTCCTGGGTGTGCATTGAACATGGGATTGTTGGTTGTTCTTCCCACACCACCCACAAAGACTGGGATGTTACTGTGAAACAGGGTACCTAGGACTGTAGCAACCAGTATGTTACACGTACTTGACACCTTTTGTGACTTGAGTTAGTACCTAGGGCCAGATGTAGCAAACTGTGTACACGTTGCAAATGGCATAAATTTCTGTTTGTGAGTTGCAAACGTCTGTTTCCTATTCCGAAATGTATTTGGTGGTCATGAACATATTAGCTAAATGCTTTTCAAAATGCAAAATATAAAGGGGTTTTCCAGACCTACTTGCAACTCACAGTGGTAGGCAATCCCATTTGCAACCGAGTACGTGGTTGCAAAGTGAGTCGCAGTTATCTTCCACTTGAAGTGGATGGTAACCCACTTGCTAACTGGAAGGGGTCCCCATTGTAACCCTTCACCTTTGTGAGTGGACCGAAATAATCCTGTACAAAACAGCCAGTGGTCTAAGGGACCACTAATTACCGTGAAATATTCCAAGATTGAAGTTGTTGTGATTTCTTACTCATTGCAGCTCATTTTCCTTTCAGGTAAACGGCCTACACTTGGGGATAAATAACCTGCTTTATTTAAAAGCAGTCACGTCCATGGAGGTCTGCTGTTCCCAGCAGGCCTCCATCCCCGTGAGTGCCCATAGTCGCTAAGGTGGCGCAACTTGGAACCCACATCATTGATGTTCATGAGGTGGGTCTTAGCGACCCCATAGCAACTCGCAGACGGTGTCAGAGACACCGTTCTGCATTGCAAATTGCTAGTTGCATTTTCCAAATTCCTACATCTGGCCCCTAGTGTTGACATTTGATTCTGGCCCATGGGTTCAATCTTAGCACACAACTAATTCCAAATGCCATTGAGTGAGGAGTGTGATTGTTATCACATAGAATGACATATGTAGTGAAGTCAGTATGCAGAAGAGGTGCTGCCATGATGTCAAATGCCTTAGGTATGATTTGGATGAGTAGTTTAGGGTGATGCCATCCATCATGTAGAGACATGGATATGCTAGGTGTGATATGCCCTTATGTATGTATGTTTCACATGTACTTCCTCTGAGCCTTTCCGTGAACTATGTTGTGACAATTGCTGCAACCAATAAATTTCTAGTAATGGACAAATGACCCATTGTGGTATTCCACCCAATGCAAATCCAAAGCTAAATATTTGCCTTTTCTCTTCACAGCTGCAAACCTGAGTGCCGCAGATCGCAACCATTTTGAGCGCCCTGCGATGAGATACAGGCACATCCCGCAGGTGCAGTGTGGGTATCGGAGGATGGCCCGCAAGTACCATTCAGATCGGGCCTCCGGGGCGTGGTGGGCCACACCACAGGCTCCCCCTACAGTGCCACCAACAACCACCGACACCACATCCACCAGGTCTGCCCAAGTGGACCCAGCAACGGACCAAGCATCTTCCTCCAGACCTGGACCCAGCCGTGTGGTGGTAGCAGGACTGTCCCGTGGCCACACAACTCCTGCCACAACATCCACCTCCACCGGCACGCAAACCAGCACAGACCCTCCTGTCGACCCAGCTGCCTTCCTGGCATTGTCCCGAAAATTGGACAAGTTGGTTAAAAAGGTGGACAACCTGAGGGAGGACATGAGTTATGTGAAAAAGAAGGTCCACTCCATCAGGCACACACTACGGAGGGCAAATCTGTAGTACTTTTGCCCTCCTGAACTTTTACCCCTCCCCTCTCACCTCTTTCCTATTTTATACTGTTAGTTGGGTTTTGGGGGTTAGTTATAGGATAAGTATAGGTAATTAGCTTAGTTAGTGTTAGGGAAGAGGGTGGGGGGTCCTTATTCTTTCTATCTTATATTTTTGTGTGGGTGGGTGGGTGGGGGGCAATGTTGGGATTCCTGTTTAAAAAAAATATATATATATATATATATATATTAAAAAAATATTACCAAAAAAATATATGTTTGTTTAGGATAGTATAGTATGTGTGTAGGTTAGTAAGTGTTGTCCTGCATGTGTCTTGTCTCATAATGGTGGGTGGGGGGTTGATGTTTAGATCGTTTCGTTCCATGTGTAGAGTAAGTTTAGCTTAGGTTAGTTAGGGACAGTTGTGGGTTAGTAGTAGTCAGGTTAGATTAGTGTAGGTTTACCTTTCCCTTAGTTGCCTCTTTTATTACTTAATTGAAATAAAAATTTAGTTAACCCTTTACATGATGCGTTAGGTGCTACATTATCATGGCCTTGACATCAGTGTAGCAGAATGTTTTAGTATGACATTTGTGTCCTATGCTCGCTATCTCCAGGATATTGAGGTTTAACATGCCAGCTACCCGTGTGCTAACTTGGTAAGTATCCACCATGTGGGAGACCCACCATTGGTAGTGTGCATTGATCATCAAGGTTTTGGGTTGGCATGTATCCTACTTCACAAAGAGTGCTTCCAGACTTGTTATTGTGGGTAAATAGATAGGTCGGACAGCAGTGTGAAGTTCAGGGAGATCTTTGTAGATGAGGAATTGTTCACACTCTTGTCTTGTTGCTGTCATTGCTGACCTACATCATGTGTGTACTGATTCAGCATGACTTTCCTTCATGGAAGTATACTCCGTAAGGGTGATTGATGCAATGTAATTTGTTAATGATTCCTTACATTTTACAGCATTATTTCTTATTTAAGTATTGCATGATGCCTACATTTCTCAGCCACCATTAGTTGTCTAGAATAGCTATAGATGGTGCATCATTCTGTCCAACACAGCATGATTGTGTGTGCTTAGTCCCTTCATCAGTTATTTTCCTCAGTATAGTAAGGCTATGATGCATTCCTGGCCACTGCACAGATGTTTCAGTATACATGAAATCAGGACAGTAGTATAGAGAATCGACATGGTTGCCACACAGCCACTTTGGAGTTATGTACTGCACAGTTGGAGTGTGAAATAACACAGAGACACAATAGGTGTGCAAGTGATATTTATTTATAGGTGCTGTAGTGCAAAATGTCCATTCACAATGTTAGCTGAGTCCGTTCTGGTGCATTCTTACATGGTGATCCTACAGACGGGGTGTGGATGATGCTCCTGACATGCTGGGGTGATGTCACAGACAGTGCAGAGGAACAGGAATTGCCAAATAGTAGGAGAGAGACATTCACTGGCAATGGGGACAAGTCATACAGTGGATTGCCAAACAGTCATTGAGTGTAGTTGTAGTGAGACTGGAATTTGTCAAAACGTAGGACCTTGGTCAGAGTAGGCCATGGTGCAGGGACTAGGGCTTCCGGGTACTCTTGCGTGTGAATGTTATCTGTTCCATGTCTTCTTCTGATGTGTGTGTTGCCTGGTGTGTCCTTGTTGTTGTTAGTTGTGAAGGGGCAACACACACCTCAGTGTTAGAAGACATGGAGGCAGACATCCCGGGGGCTGCTCCCTGTCGAGTTATGAAGGGCAGTACTGCAGCAAGGAGGGCCTGCTGGTTTTTCAGAATGGCAGCCACATCACAATGGTAGGCAGCCAGGTCGGCCCTGAGGGGTTCTATGTTGCATTCGTGCACACGTTGACTGGCTTGCAGTTGGAGTTGTTGTGTCAAGTGGATGACAGCTGTGCAGATTTCCTTCTGTGTTTTTAAAAGTTCCTCCAAGAGCGATGTTCGGGCTTGCATTGCAGCTGCCTGATCAGCAGTTGACAACATGCACGAACGCACCCCCTCAAGGCTGGCTGCCATAGTTTGCATCCCCACCCGCACCTCCTTGGCCAGCTCCCGCTGGACCCCAACGACAGTTCTTTCAAAGCTGGTGCCAGTGTCGTCAGAGTCCTCAGCTGTGTTGGAGCTGGCAGGTCTTACAATTGGGGTGGCGGGTGGTTCTCCTGTGGTGGCTGCTTCTTCTGTGCTCCTCCTTGTGACTGAAGGTGGGGTTTGGAGGCTTTCAAGGACCATTTGAATGGTCTCTTGTGGGAGGTTTATGGGCTCGTCATCCATGTCATCAGGGAACTCATGGACAGGCATATCGGCAGGAGATCCGTGTTCCTCTGCAATGAAACAGGGTACAATTAGTGTGTCTGTGTTGTGACAATTTTGCACTAAGATACAAGCCTTGGTATGCCTTAACTTTGTGCTCTGTGTTTGTCTTGGTATCTGCTGTCTGTCATAGGGCATTGTTGTAGGCCTATGGCCCACCTGTGTGTCGCATGTATGATATGGAGCTATCAGACATGTCTGCCAGATCGCCTCTAGGTGTTGCTTTGTAATTATTTAGGAATAGGCGTCTTTTGGTCCTACTCCTCCCTCGGTGTTTAACTATTGTTATGGAGGGACATTTTGTTGGGTGGGCTCTCATTATCCTACATGTGATTACTGGCTTTCTAGGCAGCAGGATAGCTAATGGTGTGGGGGACTAAGTCTGACCCACTTGTAAATAACTCTGTCACCCTGATATTTCATTTTGCTCAGACTAACTAGCAGTGCCTCTGGTCTCCCACATCAAAGGAATGTTTAGACATCTGAGCGCATGACATCTTTGGAACTTCTCAGGCAAGTCATGGTCACTCAGATCCTACACTATTATGTCTTTTCCGGTATGTTACCATACACAAATGACAAAGGCAGTATTTGTTTAATATGAGGTTTCATTGTACAACTGACTTGTAGAAATTTAGGTGTGAGCCACAATAACCCAAACAATACACACTGTTAGAATTGAAATAGTCCGCAGGAGAGTAATACATTAGTACACAGCTATCATGGTGCCTAACAGTTTCTACTCTCCCTCTGCTTGTTCTATGTATAGCACAGCATGTTAAGTTTGGAGCTTGCCTGTCTGAATCACAGGGGAGACATCATCCCTCATATCAGAGGAATGGGCTGTGATCTGGTTGTGCATCAGCAGCAAGGCAGGCAGCATCTAGTTGTGTTTCTCTGTTTGGAAACTCCCTCTTGCATATCTTGGGACAAGGAAGTGATTTTATAAGTCATATGTCATCGTGATGACAAAGTTTCCCTACGCAGCAATGCCAAACCTTAACCCCTACCACATCTATCAGCAACATACCAGACTGTATCCTTGACTGGGGCACAGAGTGAATATGTTCTGGCAAACTCCAGTGCAGAAGTAGGCAAAACAGTGTGATTTGACTAATTGACAACACCTTAGGACTGGCTATTTGCTAAATTAACTGATAGGAAGGGCAATGAGAATCATTTAGTGCAAAGTGCTCTGAGGCCCTTAGATGTGAGCAAATGAGTATAAGTACATTCAGGGTAAGATGCACATAGGCCTCCAGCCTGAGGCTAATGCGCAAAGTATACGTTACACTTGCCACAATACACTTTGACTGACTGTGGGTGTTGTGACTGCCCTGCCAGCACACTTGCCTCTCAGGCCCTGCCCCATACACTTTTTATTCACATTGCATGAACTGTACATGTTACGTGGCATTACCTATGCATGTCAATGTTAGGATGTGGTATGGATGTAAACATTGTTGATGTTTGAAGATGATGTTGGGTCATGTGTGTCTTACTGGATTGGCCTGTTTATCGTATGAATGTCCTATTTGTTTGTCAGACTTTGCAGGTGTGTTTCAGTGACCAGTTGCCTGTGTCCCCTCCTCAATGTTGTTGTCTGAGCAGTATGACATTAGTGATGTAGCCTTGTTAGCCAGGCACGTGAGGGACCGTGACGTATGCAGCATGTGTGTGTCGTTAGTGCTATGTGGCTCCTATTGCTGTTTACTTAGGCTTATGTATGTGTCAGGTATGGACATTCGGCATTTGAGTGTACTGGTGTCTTTGAATTATTTCTATGAATAGTTGCGGATGTCATCCTCACCCCCTAATTTAGGTATGTATGTTCCATGGGGAGGTTCCTGCCATTTGGAACTATAGCTGCACAGAGATGAGAGGTGTTATTGTCAACTGTTGTGGCAGTTACATTGCAGTTGTTGTTTTGCCTACTGCATTACTGATAGGGACCTAGTTGATGTAGGATAGATTTTGCAATACAAGTGCCTGGATGTGGATTTGAGGTAGTGGCCTTCCCACCTGTCGCTGCTTTCCCTTGGCTCTATTGTTGTCATTACAGGATGTCCCCATGGGACTGTTGTTGTTGCTGTATTTTGTTGTGCCCCAGCTTCGGTCTGTGCTGGGCATGCCCCCCTGCCGTGCCCCTTTACCCATTCCACTTCATATATGTGCTGACTTACATGCATTGTGTAGTAGGTATCCCCCCCCCCTGCTTAGAGTCCCCATTATTGCATTTGAATTCCCCATGCGACTTACCCTGCATGTGCGTTGTGTTGTGGTAGTCTGCGCTGTCCAGTCCTTGAATCCCTGTGACGATCTCCTCCGGGATGACGGCTGCGACCATCTCCTCCATGTGTGCCAGGGCCTCCTGTTGTGCTGGACTCCCCCCTCCAGTCTGCATTGCTGCCTTCCTGTTCCTGGCCATTTTCTCTTTTGTCCTACGTTTGCAGTCATGCCAGCGTTTCTTACACTCAGTGACTGTGCAGCGTTCTTCAGCCACACTGTTGATCTTGTCCACTATTTGTTTCCATATGGCCTCTCTCCTACTGAGTGGCAATTTAGAGGAGATGAAAAGTTGGTGCTGGTGGTCCATCACCTCTTTCACCAGGATTTCCTGCTCCTCTTCACTGAAGCGACACTTTCTTTTTTTTTTAAAAATGTCCTGGTTCCTGTATGGATCCTCCTGGCTGGTTCCTGGTCTGCTCTCATCCTCCTGGGGTCTGTTGTGGCATCTGGGATCCATTTTGGGTCTCCTCTGCTGACAGGGCAGTTTTCGCGCAAACATTTAACGCAATAGCGTGAAGAAAACCAGCGCTTTCCGAATTGCCCTGTCATAAATCGACCCACAGTGATGTGCATCGCCTTTACGTTGGTTTCCTTTACGACAGACCGACGCTGTGTGCGTCACGAAATAATGACTCCCACCTGTTGGTTGCGCCGCCGTACGTCAAAGTGTAAATTTGACGCCCGCACGGCGCTTCAAAATGGCGTTAGACGGCGCTAATTTTTTTGACGCAAAACTGCGTTGCCGCAGTTTTGCGTCAAAAAGTATAAATATGGCCCACAGTTCACAGAGCTGCAGGTCGAGGAAACTGAAGTCTTTGATGTCCCTGGCAGAGGAGGCAAGCTCTACTCCAAGCCCTTGGAGAACTTTCTCAACACGGCACAAGGAAAAGTTCACCCTTTGCACTCTTTTCAGGCAGAAGCACCAACTGCAGGCCAGTCCAGCAAAGCAACACAGCAAAGGGACTGTACTCCTCCTCCAGCTTTTCAGCTCTTCTCCTTGGCAGAGGTTCCTCTTGATTCCAGAATAATTCTTCTTGTAACCCATTCTGCCTTTGAAGTTGGCAAACTTCAAAGCAAAGTCTCAAGTGTTTGCGAGATCTTTCCTTGTCCATATCAGGCCCCAGACACATACCAGGGGGTTGGAGACAGCATTGTGTGAGGGCAGGCACAGCCCTTTCAGGTGCAAGTGACCACTCCTCCCTCCACTCTAGCTCTAATGGCTCATCAAGCGATGCAGGCTACACCCCAGCTCCCTTTGTGTCACTGTCAAGAGGAGAATTCTGAACAGCCCAACTGTCAAACTGACCCAGATGAGGAAATCCACAAACAGGCAGAGTCACAGAATTGTTTAAGCAAGAAAATGCCTATTTTCTAAAAGTGGCATTTTCAAACTCTCAGTCTAAAAACCAACTTCACTAAAAGATGTATTTTTAAATTGTGAGTTCAGAGACCCCAGACTCCATATTTCTATCTGCCCTCAATGGGAAGCTGCGCTTTAAAATTATATAAAGGCAGCCCCTTATGTTAACCTATGAGGGAGATAGGCCTTGCAACAGTGAACCCCAAATTTGGCAGTATTTCATTGTTAGGACATTTAAAACACATCAGTACATGGACTACCTTTTAAATACACTGCACCCTGCCTGAGGGGCTACCTAGAGCCTACCTTAGAGGTGTCTTACATGTAACAAAAGGAAAGGTTTGGGTCTAGCAAGTGGGTACACTTTCCAGGTCTAATTGGCAGTTTTCAACACACAGTGGCAGGTCTGAGCCATGTTTACAGGGCCACTTGTGGGTGGCACAATCAGTGCTGCAGGCCTAATAGTAGCATTTGATTTACAGGCCCTACACACCTCTGGTGCACTTAACTAGGGACCTACCAGTAAATCAAATAGGCCACTTATGGATAAACCAATCAACAGTATGATTTACCTAGGGAGCACTTCACTTTAGCACTGATCAGTAGTGGTAAAGTGCTCAGAGAAGATAAAGCAGCAAAAACAGAATCATGTAACCCATAAAAACAGGAGTTCAGCAAGCAAAAAGACAGAGGATACACACCAAAAAGCTGACAGGTCTAACAGATACCTTCTTTCACAAAAATAATCCTTAGAGGTTTATTCCTCCTTCTATGTGTGCTGACGAATGCACTACACAAGGAATGAAGAAAGAACAAGTTGAAATAAATATATTTCGATTTTTACTCTTTTCTGTAGCAAAAGCACCATTTTGGCACAACCCCAGGTTCACCGACTTTAGTAAATATGGGAATGCATCATATTCCATTGGTGGAAACTGAAATGAAATACAATGCAGTGCAAGTCATTGCATTACATTTATTTCACAAAGTCAGGCATTACAGCGTAAATCAGCCCTTGAGTGACTGTAAATTCTAGGACTTGGTTTGCCTTGCAATTACATAATACAAGGACATGGCAATTGCTTGGTAAACCTGTGCCCTGGTATTCATTATTATTATCTTATATATCTCTTCAAACTTGACTGGGCATCTAAGCATGCACAAAAAGTATGGCTAGGATGCAATAATCAGAACAGACGAGCTGTGAGACTCCATCTCGAAGACAGCAATTCTCATTTTTCACTAAGAATGCTACCAGATTATTGCATGCCACAGTGGGTTGTGGTGCAATGATCTGGCTAAGTTTCATGCCGCTTGACTCTGAGGAGAGAGAAAAGGCTTTTTTTTTAGTGTGTGTTCCAGGGGGGCTGGTTTGGAATTGTCCTATACTTAAAGTGGGATGTTTCCATATATGGCCTTGAGAGACATGGTCAACTTCTTAAATCTTACTCTACACAATATGACTGTGATGTGGGTGTTTGTCACATCTTTCACAAGTATGTGTTTCATGACCTGTAACTTGTGTGAATGCTTCTGTGTCATGACACACAACAAAATCGTATAATAGTCTAGACGTCTTCTTACTATTGCAGCCGTGGCTGTGTACTCTTCCTGAAAAGCACTGGTTCACTTCAACAATTTCATAGGATGTTTGGTTGACGTAACAGAGCACTAACCTGTGTCCCCATAAACAATTGCTTTCGCGCTGACTTGTCCCTTACTACTGCGCTCTGAACTTTTAACTCTTTGTGCCGGCCACATTTTACTTTACGTGTTAGTTTGGGGTCTAGTCCCTTGTCACCTTCTTCTGTATTTCCTTATTATTTTATATGTCTTTGTTATTTTAATTCAAGCGCATTGTGCATGGTATTATTTTAGCTAGCTTTTCTTTCTTTCTTTTATTTGAATGTGCTCACGATTTACCATTAGATGAAAAGGACAATCTTTTCACTTGGCAGGAATTACTGCCCTCCTCTTTTTTTTCCTTTAGTTCATCTGAAAGTGCAGGTGGGGATAGCAGTGCCACTCAGCTTATTCCCTTATCCATCTCCACTTTAAGCTATTAATTTCAACAATAGCTCGTCCACCATTTTCTCTTACCAAAACTTTTCTTTTGTGTAGACATTTCTTTCTGACTCTCTGTCACGGGCCTGCTTCTGTATCGGCTTCTTAGCTGTGAAAATAGTTTTGGTCCCAGTCTAGTTGGTTTTGTCTCCCCTTTTTCAATCAAGCACACCAATTTTAAAGTGACTAGTAATGGGAGCCTATATATTGATGAACCTGCCCACCCAGATGCCACTGCCTTAGTTGCTGTATTAGCATGCTGGTCACATTGCCTACGCACATAGCTGGGTACAAATTAGACTCTCTTTCGGCATTTGTCAATTTTATTCTGATTGCACCTCATTTTCCTTTTATTTAGATAGATCATTTTGACATTTCTTTTAATCTGATTTATAAATCTTCTATTACTTCTGTATTACCTAATTTTATATCAAAAGCATCTCGCTCTTAGCCTAAAGTAAGCTCAACCAGGGTAAATTCTTCTGTTTGTGCTGCCTCCATTCCCTGTGTTAGAGACTTGAATGTCAACATTAATGTGAGATTGCATAAATAAGAGATAAAGGGGGTCATTCTGACCCTGGCGGCCACGGGAGCACCGCCAACAGGCTGGCGGTGCTCCCACGAGCATTCTGACCGCGGCGGTTCAGCCGCGGTCAGAAGCGGAAAGTCGGCGGTCCCCCGCCGACTTTCCGCTGCTCGGGGGAATCCTCCATGGCGGCGGAGCGCGCTCCGCCGCCATGGGGATTCTGACACCCCCTACCGCCATCCTGTTCATGGCGGGAAACCCGCCATGAACAGGATGGCGGTAGGGGGTGCCGCGGGGCCCCTGGGGGCCCCGCAAAGTATTTCAGTGTCTGCTTTGCAGACACTGAAATACGCGACGGGTGCAACTGCACCCGTCGCACCCCTGCAACTACGCCGGCTCAATTCTGAGCCGGCGTCTTCGTTGCAGGGGCATTTCCTCTGGGCCGGCGGGCACTCTTTTGGAGAGCGCCCGCCGGCCCAGAGGAAATGTTTGAATGGCCGCCGCGGTCTTCTGACCGCGGTGCGGTCATTTGGCGGCGGTACCTTGGCGGACGGCCTCCGCCGTCCGCCAAGGTCAGAATCAGGGCCAAAGTACCCCATGCCGTACATTATAAGGATATTGCAAATCAAAGAGGATTTTAATAACATATGGGAATATGGTTGAATTATTTTACAAAGGCCGAATTCTTTTACAAAGGTATGACATTCTGAGGTGACTTGCAACATCCTTATCATGTATTCCAGGAAGTACTTTATCCCATATAGTACATGGTCACACCATCACCTTTCCCACAAACCACTTAAAACCTAAGAGCCTGATTTATACTTTTTTAGCGCAGCATTTGTGTCATTTTTTTATGCAAAAGCGGCACAAACGTACAAAATAAAATTATATTTTGTAAGTTTGTGCCACTTTTGCGTCAAAAAATGATGTAAATGCGGTGCTAAAAACGTATAAATCAGGCCCTCGGTGTGCAGCTCTTTCATATGAAAGAGTGAGCTAATTTATAAACATGAAGAATAAAAATAAAACCTCAGGCGCAAAATTGAACAGATCAAATTAAACAGATCAAAAACTTGTTAGTTATTTGTTGCAAACATATAATAGAAACTGTTCAAGACAATCAGTTAAAAAAAAAAAGATGTACTAGCTTGGAATGTGTAGAAACATACAGAAAAATGTAGCTTTTCTCACACTATCTAAGGAATGCAGAAAATAATCAAGTCCTCTTTACTTGTCATTGTAAGCTAAATAATAGAGCAGAAGAAAGAAAAGCAACAGTCTGTTTTCATTGCTTTAAATAGCTGCCAGAATCCTGCTCTGCGATCTGGTCTACCTTTCAATTCAGCTGCTGGTTCCGGCAGCAGGCATTGCGAGGTCAGAACACATCTGTAATAACTTATAATAGTCAAGTTGTGACACCTATTTTCTTTTATAATCAGTGACTGGGTGTGTCACAAGACACCAAGGGCCTGATGTGTACTTTTTTGCGCCGCATTTGCATCATTTTTTTACGCAAAAGCAGCGCAAACGTACAAAATATAATTGAATTTTGTAAGTTTGTGCCACTTTTGCGTCAAAAATTGATGCAAATGCAGTGCTAAAAAAGTATAAATCATGCCCCAAATATATAAGGGATAAAGTACCCCCTGCCACACATTATAAGGTTAATGCAAGTCACCATGGAGCTCCATAACCATATAGAAGAATGACACTGAAGGCCGAGTTCCTTTATAAGTGTAACAAGGTGAAGGTATTACATGGTATGACTAGGTAGTCTTACCATGGAATACCAACACTATATTTAGTATTGGAGTCAGATTCACTCTCAGCAAACCCTAGCTCAGTCCTGTTAGTGTGGCAAAGAGCAGTCAGGCTACTTAGAGGAACATATGTAAAGCATTTCACTTTACCAACATGGACCATAATTAAATGGCACGACTCAACAGAAATCTGACCTCAATTTAGAAAAATAGATTACATTTTAATCTTAATTTAGGCACCAAACCAAACTTTGTAGCTTTTGTACAAGAGGAGTTGTGAATGTATAAGTGTTTGTAATATACTGTACTTTGCAGATTTAAAGGGCTTCCATTGAAGTCAATGGGGAAAATAGCAGTGTGCACTCGGGCACTTGTAGGGTGAGTTCCAGCGAACCCACAGGAACTTTAGGTTCTGCAGGGACCTAGACCAAGATTCAACAGTCAGACTTTTGTTACCTTGCCCAGGGAGTCTGACTGCCTTGGTTCTGAACGGTCCAAGTGGCTTGTGCATTTTGCACTCCTTGTAAAACTAGACTGGGGGTGTACTCAAACTCTACCCTTTGGATGTAGGGGCCATTAAGGGAGCCAGCACCAGGATTTGATGCTTAGATTTTCACCACCTTATCCGGTGGCTCTGGGTGCAGAGGTGGCTCCAAGGCTGTCAAACACAGGGCTAGTCATGCCAAAGCTGCTTTGCTGCTCCAGTTGAAGTCACTTCTTTCAAGCTGCAAACCCACAGGAGGAGGGGGATCGCTGGCAATGTCAGTCACTATGCTGGGGAGTGATCTTGGATCGGTGAACATTGTGTAGCCCTTGGTTTCTGTGCAGGCAGCCAACAAGCCTTGGTAGCTGCAAGGGTGGTCTACGGGCTTCCTGGTGGCTGCCGATCGTTTGGTGGGGGGTAGAGGCTTGAAATTTAGCACAGGCCTCACTCCCACTCCATAGATGCTGGACACCAAGTTTCCTTGGGCTCAGGTAGTCGGAGCCTGTCAGGTCACAGTTCTTCACCTTCAGCACTTCTCTACTCCTGCAATTTACATGGGACTGGTGCCACCAGCCAGGGGAGTCTTCCTTGGGGTTTCAGTGTCCACAGGGTCCCTCTGATTGGGACCACTGAGTTTTCACCTCTAGCACATGTCGGGCACTCGGTTCCACTACTTGTCTCTGTAGGTCACTCTGTCTCCTCTGCTTTGTGCTGGGGCTGGAATCCAGATCCTGTTGTTGGTGCAGCGATCTCTTTGTGCTTCTCTCTCATCGTTTCCAGGTAAGATCTAAGTTCTGGTGCCAGGGAGCCCCTTAAATCCTAGTTTAGGGGTATGTAAGGGTATCTATAGTGTTCCTGACATTAATACGCTGCCTGACCTCTCGAAAGAACCAGAGTCTCCAGCTCATACAAATTGGTTTAGTAGTTGGAGTTCCTGTTCTGGCTATAATAGCAATTTAAAATGCAGAGCATGCTTTCCTGAGCAATATTTAGTGCTGTTTTTTTTTTTTATTGTAGATGAAAATAAGTGGATTTTGGATTAAGCTATAGTCTAGTGTCCACCACCCTCCAAATAGTTTTCAACAATGTTAGGCAGATGCAACATCTTGAGTATATCAGGGTGCAGAGGAGGCAATTCTGCAAGAGCAAGATCTTATGAAGAGTAATGCCATTCAAAGTTAACATATTACACTTATTAAGGAATACCATGTCAGTTTTTATAACACAATGGGCAGAAATTATATGCTAGGGTTGAGTCTAGTAGAAGAAGGGGGGGTACAACAATGGCTTTTTCTAAAAGCACAGTGGTCCACTCCTGTTTTGGTGAGACAGAAGGTAAGCCAAACTCAAAGTAATCATTTACGAAATACCCTGAAACGGGTAGCAACTCTTCCTCACATTTACTGATGAGTTATGGTAGTTGTCTTTCTCAGAATTCGTGACCTATATTGACTTTATGAGACAGATGTACTGAGCCATATTGTGGTCACGAAAACGTGTGATTCGCAAAATTAGAGGGTCTTTCATATTTACTGCACCCATTTTGTGATTCAGTAAGGGCTTTTAGAAATGCAAAATGCTTTTAGAAATGGATACTGAATTGCAATTTGAAAGGGGAGTGTTTCAGATGTCCCTTCCAAACTGTGATTCAGTATCAGCTGTAGCTATGGTTTGCAACTGCAATTCTGGCTGCAAACCATTGAAAAATGACTTGCACCTCAAATAATTGGTAACCCATTAGATAAAGGACCCCTCCTGCTTTATGAATGTTCAAAAAAAAGTTTGTTGCTGAGTAGATAGTTGTCCATGGGACCACTGTGTTCTAATACAAATTAAGCTTTTCTTTCTAAACACAGCCTTGTTACCTTTAGCAAAAACAGGATGCATTAAAAAAATGTGTACTTTATTTGAAGGTGACCACAAACATGGTGGTCTGAAGCCTAAAGCAGCACACCATTCCTATGGGTGCCTCTATTCAGAGTGAGTCGCAATTTGTGATATACCTCATTAGTAGTCATCAGGTCAGCCCAATTGGAACTGGAAGTTTGTAAACTGACATATTATTACCTAATTCAGTTCACAAGCTCAAAATCAAATCGCAGTCACAAAAAGTTAAAGGGTAATTTGCGAGCACTTGTTCCAAATCGTTTCTCAGTACATCTGGTCTTATGCATTCTTTCCTGTCATAAAACTCCAATTTAACTTGTGAGCGATTTAAATCTTCAAGTAAATGATGCTTTGTATCATCGCCCTTTACCAGCTTCTGCCGCATGAGGATGGATGGTCCAATATTACATACATGTGTTGCAAAGATGTAACTTGCTGCAATAGTAATAGGTTGCAAATGGGTCTTGTAACTAAGAAATTAGGCATTTCAAGTAGAGGTAATGTCTCATCCACTTCCAAAGCAAGCCGATAATGTAGTGAACCTCGTTAAGCACCAATACTGAGACTATTCGCTGCTTCTCTCTCTGTGACCAACTCATGAAGATAACTCCACACTCTCTCTCTTGCTCAGGTACCACCCACCCACTTTTTACATGATGTACATGAACTTTGATCATTCGCTAAGCTTCCACCAACTGAATACAGAGTGGCGTGACTCCCCAGTTATATGACTTGCAACATATTCATGGATATACACAAATAACTTCACTCATAAATACTGATATACAAACAAAATTATTCACACGCATGCATTCATAGAGCACTGAATGATATCTAAGCATGAGAGTGCCACACACAACAGCTCCCAGGGTCAGTGTGCATTGTGTTGTATTAGTGATTCAGTTGATGTTAATCACAACAAATGGCCTCTCAGTCATTGATGGATAGCCTACGTGCCAACACTCTATCAAAGCAGTCTCTACAGGGGGCTAACCTAACTTTCTTCTCCATGTATCATTAGTTATAAACAGGGAAGTCATTTAGATTCTGGCGGTTGACCACCAACCATTTAAGTCAGCAGAAGTCATGCCCTCTGTTCCCATGGCAGAGGACTGCCCACCATGTAATGGCATCCTTTCTTCCTTGCAGAGAGGGCAAAGAAGGTTTGCTTAAGGAGCACCATGTTGTTTTGGCCCTCTTTAGCATTTGTTTTGTTTTACGGCTACAACCCCCCTGCAAAACGAAATGCAAATTGCCCTTAAACCCTGCAGTTTTCTCCTCACACGTTTAGTGATTTGTGCTTTTTCCTGCTTGGGCTAACATGATTCCTGGCTATCCCAAACAAGAACAATTGTACCTTGGAAAGACCACCCTAAACATGGAAATCCCATATATTGATGGATGGCCCTCTGGCTAACAGTTTATTGGTCACAGGTTTTCCGAATGGGGAGACAGCACCTTTGAAACCCTTCAGAGACATGGCCTTCTCAAAATGAGGATGATGAACCACAATTTGGTGGGGTATGAGCCCTTCTGATTTACAATGGCGTTTCAACTCTTCTAAACTCTAAATGAGACCTTGGATCAGGGAGACGTTTTGAAATCATAAACAATTTTTAAAAAAATTATACACAGAGTGGGACGTTCGCAGTTGCTTTGCTAGAGTTTCATTCACAACTCTACTATTTAAGTCAGTAAGGAAGATGAGGCCTATATTTAGGGCAGATTGTAATTTTAACAAATAGTACTCCCTTCTCTGTCAAGTCAACGTACCATGCCAGTGCTGATTTTCTAATAAAGTGAGAACAACCAGGAGTCATAGTTAAATTTATAAAGACATACATGGAATGTGTTTGCATTTAAATACATCTGGGCATTGATTATATTTTATCTCTATTAGTAGCGCCACATTATGACCATAGCCATTTCAGTACTATCATTTGTCTGTAGGGCTCGCAGATGTCTGCAGATCTAGCGACAGGGTTTCTATAACTATGCCATCCTTCCTTTCTGTTGTGCTGAGCCTCGAATAATTTGATGAAGCTGTGCTCAAATGTAAAAAAATGATTGCTGATATGGAATTAAGGGCTATTCTAGTAGCACTTGATATTTAATGTTATTTATGATTCAACAACAGCACACTTCCACATCCTTGACATTCATTGATACCTCACACATTACTTACTTGTTGCCTCAGGAGTAAACCTGTGTGATGGTGTGCCGTTTTGCCTCATTTTCAAGAAGCATCTGGGAAAGAGAATAGTTTATGTAGGAGAAAGCCTTCAAGCACCATGCTGTCTGT
This sequence comes from Pleurodeles waltl, assembly GCF_031143425.1. Classification (NCBI taxonomy): domain Eukaryota; kingdom Metazoa; phylum Chordata; class Amphibia; order Caudata; family Salamandridae; genus Pleurodeles; species Pleurodeles waltl. The sequence continues at coordinate 1,072,791,021 of NC_090444.1, forward strand.
GCTTAGAGTCCAACTGCCTGATTCACAAAGGGCCTCCGCCATTGTGGCAGAGGTCCTTCAGTCGTGGGGGAGTCTCCACACTCAGGGCAAAATCTCTGCAATGAGAGTTCTCATTGTGGATATTTCATCTGAGTGTGGAGAGTCCCCATGTCTGTGGGGCCTCCGCCATGAGTGCAGAGGCCCTTTGTGAAATCAGACCCTGAATGTGGAGACTCCCCCATGACTGCGGGGCCTCCGCCAATATTGCACAAGCCGTTTGTGAATCAGGCCCTTAGACTTTCTTACAGTCTTTGTGCTTATTTAGGGAAAATGTTACATTACATTGACTTTAATTGTCATATTATTGCTGAGGATAGTCTAAGGTCTGCCCTGGAGGGTATTGGGGACATTATCAATGCAAGGTCAAGAGTTTGACCCATAAGAGGAATAGATGACGTGGGAGAAGGTCGACACCCTTGGAGCTATAGTCAGTGTAGCTGCATGATCCCCCACCCAGGAAGAGATGAAAACCTGTACAACCAGCGATGAAACGAATGACCAGACAGACAATCAAGGGACAGTTTAAAAAGATTGAAGAAGGGACCAAAACAATTGGGAATGCAGCAAGTCTGGATAGCCTGACACATTTATTGGTGGACAACTTGAGCTGAAGATAGGAATAGGAACTGAATCTTTTGAACTATATGTATGTGTGAGTCTCTCCTCTGGAGTGCATGCTATAAATGATGAGCAATTAGCAAGAACTCCTGCTATTTTTTACTAACCTTAGCCTTTAGGAGAAAAAAACACGTGGAGGCATTTATCTTAACCGTGTACATTTTCCTACCAATGTCTCAGGTTGTCTTTTAATTAGTGGTGCAGATCCCCCCAAGGTTGGATGGCAGTGTGACCAATACAAACATGAAATATTTGCCTGAGTTTGATACTATGAGATAATCTGATATGTGAGGTAATAATTTAGGTGAGGTTTTCTGAGGTTTTAGATAAATATTTTGTGAAACATTTAATGGGTCATCAGGGCAGAAATATTTGAAAAAGGCCTTTTGGATGGTTGGTCAATTTCAAACAGTACCCTCAAAACACACAAAATGATACTTGTACACCCACCCTCTAAAAATAACATTCAAAAGATAAAGCTGTACTGAATGGTACATTTTCTTTTAGCTTTTAGTTAGCACCATAGAAATTCCCTGGGGCACAAAGTTTAACTATTGCGGCTGAATGAGAATTATATTTTAAAGGCAAGTTTTATTGAGGTTGTTAGGCACTTATTTTGGGCAGCTTTTACATAAGATAGCTTAAATTGCTTCAACTACTCATACTTAAAATAGGAGGAAGGTGAGTTAGGAACAAGAGACAGAGAGATAAACTGTGAAAGGTTTATTGATGTTTCCAAGATGACTTACCCCACGTTCAAAACACATCAGTAGGCATACTGCTGACACGCCAAAGGCAAGCCCATCTGTGCCTGCACCACACCAGGCACCAAGAACCCTGGCCCTACTCACCTCCACAGATACTCTTCCGCGGATCTCTGTGCTCTTGACCCTGGATGCAACAACAACTGCTGCCTCGCATCACCCCACCACACAGCGGGACCATTCACCTGCACCCACTACCGATACTCCTCCACCCCAGGACTGACCGCCATCACTGCCACCAAAGCCTGGCCATCCCTGCCGACCAAGATGGCCTTGGAACAGCTCAGGTGCAACCTGATCAAGGCCAGATTGCTCTGCAAACATGCAACCAAAGTCTAGAATACCATCTTCACCCTCACCCTTGACGTAACCATCACAGAGACCTAGCTCACCCCAGTCTCGGCCCCACAGGAACACCCCCAGCTACAAAATGAAACAGCGTGACCGCACCAACAGGCACAGAGGTGCAATTGTCATCATATACAAGGATTCAATCACCTGCACCATCACCAATCATGAACTCACACCCATCATGGAACACATGAACTTCCAGCTCTACACCAACGACAACACCAGCATCAAAGGCACCGCTGCATACAGACCACCAGGACCAAGAACCGGCTTCAGGGACGCCATCACTGAATTCATCACACCACTCACCACTGAATCCAAACACTACATCTTCCTAGGAGATCTCAATTACCCCCTGGATGACCCACCAATACTAAGTCCACCAACCTACTGGAAAGACTGGACCTCATCGGCCTCAAGCAGCTGGTCACGGGTCCATCGCACAAAGCAGGACACACACTGGACCTCATTTTCAAGTCCAGCAACAGAATCAGCTACAGCTACACCACGAAAGTCACCTGGTCAGAGCACTACATCTTACACTTCACCCTTGCTGGATCCCTCTGGACAGCCCCCATCACCCATAGCGCCTCCTCCTGCAGCTGGACCAAGGTCACTCAGCAGCAATGGACCAATGTCCTCATCACCTCACAGCCCAACGTGACCACCAACTTGGATTGGGCAGTACAGAACTTTCACAACAGGATCATCAGTGCAGCCGATCTTGTCACACATACCAAATCAGCCAATACCCACAGAACCACCCAAAAAGCCAGTTGGTATACCCCAGAACTCAGTATATCAAAACGCAGGTGCAAACAACAAGAGAGAAGATAGCATACAAGCAAGAACCACGTCGACCGAGCCACCTTCAAAACAGCTCTCAAAGACTACCACCACCAGATCAAAGCTGCAAAAAAAAGAGGCCCTGACCCACCTGATCGAGAACAGCACCAACCAAACCAAGGAACTCTTCACCTTTGTCAGAGAGTTTGTCTGCCCATCAGCCATTGAAAACTCCATCCCCCACAACAACTCTGCAATGCCCTCGCCGACCACTTCCACAACACGATAGAAACCATCTACAGTAACTTTGATCATCAACCCCCTGACCTCTCCAGCATCCCATCAACCTCCACTGCTGACCACCTATTTCCTGCATGGGGAGGACTCAGCACACTAAACACGATCACACCCATGCGCTCCATACACTCGGAAGTGCCCACTGACCCCTGCCCGCACAGGATCTTTAGCCTTAGAAGAAACAAGATCAGCTGCCAGCGTACCACCATCCCTCGTTAATCATGGCTACTTTTCCAGAAGCCTGGAAACAGGCAGAGATCAGACCCCTCCTCAAGAAGCCCTCTGCAGACCACAGTGAGCTCCAGTATTACTGTTCAATCTATCTACTCCCGTCCACTGCCAAAGTCCTGAAGAAGGGCATCAGCCTCAAACTCACCGAACACCTGCAGAGAAACAACCAGCTAGACCCCTCCCAATCAGGCTTCAGAGCCAATCACAGCACCAAGACAGGTCTGTTCGCCACAACAGATGACATCCACACCCTGCTTGACAGAGGAGAAACTGCCATTCTGATCCTTCAACACCGTCTCCCACCACACACTGATCAACTGAATATGCAAGATTGGGATCACAGACAATGCGCTCAAATGGATGGCATCCTTCCTCTGGGACACACTCAGAGAGTCCGCCTCCCCCTTCACCTCACAGGCTCCTCCCTAAGCCCAACACTCTTCAACATCTACATGCAAACACTCGCAGACATTGTCCACCTGTGCATTCATACACAATTTGGCCCTGATGGGATTCATAATATTTACCCAATCACCTACCTCTTAACTTTCACTTGAGTGGCTGTGGCTTTTATCAGAATTATGTTTCATTGTAGTCTGCTGCACCAACACCTTTGAGACAATATCTGTGGTTGGCCCAAGGCTGTTGTTCTTGTGCCCTTTCTCATTAAGCCATGGCAGAAACAATGATGTGTGCACCGCTCCACCTCTTAAGGATGAAAAAGGAATCACCCCTGAGGTTCAATGTGGGGACATATTGCACCTCTAAACATTCTGATTAACATATATACCTACATTTAAACCTGATGCCAAAACAGTCTGCACCCCTTTCTTAATGATCTTGTTACCACGCTCACATAAACCCTTAGAGGTGGGTGAGTGCAGAGCTACCTTGAACTTTTTAATGTCCCAATATGACAACAATTTGTTCAAATGGTGAGATTCAAAGTGTGTGCCATTATCTGTCACCACAACTTTTCGAGAACCTTCCAGGATGAAGGTTTGTTCCAAAAACATAATGACTGTCACGTTATCTTGTGACACTACAACTGAATGGAACATCCATTTTGAAAAGTAATCAATACCAAGTACTGTATACCTCATATTCCCTGGTAATGTGGAATACAGGCCCTACTTTTCCCATGTGGCTTAGGGAAATGGTGTAGGGTGTAGAGGTGTCTGTATGTTCTTCCAGTGCTGGTCTGGCAGCAAATACTATGGACATCTGTTAAACCCTGATCTTCAGTTGATTATCCAAAGCCGGCCACCAGTAGTGCTATTTGATTTTCATGCACATTTTAGAGTTACCCAGATGCCTCAGATGTGCCTTGGATATGCTGACATTACGTAATTTTGTGGGTGGAACAAAATGATCACCTCTAAGAATGATACCATTAACGAATCTTCAGCAGCCTGAGAGAATGTCTTCAAATCTCCATTCAAACATCTACTTTTTATGCAACAGTGCACAATGTGTTCAATAACTTTCACCAACATGTGATCCTCTGCATAAGAATCTGCCCAATCCTGTTCACTGATGACTGATTGGTACTTACACACAGCATTTACCAGTGCCATACACTCTACATCATTTGCTAAATAATTGTCTTCTTCATCATCAACTAGCGGCATGCGAGACAAACAACCCACATGGTAACTACTTCCACTTGTAATATTTTTTATTACAAAGTTTTACTCCTGCAATTTGGTCATCAGTCTGGTAAGTCCTGCAAATATATTATTACAATTGCAATTTATGAAGATGTGAACTAACGGTTTATGGTCTGTGTTTCACCCAAACTTGGTACACCAAATTTATGTCCTGAACTTCTGCTCAGGCCACAAGCAAGCTGAAGCCTCCTGCTCTATGGTGCTATATTAGCATTCATTTGGCCGCAAAGCTCTAGAGGCAACAGAGACCGGTTTTCTGTACCTGACACCTTTTGGCTCAACATGGCCCCTAAACCACAAATGTTTGCATCCACAGTGATGGTCGATGGATAGCTTACAAAAAAAGGCACTTAAGAAGCCGGTGCTGTTACAATCAACTCTTTGAAATTTTCAAAGACCTTTTCCAACTCATCTGACCATACAAAATTTTGGCCCTTCTTGAGTAGTACTCTCCTGGTTCAACAGCCTGGGCGTAACCCAGCACAAAGCATGCATACTACTAATCTAGGCCCAGGAATGAATGCAAAGCATCCTTATCTAAAGGTGCCCTTGCATCTTTGATCACCTTAATGGGAGAAAGTTTATGTTTTATTACACCACACAACATGGTGTGGCATAAACATTCAAGCTCATTGGTGGCAAACTTGCTCTTTTCATGTCTGATCGTCATACCTCTTTGTAACAACATAGATAACACTCTTTTTTAAATCTTGTTGTGTGCCTCCAAATCTTTTGCAAAAACTAAAATGTCGTCTTCGTACACTTGGACGCCACTGATGTCCAACTGCCCATTAGTTTTTTAAAGATGCTGGCAGCGGACACCAGGCCAAATTGCACTCTAAGATACTTATAGGCACTGTAAGGCATCACAAAAGTTGTTAAATCTTGTGACTTAGCAGTTAAGGCAAACTGGGGGTAAGCTGACCTAAGGTCAATTATGGAATACCACATTGCTCCACCCAGGTTGGCCAGTAAATCATGGATCTTGGGCAGTGGGTGGCAGTCCACCATAATGTTCTTATTAAGGACACGCAAGTCCGCACATAATCTGATTTCACCAGACTTTTGACTATCCTCTACAATGGTTGCCACCCACTGTGAAGAGTCAGTAGGTTGGATAATACCTAGTAAACACAAATCTTCAAGTGTCTTCTTTAGCTCCTCTCTTACACTTAAAGGTACAGGTCAGAATTTATGAGCCATTGATTGTACATCTGGTACTAATTTGATTTGATGTTCAAACCATTTACCCTCCAACTTATTTGTGAATCAGTGAGTTGAACTCAAATAATATATCCTCAACTGTCTCATGCATACCACCAACATAGGAAACAGGGAATATCCCCAACCACCACCGGAATGTCAGAACCCGGGGCCAAAAATAAACCCATTTTGGCTAGGTCCTGCCACCCTACATTGTTTCTGCCGTTGACGGTTATATAAACGTTTTTGTGTAGTTGAAGTAGCCCAGCATTTCAATGTCTTTTTCCCAAACGCTTTGGGGTTTATATCTGTAGGTGATAGAGCAATATTGTTGCCTTACTACTCAGGGAAAGTTGTATCTCTTAGAATAGTTTTAGGCGATCCAGAGTCTGCCATAACTTGTAGTGAAACCTTATTAATGATAGCTTCACACAATGATCCCTTAAGAGGCACACCTTGAGATATATAGTCTAATGTAAGAATAACATTGTGAAGTGACCCTGCACATAAAACTACATCTATGTCAACACTTCCAACTTTCACTGGGTTTTTGTACACTCTTGCACGCAATTTGGAGGTGGCCCAACTTTTTGCTTAATAAATACCATTTGCCAACTGTGGGACAGCCAGCAAAATTGCTCATGTGACCCTTAAAACCGCACCTTTTGCATGATTTAAATGGTTTTTTCTTTGTGTACCTCACTGTGTATTCATTTAGTGTTAACAGTGCATAACAACTCCAAGTGTTCCTCATTTGAAGACAACACTACCTTGACTGCAGACACAGCATGAAGCATTTAAGAAGAAATTAACAACCTTTCGATGCTTTGGCCAGGTCAATAAGTTTTACTAATGTTGTATTCCTGCAACTTAAAAGTCTCTCCTGGACCTTTCGTGATGAACAATTAAATACAAGCTGGTCTCGAATGCATGTATCAAGGTTGGGATCAAATCTGCAAGTTGCATCCAATGCTCTAAGAAATGAAACATACTCCTCCACATTTTTCTCTCCCTGCTGCTTTCGCTTAACACGATTGTGGCATTTGAGCATTATACTAGGCTCCTCAGAAAACTGTCTGCTCAGCATTGCAATAGCTTCTAAACATACATTCCATTTGCCATATCCAGAGTGCCCCTGTTGTGCTTTTACTGGGCGTAGACTGTGGAAAAGTTGCTGTGATGCCTGGCCCAAGTTACCAAACAATAGGGCAAACTTGCTTACAGGGCTATACCCATTGGCATCTATAGCGATTAAGTGGTTTTCCAAAAGTTTGAACCACTGAACCCATTTTATTGAAGGTTTGATTTAAGAATGGTGGTGGTTGAGTGATCTGATGAGGAGTGGCCATATCTGTGTATATACACCCAATTAAAACACCAAGTAATGCGTTCAACGGAGAGAACAATGTGAAAAGCTCATTTGTAAAATGTAGGCAAAAAAATTCAGTGCATTTTAAAAGTACAGTCGTGAATAAAACAAGCAAGTCAAGAGGAAAGTCAAGAGGAAAGTCTTGAAGAAAGCGCTGCAAATGCCTGTAAAAGTAAACTAAAAAAACAACCTCATTTTGACAGCCTAAAGTTCTATAAGCATGCCAATCGTATTAAGACACTTTGCTGTGCTAGTGCCAAATAGATAAAGTAACTTTTAAAAGTAACCATAGTCAAGAACGATATGCCTCGACTATGGCGGTGCTGTTTGTATCCAGCTATGATAATGTTTCCCACACAATATGGTTGCCAAGTACAACGTCCTGACATGGTGTCGAGAGCTGTAGCCATCAGCGATAATGCCCAATGATGTATGACAGCTTGATTGGCCATGCAGTGAAACGTCAAGGTGGGTGGCCGTGTGCGAGACCCAATCAAAAGATGCACTAGGAGATATGTTATGTGAGCGCCTCCCGACACCCAGACAATACCTTACTAGTAGTTGAAAAGGGCATCAGATGATACTCCAGACCTGCACCAGTAGGTCAGATCAGGAAAATAAGGGCCGACTAGTTGTCAACAGGTTGAGGGTGCTGTCACTTGGTAAAACACAGCTGAGCAGTTTGCGGGTGAGGGCAGCTGTGAAAACACTGCTGTGTATGAAGAGTATCTGTGTGTCCGTGGGCGCAAGAGGGTTGCTAAGTCATGTCATCAAATGTGATGAAATACAGTCCTTCACAGCAGATAGGTTCAAATACTTTTATTCCTTGTTACACCGCCCACAATGTGACATGCCCTTCCAGCCTGAATCCCGACAGCAACTAACCAGCTGTCTTAGAATCCCTACTGTTACAGTTTGCTTCATGCGCATGTGCCTGGATTCAAACCATAACAAAACATGCATGCCCAATACATAACAACGGCCAGTACCTTACCACAGAGATGTATACTAATTCGTTTTTTGTGATAAATTGCTTACTAATCAACTCATCCTTCCTCCCACGGAGCTCAACTTTCCTCATCATAAACTAGCCACTGATTTCACAGCCCCATTAACTCCCTGGTCTTACTCGCTTCATGAACAACAACCTGCCTTGATGGCTGTGAGGCAGAGGGATGTGGTCACCTGATTTGTGGCCGTAGGATGTAGCTCCCCACTGGGCTCTGAAGCTGGGGCAAACTTACCAATGACCTCTTTGCAACTTCCTACCAGCACCCTCAAGACCAACTTGGTGAACATCAACACTGCTGCAGTCATCTAGGATTGCCTGGGTGACAACATAAAGAGTTGTTCCTCTGAGGGCTGGGTAGCAGCATCAAGCTGACTGGCCTGCCCCTACTCCCACTTTGTTATCAAATTCATTCTTCATGGAGGCAAGCACATTTTAGGATGTGGATTTTTGTTACATACTGTAAACTGCTCAGCTTCATGCATACCCTGGTGAGTGATTTGGTGGCCATCTTTGATGAGGTATACGTTTTCCTCACACAAGTAATAATTTAATTGGACATGTAATGCAGTATTAACTGTTGTCAGGTAACCCATGAGGGCATTGTTCTCACTACATAGAACTGAAAAATGAATAAAATAAAGAATAAATCAGTCGATAAAGTGAACATACTATTAGAGATTTCCACAACTTCCTGATTTCCCAGATAATCAGTTTCAGTAATTATTCTTGGATGAAGTTCTGTGTTGCTAGTTTTCCAAGTTATTATTACACCTAACTTGTGCAATCATATTCAAGCATGCTTTCTACATTCACTTGAGCAACTTGTTGTGAACGTGTGATGTCATTCTATTTTCTGACAGCTGAGATTTTAATACTGCAAGAGTGTTTAAAGCTTTGCAAGGCTCACCATTCCATTCATAATTGCTTAATTAATCAACGAAAAAAAGAAACCCAGTCAGTTATTTAAATAAAGATAATTACTGTCCTTCTGTTGAAAAGTTCTGAAATAAAATGAAATACATAGCATCTTCCTATCTGATGCCCTTTCTGCCTCATTTGCCCTTTCACGGGCAATGAAATGCTAAAGAGTTGAAAATCTGAACTGCAATGCCTGATCGCCAGTTTTCTACATAATACATTACATCTCAATATAATTGTATTGTATTTTATTGTAATCGTATTTATATAGCGCTTACTACCCCTGACGAGGCGTCGAAGCGCTTTTCGATGAGTAGCACGCTACTCCGGAACCCAACAAGAATTAGTGATGGATTAGTATCGTTTAATAATGAGTACAGTTTTAGTATTATTATGAGTTAATTTGAGCCACGGATATGAGAGTTTGTTAGTTAGATTGACTGGAGTAATGGAGGGGTGGAGGAGGAAAGAAATCCAGAAGTGTTAATTGGGAGTATATCCTTCATTTACTCAACCCAAAGGCTTGGGATGAATAAAGGGGGGCGGAGGGGAAGAGTATGTGGAAGGGTTAGGGAGAGCATAGTAGCAGGGTGAGATGAATGCAGGAGAGTTTAGTAGGGTTGTGTGGGAGGTCACAGAGGTAGAGTGAGGTTTGGTGAGTTAGATGTGGAGGTGGAGGGAAGAGCTTAGGCAGAGATATTTAGGAGATGAAAGTGGTAGAAGGGATTTGGGATGAGTCAGAGTGAGAATGGAGGATAGTTTGATAGAGACATGACATAGGAGTGATGAGTAGATATGTGTGATAAGATGAGAGCAGGAATTATTAGATATCTAGTATAACAACCCAAAAACCAGGAGCCATGCAATGATCCACGAACATGCCAAGCACAGAAACAATATATACACATACATACACATATAAATATATATACATACACACACACACATGAATACACACACATATGCACATACAATACATAATTAGAATCATGGGTAAAAAATACTTAGTCAGACAGGTTTAAAGAGCGTGTGTGTATTTTATTGTTATGACAGTAGCAATACATATTTTCCAAAGAAACTATAAATAAATAGAAATATACATATAATCTGAAAAAAATATTTATCCACATAGGCATATGCAGTTCATAGTTGTTTGAAAAAGGTGGTTATGAAGGAAAGAGCCAACTCTTGAGTAGTTTTCTGAAGACAAGAAAGTTATCTGTGGCACTTATAGTTGGGGGTAATGAATTCCATATTTTGGCTGCTTGGACAGAGAAGGACATACCACCTATAGTTTTTTTCTTGTATGGTGGTGTTCTAAGGCGGGGTGCCAGTCTTGAGCGGAGGGTTCTTTGTTGTATGTATTTGGTCATTTTCTTTCTGATAAAAAGCGGTCCGGTTCCATGTATAGCTTTGTCGGTGATACAAAGCAGCTTGAAAGTGCATCTTCTGGCAACGGGTAACCAGTGTAGTGCTCTCAAGGCAGGGGAGATGTGGGCTTGTGGTTTTAAATGTAGTAGTAGCCTGGCTGCGGAATTCTGGATATGTTGTCGTTTTTTCATAACAGATAGAGATGATCCATGGTAGAGGCTATTGGCATAATCCAGTTTGGATAGTACAAGCGAGATAGTAGCTTGCACCTTGTGTGGAAATCCGAGGTGGGGGAAGATGCGTCATAAGGTCTTTAAGGTGATGAAGCTTGTGCATGCTAATTTGTCTACTTGGGCATTCATAGTTAACTTGGAATCCATGGTGATTCCTAGGTTTTTAACTTCCTTGGATAATTGAGGAGGTGGTCCGAGATTGTCAGGCCAGACGCACAGAGGGTCATAATGTTTCCAGTCACCACATATGAGTATTTCTGTTTTGGAGGTATTTAGTTTGAGATGGCTCCAGGTCATCCACTGATCAACGGCTCTGAGGCAACTGAAGATTTGGGAGTCTTCAATGTTTTGGGGGTCTTCTAATTTAAGTAGTATTTGTATGTCATCAGCATAGTTGTAGCATGTGAGATGGAAATCATTGATCAGTTCTGGTAAAGATATCATGTAGATGTTGAAAAGCAAAGGTGAGATGATTGACCCTTGGGGGACCCCTGCTTTTGTGAGGTAGGGTTCGGACGAGAAGGGGGGCGAGTGGATGAAATTCGCTCTTTTTTGGAGATAGGAAGTAATCCAGTTGAGAGCAATCCCTTGTATGCAGGCTTCGTGGAGTCTTTGAGTTAGGGTGTCATGGTCAACCGTATCAAAGGCAGCTGAGAGGTCCAAGAGAAGTAGTGCAGCAACTCCATTTCGGTCGACTGTGTTTTTAAGATCGTCCCAGATTTCCATGAGTGCTGATTCAGTGCTTCTTCCTGGGCGGAATCCAGTTTGGAAGTCTGAAAGTATAGAATTGTCTTCAATGAATTGTGACATCTGGGCGAATGCTGCTCTTTCTATCAATTTGCCCAGGAAAGGTCCATTTGTGATTGGTCTGTAGTTGTTGGGGTCTTGCGGGTCTAGGTTTGTTTTCTTTAATAATGGTCGTATGTATGCCTTTTTCAGGTCTGCAGGAAAAGTTCCTGAAGTTAAAGAGTTGTTGATGATTCTTCTTACAGGTGTGGCAGCAGAAGTAGATAGTAGGATGTTCTTGAAGATTTGTGGTGGGCAAGGGTCAGAAGGGCAACCAGAAGGTCTGCTTGCTTTGACCAAATCCATAAATTCATCCTGTGATATTTGTTTGAAGGACTGTAGAGGTTGGGATGGTTTATTCTTAAAGGGTATTTTAGTAAAGGGGTTGGTGCTGATTGTTTTCTTCTGTTTTAAATAGGAGTCCAATGTGTCTGCCTTGGTTGTGTAGTGAGTTCCCAATTTGTTTGTGAAATCTTGAGTGGTGATATGACTTCCTTCCATGCATGTAGGTTTCCAAAATTCATTGAGAATTTTATAAAATTCCTTGGTTGTAGATTGAGCATTTTGAATTCTGTCTGAGTAGTATCTTTTTTTAGCTTTTTTGATTGATGGTTTGCATATCCTATTAAGCTTGTGTAGCTGCAGTTTGTCTTGACTGTTGTTTGTTTTGAGCCAGGTCCGCTGCAACTTTCTGATTTGTTGCTTTATCTTTTTGTGTTGGTTTTCTTTTGTCGTGTTTAGTTTTTCTGTGTGGTATTAGGACATCAAAAGCTTCCTGTAGCCACTCATAAAGTTTTGGTACAGAATTATTGTATCTAGATCTGTGTTTGCTGTTAGTTGTGTTTCTAAGTGATACAAATTGAGTTTGCTCCATGGTCGATAGGTGTATGTATGTAAGTAGTTGTGGGGTGTGTTGATTTATGGAGTTGTATGTCGGAAAGTTATCATATGGTGGTCTGACCAGGTGGTTGGTGTGATGGTATGAATAGTAACGAGTTCAGGCTTAGCAAAAATGACATCTAGGATGTGACCAGCGATGTGTGTGGGATTGTGTACAATCTGATGTAGGTTCAATGCGAGTAGGCCAGTGGTGATAGCTTTTGGATGGGGCATATTGGGTTTGTCAAACCAAATGTTTAGATCCCCAAGAATGCATAGATTGGAGTATAGTGTAATAAGGTTTGAGACTGTGTCAAGAAAAGCATCAGGGAAAATGGAGTTGTTAGGTGGAGGTCTGTAAAGGAGGAGAAAGTTACAGGAGGAAGTTGGAGTAGGGTGGCATCTGGTAAGGAGGGCTTCACAACCTTGTATGGAGATGTTGTCTGTTTCACTGAGGTTTATTGCCTGTTTGAATATAAGAGATAGTCCACCTCCTCTCTTGCCTATATGGTTTTGTGTGATGGTTTGATAGCCCGGAGGAAGGGCTTCGTGCAACACTGGTGCCATGTCATCTCCCAACCAGGATTCCGTAATGAATAGTAAGTCAGGTTGTGTGTCTGTGAGCAGGTCGTAGATGTGGTGCTTGTTTTTTGAGAGTGATCGAGCATTTATGAGCTGGCAGTTTAGATAAGGTGTGTTAGTGGTAGAGTTGTTTTGTTTAGTAGAAGTGTAAGTAGTGTAATGTGAGCTTGAAGCAGGAGTGTTGCTAGTTGTGAGAACTGTTTGAGGATCACAATAGTCTTGCTTTTCAATATAGTGTTCCTCTTCCAGCAGGTTAAGGAGGCATTTTGTTGGGTCTGTGTGTGTGGGTGGTGGACTTGGTGGCTGAGAGAGCCATGAGGAGTGTAGTGTTTTTTGTAGGGTAGTTTTATTATGTAACAGAAAAGGGGATTCGAGGTTGCTATGAGTGGCATGTTTTTTTATTTTGTTTGCGTTTGTTTAGTGTGGATGGAGTATGGGTTAAGGGTGGTGGAGGAGCATGTGGATCATGATGTAAGGCTCTAAATTGTGCAATGGAGGAGAGGCGAGTGAATGAAAGTTGCTGGGTTGGGGTGCTTGAGGTAGGTGTTTGTGAAGAGAGGGGGGTAGAGGTGGAGATAGGATGGAATTTGTATTCTTTGTGTAGTCCTGGGGGTGGGAGTGGGTATGACGATGAGTGTAATGAAAGTTTGTGTTGCTTTGATGTGCTGATGTTTGTGGTCGGTATTGTTTGTGTGGAATAATTAGAGGGGATATTGGTGTAGTTGTTTTTGGTGAGGGATTTGTATGTGAGTTAGTGTTGCTAAGTGGAATTTGAGTGTTAGATGGGGTGTTCATGTTTTTTGGAGATGAATGTATGAGGTGTGTAAGAGGAGATGGGTGTGTGTCAGGGAAGTAAGTATTAGTTGAGATGACCAGAAGAGGTAATATGTGTGGTGGAGTGAAATGTGGGGATTTTATGGTTGTGTGTAATTGGTGAGGAGAGGGGAAGAGTGTTTGTAGATGATGTGTTTGAATGCAGGGTTTGGGCATTGTTATGATGACAGGTGGTCTGTGTGGAGCGAACAGCGGATAGTGTTGTTGGTTAGTATCAGCAGCGAGTGTGTATCTGGGAAACTGAAACTGAGAGAAATGTATGTTGTAGTTTTGTATTGTGTGGGTGGTGGCAGGAAGTGTTAGTGGGAGTGGACAGAGTAGTGTTTGCTGTGAGAATGAAGGTGTTTGACCGTTGTAGTTGTGGGGGGTATGTGTATATGTGTTGTATGTAGGGTATTGTGTTGGGTGGTGGGGCAATGCAATCTGTCTGTGGTCAGTTTGTGATGCATGGTTTGGATGCCTTTGTAGAATATGTGGTTGCATGTTGAGGGATGTGTAGGAGTTGAAACCATTCATGGTCATATGTGAATTGGGCAGCATTTCTGGCCCTAGTCCCTAACTGTCCCGAACAGGCCCAAACAGACACCTGCCCTTATCCTCTCCGCCCTTTGCCTCGACGCCCGAGCTGAGACGCCCTGAATCCTGGCCTTTTATAGCACTACCAGTGTGAGAAAGTAGCCTCTTTCTAGCCTTGTTACCCCCACTTTAGGCCTGTTTGTGAGTGTATGTCAGGGTGTTTTCAGTGTCTCACTGGGATCCTGCCAGCCAGGGCCCAGTGCTCATAGTGAAAACCCTATGTTTTCAGTATGTTTGTTATGTGTCACTGGGACCCTGCTAGTCAGGACCCCAGTGCTCATAAGTTTGTGACCTATAGGTATGTGTTCCCTGTGTGATGCCTAACTGTCTCACTGAGGCTCTGCTAACCAGAACCTCAGTGGTTATGCTCTCTCTTTCCAAATTGTCACTAACAGGCTAGTGACCAATTTTACCAATTTACATTGGCTTACTGGAACACCCTTATAATTCCCTAGTATATGGTACTGAGGTACCCAGGGTATTGGGGTTCCAGGAGATCCCTATGGGCTGCAGCATTTCTTTTGCCACCCATAGGGAGCTCTGACAATTCTTACACAGGCCTGCCACTGCAGCCTGAGTGAAATAACGCACACGTTATTTCACAGCCATTTTACACTGCACTTAAGTAACTTATAAGTCACCTATATGTCTAACCTTTACCTGGTAAAGGTTAGGTGCAAAGTTACTTAGTGTGAGGGCACCCTGGCACTAGCCAAGGTGCCCCCACATTGTTCAGGGCCAATTCCCCGGACTTTGTGAGTGCGGGGACACCATTACACGCGTGCACTACATATAGGTCACTACCTATATGTAGCTTCACAATGGTAACTCCGAATATGGCCATGTAACATGTCTATGATCATGGAATTGCCCCCTCTATGCCATCCTGGCATAGTTGGCACAATCCCATGATCCCAGTGGTCTGTAGCACAGACCCTGGTACTGCCAAACTGCCTTTCCTGGGGTTTCACTGCAGCTGCTGCTGCTGCCAACCCCTCAGACAGCCTTCTGCCCTCCTGGGGTCCAGCCAGGCCTGGCCCAGGATGGCAGAACAAAGAACTTCCTCTGAGAGAGGGTGTTACACCCTCTCCCTTTGGAAAATGGTGTGAAGGCAGGGGAGGAGTAGCCTCCCCCAGCCTCTGGAAATGCTTTCATGGGCACTTTTGGTGCCCATTTCTGCATAAGCCAGTCTACACCGGTTCAGGGACCCCTTAGCCCTGCTCTGGCGTGAAACTGGACAAAGGAAAGGGGAGTGACCACTCCCCTGACCTGCACCTCCCCTGGGAGGTGTCCAGAGCTCTTCCAGTGTGCTCCAGACCTCTGCCATCTTGGAAACAGAGGTGCTGCTGGCACACTGGACTGCTCTGAGTGGCCAGTGCCACCAGGTGACATCAGAGACTCCTTCTGATAGGCTCCTTCAGGTGTTGCTAGCCTATCCTCTCTCCTAGGTAGCCAAACCCTCTTTTCTGGCTATTTAGGGTCTCTGTCGCTGGGGAAACTTTAAATAACGAATGCAAGAGCTCATCCGAGTTCCTCTGCATCTCTCTCTTCACCTTCTGCCAAGGAATCGACTGCTGACCGCGCTGTAAGCCTGCAAAACTGCAACATAGTAGCAAAGACGACTACTGCAACTCTGTAACACTGATCCTGCCGCCTTCTCGACTGTTTTCCTGGTGGTGCATGCTGTGGGGGTAGTCTGCCTCCTCTCTGCACTAGAAGCCCTGAAGAAATCTCCCATGGGTCGATGGAATCTTCCCCCTGCAACCGCAGGCACCAAAAAGCTGCATTACCGGTCCCTTGGGTCTCCTCTCAGCACAATGAGCGAGGTCCCTTGAATCCAGCAAATCTGTCCTAGTGACTCCCACAGTCCAGTGACTCTTCAGTCCAAGTTTGGTGGAGGTAAGTCCTTGCCTCCCCACGCCAGACTGCATTGCTGGGAACCGCGACTTTTGCAGCTACTCCGGCCTCCGTGCACTTCCGACGGAAATCCTTTGTGCACAGTCCAGCCTGGGTCCACAGCACTCTAACCTGCATTGCACGACCTCCTAAGTTGTTCTCCGGCGACGTGGGACTTATTTGTGCAACTTCGGGTGAGCACCATTTCACGCATCCTCGTAGTGCCTGTTTCTGGCACTTCTCTGGGTGCTACCTGCTGCTGAGAGGGCTCCTTGTCTTGCTCGACGTCCCCTCTCTCTCCTGACGCAATTTGCGACATTCTGGTTCCTCCTGGGCCACAGCAGCATCCAGAAACGCTTACCGCACAATTTGCAGCTAGCAAGGCTTGTTCGCAGTCTTTCGGCAGGAAAACACTTCTGCACGACTCTCCATGGCGTGAGAGATCCGTCCTCCAAAGGGGAAGTCTCTAGCCTTTGTCGTTCTTGCAGAAACCTAAGCTTCTACAGTCCAGTAGCAGCTTCTTTGCACCCACAGCTGGCATTTCCTGGGCATCTGCCCATCTCCGACTTGCTTGTGACTTTTGGACTTGGTCCCCTTGTTCCACAGGTACCCTCGACTGGAAATCCATTGTTGTAGCATTGTTGGTTTGTGTCTTTCCTGCAGAATTCCCCTATCACGACTTCTATGTCCTTTGGGGAACTTTAGTGCACTTTGCACTCACTTTTCAGGGTCTTGGGGTGGGCTATTTTTCTAACCCTTACTATTTTCTAATAGTCCCAGCGACCCTCTACAAGGTTACATAGGTTTGGGGTCCATTTGTGGTTCGCATTCCCCTTTTGGAGTATATGGTTTGTGTTGCCCCTATCCCTATGTGTCCCCATTGCATCCTATTGTAACTATACATTGTTTGCACTGTTTTCTAAGACTATTACTGCATATTTTGGTATTGTGTATATATATCTTGTGTATATTTCCTATCCTCTCACTGAGGGTACACTCTGAGATACTTTGGCATATTGTCATAAAAATAAAGTACTTTTATTTTTAGTATAACTGTGTATTGTGTTTTCTTATGATATTGTGCATATGACACTAAGTGGTACTGTAGGAGCTTCACTCGTCTCCTAGTTCAGCCTAAGCTGCTCTGCTAAGCTACTATTATCTATCAGCCTACGCTGCTAGACACCCTATACACTAATAAGGGATAACTGGGCCTGGTGCAAGGTGTAAGTACCCCTTGGTACTCACTACAAGCCAGTCCAGCCTCCTACAACCAGCCAATAAGAAGCAGGTCCTAACCCTAGCCAATCCTATTTTAAACCCTGATTTAGCCAACTAATGGGAGACCCAGCCCTAATCACCAGTCATAGCCCTATTCCTGACCCCCAATCACAGCCCCAGCCCTAAAACCAGCAACCAATCAGATTCTCAGCCCTATCCACCAATCACAGCCCTGGAACCAACAGCCAATCAGAATCTCAGCCCTATCCACCAATCACAGCCCTAGAACCAACAGCCAATCAGAATCTCAGCCCTATCCACCAATCACAGCCCTGGAACCAACAGCCAATCAGAATCTCAGCCCTATCCACCAATCACAGCCCTAGAACCACCAGCCAATCAGAATCTCAGCTCTATCCACCAATCACAGCCCTAGAACCAACAGCCAATCAGAACCTCAGCCCCATCCACCAATCACAGCCCTTTAACCAACAGCCAATCAGAATCTCAGCCCTATCCACCAATCATAACTGCATCCCTGAAGCTAGCTACCAATGAAACACCATCTCCCAACAACCTATCACAACAGCATATGGAACAACCACGAGGAACTTATATAAGGAGCAAGTTAACTAAACTCCAGTCCGTGTGGGCAGGGGGAAAGGCAACTGCTGCTCTATTCAGAATCTCCTTGGACACAGCCAGGCTGAATCCACACTTCCAAGCTAGCAGAATCTACTTTCCAGGTAAGGGGGAGATTGTTTAAGAGACAAGCACTGCAATAGTGCTGGGCGCACCCTCTAAAATTGGGCTTTTTAAAAGCAAAAATACAGGGGGGGCTGACAGTTTTTAAGCACAATTTAAATCACACAAACAGATTAAAACAGTCTCCTAAAACCACACTCTGAAAGATGTATGTAGCCTTTTTTACTAACAATAGGGGGGGAAAAAAAGGGGGGTAGAGGGGGGGAAGGGGGGGGGTGCCACAAACTGGCAAGGGAATTCACACAGTCACGGCAAAAACAATTTTAAAACAAAACACCACTTTAAAAGAGGCCAGGCTGCCTGAAACACAGAGAGTCCACAGTAAAACAAACACTTTTTGAACAAATAATACTATTTACCCAGAAAAATCTTTGGGCTCCTTACCTAGGTCTTTTTGCAATCCTTGAACACTGGGCTGTATCAGGACACAGGGGAGATGCACAGAGGAACACAAAATGGAGGTGCCTGTCTTGGCCTTCCCGCCACAAACTTAAGGAGCCAGAGCAGGTGGGGGGGAGGGTCTCATGTGCAGCAGAGACTCAGGGAGCCAATCAGCTAAGTCCAGTCCCTGTGGGCAGGGGGAAAGGCAACTGCTGCTCTATTCAGAATCTCCTTGGATACAGACAGGCTGAATCCACACTTCCAAGCTAGCAGAGTTTACTTTCCAGGTAATAATAAAACTATGACCAATGCCACTTGAGCTAAATACATTTCAGTTACATTTATATATACTCTAGCTGCTGATGCAGTGTTTTGTCTCTCTGTCACACCTGTATGGTCTCAAATAAATGACAGGATGCAGCGAGAGCACCGATTTTACTAGAGAACTGAATTTTCGCTCTTCACGTCCACATAATAGTGAAGGTTCGGGGTGGAGGTCTAGTCGGTGAGGACACTTAGCTGGTCTGATCTTCTCTGCTCTTTCCAGGGGATGGTGAGGACACTTAGCTGCTGGGTCTGATCTTCTCTGCTATTTCCAGGGGCGTCTTTAACAACCCCCTCGGTATTTTAGCAGCAATCGCAGGGGTATTTTTTATGGGCCTCTTTTATCTGCAATTTGGCAGATAAAAGCTCATAAATAACACCAGAATGATGGGCTTGTAGCAAAGAGAAAGAAGGTTGAAGGAGTGGGTGAAAGTACGAACGACGAAAGAAGAGATCAAATAGTGGGTGAAATGAATGAGTGGGTGAATGGATGGGTGGGTGAAAGGATGGATGGGCGAATTAAAGAATGAGTGAGGGAAAAGATAGGGTGGGTGGGTGGGTGAAAGGATGGACCTGTAAAATGATGGATGGTTGGGTGAAAGGAATAATGGGTGAAACAATGGGGGATGAGCAATTAAAAAGAAGGGTGGATGAGTGGGTAAGAGGATGGGTGGATAAAAAGTTGAGTTGGTGAGATGTAGGGTAGATGGGTGGATGAATGAATGGAAAATTGAGAGGGTGGATGGCTAGATGGATGGATGGATGGTTGGACGGATGGACGATGGATGGATGGATGGGTGGATGGGTATGTTATGGTTAAATGGAAAGTTGATAGGATTGATGGGTGGTTGGGTGAAAAGGTAACAGAGTAAATGGAAATCTTAGAGGCTGGGCAGATGGTGAAAGGATGGTAAAGTGAATGGAAAACTCAGAGTATGGATAGATAACAAAATAAATGGAAATCTGAGAGAATGGATGGAAGGGTGGGTGGATAGGTAGGGTGAAATGATGGCAGAGTAAATGGAACTTTGAGAAGATTGATGGGTGGTGGGTAAAAAAGATGGCATAATAAATTGAAATATAAAAGGATGGATCAAGAGGTGGGTGAAAGGATGATAGAGTGAATGGAACAACTCAGGATGGATGAGTGAGTGATGGGAGAGTAAATGGAAATCTGAGAGTATGGATGGATGGTTGGTAAAATAAATGGAAATCTGAGAGGATAGATGGATGAAATTACAGCAGAGTAAAAATAAATATGAGATGATGGATGGATAGGTGAGAGGATGGCAGAGTAAATGGAAACTGGAGGGGATGGGTGGATGGGAGGGTAAAAGGAGAGCTGAGTAAATGGGAATTTGAGAGGATGGATGGATGGCATAGTACATGGAAATATATAAGGATGGATGGGTGGGTGAAAGAATGGTAGAGTGAATGGAAAACTCGGAGGATGGATAGATGGAGGGATTGATGGATGTATGGATGGATGGTAAAGTAAATGGAAATCTGAGAGGATGGATGTGTGGAAGGATAAAAGTGCAGCAGAGTACATCAAATATGAGACAATGAGAGGGTGGGTGGATGAATGGATGGGTGAGACGATGGCAGAGTAAATTGAGGATGGATCAGAGAGTGAAAGAATAGCAGATTAAATGGAAACCTGACAGGACAGATTGATGGGTGGGTGAAATGAGGCAGAGTAAATAGAAATCTGAGAAAATGGATGGACGGACGGATGGAAGGAAGGATGGATGGATGGGTATGGTGAAAAGATGACAAAGTAAATGGACATTTGAGAGAACTGATGGATGGATGGGTGGTTGGGTGAAAATATAGCAGAGCAAATGGAAATCTGGGTTGTAAAGATTGCAGAGTGAATGGAAAACTTAGAGGATGGATGAATGGATGGACGTATGGCAAAGTAAATGGAAATTTGAGAGGATAGATGGAAGTACGGCAGAGTAAATATAAATATGAGACCAGGAATGGATGAATGGGTGAATAAGAGGATGAAAACGTAAATGGAAATCGGAGAGTATGGAGGAATGGATCAGAGGATAAAAGGATAGCAGAGTAAATGGAAACCTGTTTGGATGGATGGGTGGGTGAAAGGACAGCAGAGTAAATGGAAATCTGGGTTGAAAAGATTGTAGAGTGAATGGAAAACTCAGAGGATGGATGAATGGATGGACGTATGGCAAAGTAAATGGAAATTTACGAGGATGGATGGAAGTACAGCAGAGTAAATATAAAAATGAGACTGGAGGTATGAATGAAGGGGTGGGTAAGAGGATGGAAACGTAAATGGAAATCGGAGGGGATGGAGGAATGGATCAGAGGATAAAAGGATAGCAGAGTAAATGGAAACCTGAGAGGATGGATGGGTGGGTGAAAGGAAAGCAGAGTAAATGGAAATCTGAGAGAATGGCCTTTTGGGTGGGTGAAAGCCAAGGATGTCAGAGTAAACAGAAATTTAAGAGGATGGATCGAGGGATTGGTGGCATAGTCAATGGAAATCTGAGAGTATGGATGGATGGCAAAGCAAATGGAAGTCTGGGAGGATGGGTGGACAAAAGGATCAATTGATGGATGAAAGGGTTTACTGATGGATGGCTAAATCAAATGATGGATGTATGGGTGAATGTATGTATGGAAGGATGCATGCATTGAGGAAGGATGTGTGAATGGATGCATGAATGAAATAGCCAATGGATGGATGCAATGGTGAAAGACTGAGTAATGGATGAAAGATTGAATGGATGACAGAATGTAAAGGTGACATGGTGAATATCAACGGGCAGATGGAAGAGTGTAAAGATGAATGGATAGATGCTTGGATGGAAGAGAAAATGGAGGTTGAGGCTCACTTGCTTCGCTTTCATTGGTGTCATTAGAGCTTTAGTTCCAAGTGGGGGTATTTTAATTATCTGTCTACTCCCTTGGCTCCATCTATCATATCATAACTCACTGTCAGCTTGGGGCAAAACACAGCTTAGTGAAATAATGTATCCTACAATTGTGGGGTAATGAAATGTATGCTTGTCCCCAGCAAGGGGTTGTCAGAAAGTGGTATATACACATGAAGGAATATTAGCCTACCATTTGCCAATGAGAATCATTTGTGTTGACATCCATGCTGGATACAGGACAGAAATTCAGCAGGACTGTGGCACACAACCTCCTTCCCTCTATGGCCACTCACCTCCATCATCTGTTCCACAGTACCATGCCCTTTGCCCCTGCGGATCTGTACTGCAACTTGACACATGTGCCTAAATAATGCAGGTTTTTAGGTGGTAGGCACAAACACTCATTTTTGGGGGCAGGGCTTTTTTCAGCAGGATTTGGATCAGAATAAGAGAAAGAAATGTAGAAAGGGAGCAAGAAAGAAGAGAAAGATAAAATGGCAAAAAGGGAGAAAGCAGGAATGAAAAAAAAAATCCGCAAAAGTGAAAAAAGAGCCTAGAAATTTAGATCGGTGAAAGAAAGGCAAATGGGTGGATTCAAGACTAGACAGCCTAGTTATTTGGCAGCCCAGAACTTGAAAGTGTTAGGTGAAGTCTCCTAAGAAACACATTTGAGCCTTGCATCTTTTTCTTCTTCACAAAATAAGCAGTGCTTAGCAGAAACAAAATGTGATGTAAGATACAAATTATGGCCCTCATTATGACTCTGGCGGCAAATCCCGCTTACTGCCACGCTGGCGGCCGCCAACTTACCACGGCGGATATCCGTTCACCATATTATGACACACACACACCAACCTGCCAGAATACAGCCACAGACACAAATCTGCAAGACCAAAGGTCAGTGATAAAGTGGTGGTATCAAAAACCCACACCGTTACGCCAACAGAACAACGCCCACCACATTATGACCCACAAATCACCACAGTGGACATTCAACGACGGTAAACCATTGGTGGTACATACCGCCACGCTCACAATGGACACCCACAGACAAAACAACACCACATTGGACAATTCAAACAACAAACACCTGACATCCATACACACATCACACCCACACAACCACACAACTATAAAACACACACCCACCTTATCCACAACCCTTTATGATTACACATCATTGGCATGAGACTGACACCAAGACTACTGCCACAACTACATACACACACCACATACACCCATACATCCCTTACGCACCCTACTTCACACACCCCAACACATTATCAAACACACCCTCACCAACACACATCACATAATACCCATGGCACCACAAAGGCACCCCTGTGACACTGAGGAGGAGTTAAGCGTCATGGTGGAGGAAATTGTCAGGGTAGAGCCAGAGCTGTTTGGAGCACAGGTGCAGCAGATATCAATAGCCAGGAAGATGGAGCTATGGCGGAGAATCGTGGACAGAGTCAACGCTGTAGGACATTACCCCAGAACAAGGGACGACATCAGGAAGAGGTGGAACGGCCCAAGGGTGAGGGACGTTCCATAGCAGAAAGACACCAGCTCACTATCCAGAGGACTGGCGGTGGACCCCCTCCTCCTCCCCCACAACTCACAGCATGGGAGGAACAAGTCTTGGCATTACTGCATCCTGAGGGCCTGGCCGAAGTCGGAGGAGGACTGGACTCTGGAAAGTCAACTTTCAACAATTATCACTCCCCTACCTGCATGGCATCACATACCCTGACCCTCACTCTCATCACTCCACTACATCCCACACACTCCACCATCACATCTCTATAATCCCAATGCAAAGCCCTGCATGCTGTACCAATGCATGGACAGCCCTCACAGCTCTGCATGGACTCTCATCATGAAAGCATGCACAGCATAGGGAAACTAACAATCCCACCATACACCAACATATACAAGTAAAAGCTGGCAAGGCAACACCAACCATAGAGGGGAAGCCAGGGATGTACAATATGTCAAAAACATGAACCATTATATATCATTTACAGCCCCACAGGTACCCCAGCCAATGTCACTGGAGAGGAGTTGCCAGCACCATCCAGTTCCCCAACTGAAGAGGCCCACAGTGATGACATTAACTCTGGCCGCCAGGATCTGGACGATCTTCCTGGCCCATCAGGGACCACTGGACAGACGGTTACCCATGCCCAGTCACAGACCACCACAGAGCCTCCCCCATCAGAAAACAACACAACAGCACCTACCCAGCTTACCCAAACCTCTGTCCCCAGGACACATCAATCAGCAGAATGCCCACCTGTACAGGGACCCCAGGCCACACCTTGCACACAAGACAATCAGGGACCTGGAGTCAGTGGCAGTGGGCACACGGTTCAGGGGACAGAGGCACAGGCCAACAGGGACACTGGGAGGACTGCTGTGCACCAGGGGGAGGACAGGACCAGGGAACCGACTCTCCAGGAGGCACTCTCTGAGATCCTAGGAGCCTATCAACATTCCTAGGACATGATGGGCCAGATCCTAGACAATGTGCAGGAGACCAGGCGGCTGCAGGAGGGACAATATCAGGGGATCAGAGAGGACTTGCAGGCCATCAACAATACCCTGATCTCCATAGCAGGGGTGCTGGCAGACATTGCCAACATTATGAGGGAGGCAGTGTCACACCAGCAGGCCCCTGCCACTAGCTAGTCATCTGAACAGCCTTCCACTTCCACTGCCGCTAGTGGCCAGGAGGCCCCGCCACAGGACTTACAGGCCACCAGCACCCCTCCCCCTGCCAGAAGGTGAACCACCCAGCAAACGTTCCCTGTGATCCAGACAGAAGCCAGAGACACTTGCCAAGACTCCCACCAGGAAATGAGAATCTCCTGATTGTCCCCCTTGTGTCCCACTCAGTCACCCTGTCCACCTTGAACTGCCATTGCTCCCCTTCCTATGTCCCCATGGACAATGCACCTGTGCTACGAACAGACTGGAACAATACCCTGGACTTTCCTCCATCATCACCCCATCCCACTGCACTTCCCCCTCCATATATTAGCACTACAAAAAAACACCCCTTGATATAAATCGATTTTGAGTATGTCATGTATTTCAAATATGTATTGACTGAAACAGGTACAACCATTGCAAATGAACTGTAAATAGAATGAGCATAGCATCAATGACCTGCAGCTGGCTTTTGTGATCACACCAGGAGCATTTGTCAAATCACCAACATCTGCAAAAATAATAGCCAGAAGTAACAGTAAATGGGCATAGAAGTGAGAAATACCAGCACGCTGATGCCACACAATACAACCAAAGTCATTGAAATGTCAATTGCACTGTCTCACCTGTGTGTCATTGGAAGTACTGAGGGATTACAGATGTTCTGTTGTCCACATCATCATCCTTTGCTTCCTCATCCTCACTGTCCACCGGATCCACTGCTGCCACAGGGGCATCTCCAGTCTCCTCCTCCTGCAGAAAAGGGACATGGCGTCTGAGGGCCAGGTTGTACAACATGCAGGATGCCACCACTATCTGGCAGACCTTCTTGGGTGAGTAGCACAGGGATCCACCTGTCAGATGGAGGCACCAGGACCTGGCCTTCAGGAGGCAAAAGTTCCTTTCAATGATCATTCTGGTTCGCCCATGTGCCTCATTATAATGTTCTTCGCACTTGTCGGGGAATTTCTCAAAGGGGTCAGCAGCCATGACAGGTTTGGGTAACCAGAGTCGCCTGCAAATATTGAGGGACTACATTTAGCCACACACTATCCTATGTGGCCAACAGCATAGGCATACACCAATATATACTGGGTTTGAACCAGGGCTCACCTATTAGCCACACCCTGTGCCTCTGTAGTTGGGACGTCACATTTGGGATGCTGTTATTCCTCAGGACAAAGGCATCAGGCACCGACCCAGGATACTTGGCATTGATGTGGGAGATGTATTGGTCCACCAAGCACACCATCTGCACATTCATAGAGTGAAAACTTTTACAATTCCTGAACACCAGTTTATTCTGGCGGGGGGAGGGACAAATGCAATATGTGTTCCGTCAATCGCCCCAATTATATTGGGGATATGTCCCATTGCATAAAACCCGGCCTTCACAGTGGCCAAATCCTCAACCTGGGGGATTGCAATGTAGCTGCACATCTGTTTTATCAGGGCAGAAAACACTCTTGTCAGAACTATTGAGAACATTGGCTGTGACATTCCTGCTGCCAAGCCCACTGTCACCTGGAAAGAACCAGTTGCCAGGAAATGGAGAACTGATGGCACTTGCACAAGAGGGGGGATCCCAGTGGGTTGACGGATAGGAGATATCAGGTCAGGCTCCAATTGGGCACACAGCTCTGTGATTGTGGCCCTATCCAGTCTATAGGTGAGGATAATGTGCCTGTCCTCCAGTGTAGCTAAGTCCACCACGGGTCTGTATACGGGGCAATGTCTCCATCTCCTATTCATCCACAGCAGTAGGTACCTAAGGGACAACAGAGTGAGGAGGCTGTCACAAACTGAACAATGGAGCCACAACAGTAGCCCACAATCTGTAAACATGTCATGGGACAGTGTAATTTGTCCAGTATGTGCCTATTATGGTGTAACGCAGCAATATTCCATAGGCCTGATCCCCCCCCCCAAAATGGCGTACGCCTGTCCTGTGTGGAGGGACAGGTGGAAGTGAGGTAATGCCACTGACGTTCTGCGCTGTGGCGGTAGGCGGTCGGGAACTGCCTTGCAACTCCTCATTGGTTATAATTGGGCCCTTTGGGGTACAGTGGCCAATTGTGATCTGCCCCTGAGGTGACGGTATGCGCTGCTGTGGACGTGGCCCTCATTTTCTATCTGATTCCTCACTTGTTTCCTGACCTTCCATAGGAGAGGACCTACACTGCATGTGCTGCTGTGACCTGTGTCTGGAACCTACCATAGCCAGTGTGACCTGGGAAAGGGCACCAGCCTTCACTTCAGAGGAATTGGAGAGACTCGTGGATGGGGTCCTACCCCAGTACGGACTGCTGTATGGGCCTCCAGACCAACAGGTGAGTACATTGTGGGCACGATGCATGTGGCATGAATGCATGGTGTTGTGTGTGAAGGCATTGTGTAAGGGGGGACGGATGTCCTCTTGGCTGGGTACATGTTGAGTGCTGGGCTATGTGTGTGCCAATAGTGACGGAAACGGGTATGGCGGGCAATTCGTGTTACTGGCTGGACTGTTTGTCTAATGGTGTTCTCCTGTCTGTATTTCCTCTGCAGGTCAGCGCCCATCAAAAGAAGGGTATGTGGCGTGGCATCGCCAAGGAGGTGCAGACCCTGGGGGTCTATGGCAGGCGGAGCACCCATTGTCACAAATGGTGGGAGGACCTGAGATGCTGGGCATAGAAGACTGCGGAGGCTCAGCTGGGGATGGCCTCCCAACGAGGACGGGGTGCTCATTGGACCCTGACCCCTCTGATGGCCCGCATATTGGTGGTAGCATATCCAGAGCTGGATGGGCGCTTGACGGCATCACAGCAGCCACAAGGGGGTGAGTACAGTGGCCATCATTGAAGGACACGGCTGGAGGGGTGTTATCCGGGTGGTGGTTGTGTGTCAGTGGGTGCCCCTAGGCCAGGCCAGACATAGCAGCATAGGTCCTCTGGTGGCTAAGGGTCTGAAGGGGAAATCTTGCCTATATAGCTTGTTAGCATCCACTACTGGTCATGGCTGTGTAGGTCCCAGGTATGCTGCAGTTGGCGGTATGTGCTGCTCCTCATGCCTTGGTGGCAAGCAATATCACTGGTAGTGCAATGCATAGTGTGTAGGCCTGTTCCCTGTATGTGAGGGTGCTCTGTACGCCAATGGTGGTGTTGGTGCAGTCATTGACCCAGTGTATCCTTTGTTTCTCTCCCCCCTTTCTTGTTTTGTCATCCTGTCCTTATGTGCATTAGCATCATCTGGCGGAGGAGCAGAGGCACCGGCAACGGAGGGAGCTGCACCCCACAGGACCCTGGAGGCAGAGTCCACTGAAGCTGAGGGCACCAGTGGGACGGAGGGCAAGGGGAGAACCACGGCGGAGACTGGAGAGGACAATACAGACTCAGATACCTCCTCCGATGGGAGCTCCCTGGTGGTGGCGGACACTTCTGTGACCATCCCATCAACAAGTACAGCCGCCAACCCCTTAACAGCCCCGCCCTCCCAGCAGCCCGTCAGCGAGTTGCCCGTGCCCGCTCACCCAGGAGGGTGGGCACCTCCTTCGCCCCAAGCACCTCAGGCCCTGCCCCAGTCAGCCCTGCTGCCCTGAGTGAGGAGGCTATTAACCTCCTGAGATCCATCTCTGTAGGGCAGTCAACCATTGCGAATGCCTTCCAGGGGCTGGCAGCCCAGATGCCGCAATCTAATGCATTCCTGGAGGGCATTCACAGTGGATTGGCGGCCCAATGGAGATCGATCCATGCTCTGGCCTCCTCTCTGATGGCAGCCATTGTCCCTGTTTCTACTGTCCCCCCTCCAACTTCCACTTCCCAGTTCTTTTCTCTTCAATCCCAACCCATCCCAAGCACACAGCCTGACGTGCATGCACACAAGACAACACCCAAGAGTGTCACAAGCAAACACAAGCACCACACCTCATCCCACAGGCACTCACACAAACACCATTCAGTTGCAGACACAACAACATCCACTATTTCCACTGCCTCCCCCTCCTCTTCCTCCTCCATCTCCCACCCAATTGCGTCCACACTCACACCTGCATGCACTACATCATCATCCACTTCCTGCATCATCACCACACCAAGCAGAACACACACCTCACTGGCAGACACCTCCACAACATCCATGCACACGTCCCCTGTGTCCTCCCCCACCATGTCTGTCACCCCCTCCTGATGTACACGAACGCAAGCACTCTGACACCCAACAGCCACCCACCTCACAACAGCATACAACCCATGCACCTGCACCCAAATCCAGCAGACAGATACCTCCAACAACCACTCCCTCATCCTCCACTTCCATTACTTCTCCCTGTTCCTTCCCCAATGTCCCTAAAAAGCTTTTTATTTCCCAGATTGACCTCTTCCCTACCGCTCCCCCCATCCTGCATGCATGGCCTGGGTCTCAAGGACCCAGCCAAGCACCTCAGCCAAACAGTCCATGGGCCCAGTTTCAGCAGCACCTACTCGTGATGGATAGGATTCCATGCCACAAATTCTGAAGGGGAAGTAGCCTGCACCAGCCACCAAGAAGGGGATGGACCCTGCTCCAGCCAGCAAGAAGGGGAAGGAGCCTGCACCAGCCACCAAGAAGGGGAAGGAGCCTGTCGTAGTTTGGACTCTTGCTCTGGACACGACTGCTGGTTAAAGGATGACAGTACTTTTGTTTGCAGGCGACTATGCCTATCCTACAACAAGTCGCAACTGTTGTCCCAACCTTATCGGCTCACTAGCAGCACCTCGTCAGAAACACTATAGTTAAAGGTGATTTGTGGCAGCCTTTACGCATGGACTCGAGAATAAGACATCTCAGGGAGTGTCGTGGTTAAACGGAGATTACCCCTTTCTCACAGATATCATGTCTCATACAAACACAGGCAGTGACAAAGTTTAAGTAAAGTTTCAATAGTTTTTATTTAACACAACTACAATTTGCGTTATGTTGCATGGGCTGCAATGATTGTGATAATGAATAATGCAAGAAACAGAATTGTAAAGACGAGAGTCATTATTACAAAGACCCCCACCATCTTGCAATGCATGTGAAAGACATATGAGATGTAATATGCCCTAATACCCTAATGTGATAGGCCTAACCTCCTACGTAAAGGAGAGCTGGGTTTGCTAAACCTAATCTGCCAATGCCATGTCCATGAGAGGAGCCTCCAACCCTCGTTACCTTGGAATGATGTCTCTCTCTCAGACTCCGCAGGGACACGAAGAGTGGCTCAGCATCAAGACGACGTGCAGCTTCGGTATCAGCGATGGTGGCGATGCCCTCTGGTCGGAATCCCTCTGATTATCTGTCTAAAGTGTGATGTATTTATACAGATCTACCAGGACCCCTGACGTAGGTGTGTTCCCAAACAATAGATAACAGACATGCTTGGGACGGCAAATATTATAAACAATCCCTCGAAAGTATAGAGGGAAAATCCCTAAGTGTGAACACCTACTGTTTGTTTGTCTTTATTGCTTGATCTTGACGCCTTAGCGTGGTGGCACTGATAATGCAAAGCATAACAAGTGGCCTAACTATAAACAAGGCAGCCATCTTTGATGAATTAAATAATTAAATGCGCGAAGACAGAGCAAGCTAAGTAGGTTAAAAGTCACTAGGTGAGGGGGGCACGAGTCTGCAAGCCAAAGCCTAAGCTAACTCCTGTAATCCCATTAAAACAAACTAGGATACACTACAAGCCTGCACCAGCCAACAAGAAGGGGAAGGAGCCTGCACCAACAAGCAAAGCAGGGGAAGGAGACTGCAGCAGCCACCAAGAAGGGGAAGGAGCCTGCACCAACAACCAAGAAGGGGAAGGAGCCTGCACCAGCCACCAAGAAGGAGAAGGAGTCTGCACCAACAACCAATAAGGGGAAGGAGCCTGCACCAGCCGCCAAGAAGGGGAAGGAGCCTGCACCAGCAGCTGTCACAGAGACCCACCACCAGCCGTGGTTGTGCAACCATCAGAGAATACAGGCGCTGAGCAGGAGCATCCCCCAACAACCACCACAGTGCAGACATCGAAGGGTGCAGGGGCTGAGCAGGAGCCTTCCCCGACCACCATCACAGTGCAGCCATCGGAGGGTGCAGGGGCTGAGCAGGAGCCTCCCACAATCACCACCACAGTGCAGCCATCAGAGGGTGCAGGGACGGAGCAGAAGCCTCCCACGACCACCACAGTGCAGCCATCGGAGGGTGCAGGGGCTGCGTAGGAGCCTCCCACGACCACCACCACAGTGCAGCCATCAGAGAGTGCAGGGGCTGAGCAGGAGCCTCCCATGACCACCACCACAGTGCAGCCGCCACCGCCGGCAGACACCATATGATCCAGCCTCCATGGGCTGCTGTGCGGCCTATCCCCACCAGAACCAGTGGGGTATTCACCCACTCGAGGGACTGTGGCTTATCACTCCCCAGGACCAAGCACAGGGCATTTTGCCCCCTCTAGAACCAGTAGGAAAGACACCCACTTGAGGGACTACAGCCTGTCACTCCCCAGGACCAAGCACAGGGCATGTTGCCCCCTACAGAACCAGTGGGGTATTTACCCACTCGAGAGGCTGTGGCCTATCACTCCCCAGGACCAAGCACAGGGCATGTTGCCCCCTTCCAAAACCACTGTTCTTGTTTCCATATCCGGCTGTGGTGCCCCCCTCCCCATGAGGTACCTGCCCATTTGCCAACTGATGCCCCTGCAGTGTTCTCTCCAGATTGCTGCAGGGATTGAGCAGGGCCTTGTACTTTGCCCTGTGGCCATGTGTTCCCTGTGAACTATGGACTGGGCAGTGTCCCTTTTTTTGCACATTTGTACATATCTGTTGCATTGCCACATCGACTTATTATTTTTTTATGTTGATCTTATTACAATCACTTTAGTCAATTCCTGTTGTCCTTGCATTATTCAGCCAATTATCAGGGAAAAATTGTTTTCTTGTGCAGTTGGTTGTGTGTATGGCATGTGTATGTTGTGCGTGTGTGTGTCACTCTCATTTTCCTCCCCTCTTCTTTGTGTGCTAGGCGGCTGTACTCACCGTCGTCGTCTTCACCGGCGTTGGTGTTCCAGGTGGAGCATGACATAGAAGATCATCGGGAAAACTTGCAGTTCTGGTTCCACGGCAGGGTGGTTCTTCCCTGTGTCTCCAATGGTGAGTCCTTTGACTTCGGTGCTCTGTTTCTGCCAGGCTTTTGTTGACGTTGGTACCGCCCCGGAAAAGGTGGCGGTGTGCTATGTCATAATATGGTGGGTGGAACTTTGTCTTCCGCCTGGCTGTAGGTGGCTACCGCCGTGGTGAATGTTGTTTCCGCCCTGGCGGTCGGTGTGGTGCATTGGCTGTCTTTCGGAGATATCACCGCCACGGTCATAATTTGGCGGTACTTACCACCAGCCTGTTAGCGGTATTACCGCCACTTTATCACCATCTGCCAGGGTCATAATGAGGGCCTATATGGCACAGCAGCCAACCATATCCACCTTCTTTTTCAAGCATAAATTAACTACCAACTGCACCTCACTGCAGCCTGTAGCTCAACCCAAAATCAAGTAAAATTGATGGAGAGTTGCTCTCCACTTCAGCTCGAATCACAAATCACACACATTTCCTAGTTAGAGGGGCACATGAGGTGACCACTGCAAGCCTGTTTTGGTCCAGTGCTGTACTTTCTACTTCCTTCCTCAACTATAATGAATACTAAGTAGTTCCCTACAGCAGCTAAGATTGGTTCCATCACACCACATTGTACGACACCCTGGAGAGCCCACCCAGCATTCATTATTTGGAGCCACTTGGTTCTTATTACAAATTCATAAGCATGAATCACGGAACACTTAAATACTCACTTCCGTCCATCTTCCCATCCTTGGATCTAGCTAGACATTTGCAAATGTTGTCTTTTTGCTCATTGGGTTAGCACATGATTCTGCTCACTCCAGCCCGCCTGACATCAACCTCAACATCTTGTGTAACTGTTTGTGTGCAAATCCTCCATATGTTGCAAAACTGCTCTATCCCCATAGCTGTACAAGACTACCTAGACAAACATGCACCCTGCTCTAGTCTGACTGGATAACTCACATCAGATTTCTAGCAGATCTCTCATACCAGTATGACATCCCCAAGTATATCCAAACAAGACCACACATTTTCTTCTACAATTCATGGTCTATCTTGCCCCCTTGTGATGCTCTTTTGATCGCTGCACATATTTTCAGCTGAACAAGCTGAGTCCTGCCTTAGTACTTTGGCACACTCAGGGGCATATTTATACTCTGTTTGCGCTGAATGTGCGCCAAACATTTTGACGCACATTCGGCGCAAACCTTGCACCATATTTATATTATGAAGCCTGACCCTGCGAACGTCAAAATTCCTCCATGTGCGTCATTTTCTGGATGCGGGAAACTGCCTTGTGTTAATGACATGCAAGGTAGGCGTTCCCGTCCAAAAAAATACTTTAAGGCCTGTGCGCCCTATTTATACTCCCACATCATTTTGATGCACAGGAGGGGGCGGCCTTAAAAAACGGCGCCCAGCCTGCTGTGTGCCGTTTTTTAACGCCTGGGTGAGGGCAGGCGTTAAGGGACCTGTGGGCTCAAGTCCACAGGTGCCCTTCGCTGCCCCCAGGGACACCCCCTGCCACCCCCACCCACCCCTGAAGGACACCCATGGATGGGGGACCCATCCTAGGTACGTACAGGTAAGTTTAGGTAAGTATTCAAAAACAAAATTTAGTGGCATGGGGGGCCCCTGGGCATGGCCATTGGGCAGGGGGGCATGACTCCTGTCTTTGCTAAGACAGGATTAATTTCCATGGGGTTGTGTGTCAAAAAATGGCGCAAGTCCGGTAGGAGCCATGATTTTTTACTCTAACCTGGCTTGCACCTTTTTTGACGCACAACCCCCATTTTCCCCAATGCCGGCGCTGCCTGGTTAGAATCTTTTTTTTTTACTCTGACCAGGCCGCAGCGCTGGCTAACGTCAATCCATAAATAAGGCTCCCCTCTGGTGCTTTGGAATGGCGTTAGCCGGCGGTAAAAAAAAGTTACACAAACCAGCGCCGGCGCTGGTTTGTGTCAAAAAGTATAAATATGGGCCTCATTCCACATCCTGGCCCTACCTTGCATGTTCTTATTGGCTGAAGATAACTTTAACAGGAGAGACAGGTCAACTGTTTTTGCAGAGATTCCACCTTAGATGAAAGCTGGGGTTCTCCTCACAAAAGTGCTTGGCCCTTCTTATCCCTAATTGTGGAATATACTGTGCCACTGGTTTGGTAAGTTAACATGGCGACAGCGACAGGTTGTGTCCCTTTGACTGAATCCTGTCTTACTGTGGGCCAACAACTTGTTGCCACATTCACCTCTTTCCCCTCCATCATAGTTGATTTTATGGGCCAGATCGCAAAGCATATTTGACTGGCAGTATTACATGTATTTGGTGGTAAGGAAGTACTTGGTCCAAGTACATTTTGCATATGAATCCGACTACAATCCAACTTTTTCAGTCCTCTGGATATCAAGACTATTATCTCAATTAGTTAAGGTTATGATAAAAAAGATAAGAATGTGCATTGATTCTTCCTCAAGAATTTCACTTAGAAATAGTTGTGCCTGGGAGGGTTGCTGCATGGCCTAGGTAAGATGGCCGCTCTCAGTTAGAGTTCCGATAAGGTTTTCCATTGCGGTTCCCATACAAGAGTTCAGGGTCTTTGTATGCTGCTGAATTGGGCAAATGCATTTGCTCGACTGCACTGCCACTACAGTGGTAAAGTTTAGTCGCCTCTGGCGCATCCTCAGAGAAGCAGAGGATGGATCAAATTGGCCCACAAAGGTTGAAAGTGCACACCGGTAATCATGTTGATGGCATCAGGTGAGTTGACAACATGCATGCCACTGACTCCAAGCCTACTGTCACCCCCACTCAGGGCCCAATTCACTGACAACTGCACAAGACACAGAGGTGGACATTCCCATTTGAGAGAGCACCTCATTACCCAAACACTACAAACACTACCCACAATGAGGAGGTCCCACTTCCAGAAACCTAAGGGATGTGAGGTTCGTTGAGCTTTCAACGCTAAAGACAGCGCTGCTCCATCCAACAAATCCGCGAGCTATTCAAATAGTTGTTGGATTGTACCACTTAGCCCCAAGAATATCCCAATGATAAAACTTTACAAATTTATGTGGGGGCACAGACTAAAGCATATTTCTTATTGGTAGGTCACACCATCTGGACCCCCTGCAGCGGACACATTAAGACTTAGGTGGACGTTGCACAGATCTACAAACTACCTGTCCCCTAATGCACATTCTTGATGTTTTATTAGAGTTCAGTCCTGATTGACTACAAAGATGCAGCTCTCTGGTATTAAGGTGACTGAACAGGATAGTCAAGCCCCTTGAGGTGGTGAGCTTGAGGTGGATGTAATACTCTGCAACTCTATGTATAGTGCTCTGTACTTGTCTTTCTCTTGCTGTATGCCCATGCAGTACTACCCCGATTGACAAAGACTGTTTACAGTGTGGGACAAGATATCTAGGGAATGAGAACCAGATAAACATCATAAAGAACTGTGCATCAGTACATACACAGCAGTAAACTATTACAGATGATCCTTATATAAATGGAATGATGTTCTGTCTTCCTACCAGGCAATTGTTATGTACTGGGCACTCACAATAAGGCATGCCCCACATTCTGGCACAGCAACCACCATGTCAAAGGTCAAATTAGAGTCAGTTATGAAGGACCTCACAACCACTGGACAGTTCATAATGAAAATTGACTCCAAGTTTCTGGAATTGCCCACAGAAGTGAGATTGGTGTGCTCCGACTTAGCCTCCTTTGACTCTTGATTGGAAGTTCTGGAACAGAGACTCTATGATGTGAAGGGCCAGCTTGATTCAGTACTGGAACGGGGCAAAGGCATCTAGTCCCTCAAAACAAAAAGAATGACGTAGACCTTAAGGGCAGAGCAAGACAGGACAATATCTGGTTACATGGCACACCAGAGAAATTAGATGGAGATGATATCATGGTCTTTCTAACCATCCTCACCCCTCATCACACCAGAATGAATATGGTGAACCCTTTGAAACACTTAAGACCTACTGTATTTGAGCTTTCTCTGATTTTGCATTGGATATAAATGTATTTGATGGCCCTTGGAGTTGGCAAAGTAAATATGAATTATGCTATGATGTAATTAAATTGCATTTTCAATGACTGATTTATAGATTAATTGGTTATGAATGAGCTTCAGATTCTTTCCTACTATTTGACCATGTTTTATATACATTGTAATATACATCTCAGCAGACTTTTCATCTGAAAAAAACATGAAAAGACAACAATTTTGGGAGCAATGTCAGTGCTTCTAATAAATGGAAATTAAGTTTGGACTGCAGGAACAAGACATAATGATCATAACGTTTCACAGAAAGACAAAGGAGAATTCAGAACCAGAGGACTTGGCTAACATTTTGGATCTAATGGATGTGACAGAAATGGAAACTGCCCCAACTCTTTCTACTGCTGCAGATCCTACCTCTTGCCATTCACTGCCAGGTCAGAATACAATCGACAAGCATATACATCAAAAGCCTTCAAGAACACACACATTGATTGGACCAAGACAGTTTTAACGGAACTTTGAAGGCGTTCCATGGAGACTGAAAAAAATTTGGTCACCACTGAAGGATACTATAGGAAAGTAGATAGGGACTGTCTGACTTTTAGCTCAAAGAGGTTACTGTGCACTCCATATATCATTTGGCCCAAGCAACTATTATTGCATTCTTAACCGCACTCTGTCTGTATGTCTCTGGAGGTGCTCATGTTAATCGAAGCCCCGATCCTAAATGACCCTGTCATTTGTCTATGATATGCTTAGTTGAAATGTTGTATTACTCTTCCTTCCACATTGTAGGTGTCATGAGACTGGAAGCACAGCTGTTACAAAGAAATACCTCAAGTTATGTTCAGTTTAATGATATACTTCCTCACACAATGGAAGGCCCTGTCACGTAGGCTCTCATTATTCTAATGAGACTACTTGATTTTGAGTGGCAGAATCGCCTGCAGTGTGGGAGACTGAGTCTTGACCCATTACAGGTGACAGCTGTCACCCTAATCCGGGTTTTGCTCTGGCTAACTAGCAGTGCCTTATCTCTACAAAAGGGATGATTGGGCAGCCGAGCACATGACACAATGGACTCTTCAGGGAAATCGTGGTCACTCAGATCTCATCCGTTTCTCTCAGTTACATTAGTCTCACATATACAATGACAAGCAGAGGCAGTATCTGTTTCAATAAGGTTTTAATGAAGCGACTGCATCTTAGACAATAAAGCATGTACTGCAATAACCAGGATGATAAAGCTTGACAGGATTAAAATTGTGACAAGGAGAGTAAAGCATAGAAATAACGCTACCATATTGTCACTAGAGTCTAACAGACTAATTCCTACCTAGGCTATGATAGAGCACAGAATGTTAAGCTCTAGTTCTGCCCTTCAGGTTCCCCGGGGAAGACATTATCCCCCATACCTGAGCAAAGGCCTGAAGTCTGCATAAGCAGCTGTAGCGAAGAGTTCAGCAGTCAGCATACAGTCGTGGTCATCTGGCTTGACTCTCCCTCCAACGAATATGGGAAAAGGCGGTGTTTTTAATAATAAATCAGCTGATGTTCTGAGAAAATATCCCTATGTAAGGATGTGTATATTTCTGGAAATGCCAGAGACAAAGCGTTACCACGTTTTACCGGCAACCTTGCACTGCAGCCTTGAAAGAAGCACAGAGTGAGCAAGAATGTCTAGTTTGAGAACGTAATGCTGCCTAAGCAAAGAACAGCTAGATAGAAAGAAATAAAACAAGACCACAAAAGTGGCTATTATTAAAATAATAAACAAAGCTGAATAAAATATATCTAGGTTAAAGTGCACAGCGACAGACCTAGTGTGCTAAAATAATGTGCATGGAGCTACAACTAAAATGGCTACACAACAGCCCTTTTAATTTCATTTAGTTCTCTTCAGCAGTGCATCTCGGACATGTCGAGCCCAGCTAATTTATCGTAGGCCCCATATGCCAAATCTCGCAAAACAGCCTCCTGTTTTTCCATGTTCCCTCATAAGGACTGGATAAATTAAGTTCTGTAAGCCTCTGCAGAATTCCCTTTTAACCCCCTAGCACTGGATCAAGGCATGATATCCCATAATTAATGTTCACACTTTAGCATTAGGCCGCACATCCGACCTGATATGGTAATGGTGTCATTGCACCAAAATGCCATTACAATACCACTATAACTCTTTCTTTTGTCCCCTACTCTATATTGATTGGTATGATCCAAACCTGTGCAACATCTTGTGTTACTAGAGCATAGCACCTAGTCTAGGGTTTTTGTGGTAGAGGTTTGGTAGTTCTGCTTCATGGGTATCCTCCTTCTACAAGTTCCCACTTCTATTGTCTCCCCTCTTATCCACTTCCAACACCATCTTTTTCCATTTTATCCCTTCTTCCCTTCTTCTCTACCATTTCCTCTTCTCTATTCTTGTATACCTTTTTCCTTTCCTGTTTTCCACACCTCATTCATATTCTCTGACTCTATTTTTTGGTTCCCCCTTCCCCTCTTCCTTCATGGCTTTTCCCTTGGTTATCATCCTGTGGGAAAATCACAGCATCTTTTCGACCTGACTTCAGCTCTGCACAGTGACTAACATCCACCTTTCACTGATACTATTCACTGATATTATCTATTTTGGTTAAACACCCTGATTCGCTCACCATACTTTGTCCAGTAAATGACATTTTAGAGACCATACTTTCGTACTAGGGGGTTGCGGTTCTTAATATCATCATATGGCTCCCGACTACTGCACAGCCTCACCTCTTAACATTAGATGTAAACTGACTCTCTCACTTTCTGAAAAGGTAAAATGTCATACATTATTTGCAGAGCAATAGTGTAGGAATAGCCTGATCCATGAGACAAGCCTTTCAAAAATAGAATCTTCCAAATTGAAGCATGACTAGATAGGTTCTGTCATCAGCAGCAGTTGTCAGACAAATTTTCAGGGTGAGTAGACTTGCACATCTACCTTCTCAAAGAAATGTGACATGCTATTGTCGTATGACACTCCTTGCCACCTGAAATATTGAAAACCAGCACAGACATGGACAGCATATATTTATTTGCAAAACTGAATGTGGCTAAAAGGATGTATGAACCAACCAGCACGGACAAGACCTTTTTGCCCGCTTTCTGCTATGAATTTGGAAATTCTAAAGGGGTCATATATGGAGATTGGAACCTGCCATTTGACCCTCTTCTCAACAAGACAGACCTTCTTGACAGGGCCAGTGGAGGTAACAGGGCTGTTTTAGACGACCTTGTGACTGACCACAACTTTGTAGAGAGATGGCTGTTTTCTTTCAGGACTGACTGCTTTCTGGAACAGTGCTCCTTGCACACAGACATAGAGTGATAAAACATTTTAGTGAGGGTGGTGGGGACAAATCATTTTAGAGTTCAAGTGACACTGGACTTTTAGCTGACAAAGCTCCCTCCAGATTTATGGCGCATGATAACATTACAAATACAGAATCCCTGAGGAGAAAAGTAAGATAAAGGGACACATACAGGAATATATAATTGGCAATACGTACTCTGTCGCGTTGGTGAAATTACTGTGGATGGCAGGTAAGGGCACATGGTATGGTATATTATCAAAAAGGTAGCAATAGGTAGGAGAGCTGCAGAGGAGAAACAGACTGCTTGAACAGGAAATCACCGACTTGACATCGGAATACCTACCCAGACCACCACACACAAAGTTACCATAGCTGAGTCGTGTATATCAGTGATCATGGGTGACAGAGGAAAACTTTATTAATACACTTGACAGAAATAACTGACAGATTTGCCTAATTTTATCATATCTAATTCAGACACCCACAACCTCACCGACTTGGAAACTAGGGTCCATATTCACAAGGCCCATGGCTCAGGGCGGCGCAGCAAGTGTCTTGCTGTGCCGCCCTGCGCCACTGGGAAAGGGCAGAAATGCACCGAGAGTACAAGATATAGCACATCTCTGTCCTCTCCTCCTGCGGTGGTGCACAAATTGCTGCCATGCGCCAACTCAGTTACCCTTGCAGCATGGTGCAAGGGTTCCTCCGTAGTGGGGATGATTGTTTTAGTGCAGGAAAGGACACCTTCCTGCACAAAAACAATCCATGTAGGCGAGTTCTTCCTTTTAAGTGTGCTGCAGAATGCAGCACACATAGAGAGAGTAAAAAACGGGGAGAAATAAAGATATTTCTTCCTGTTCTGTCACTCCAATGCCACCGCTTGGGTGGCATGGACTTTTGATGCATTCCCAGGTTTACGAAACCTTGTAAATCTGGTAATGCGTTAAAGTCCGTGGGTGTTGCATGGGAGCACACTGCAACACCCATGGAAATGCCTCCCTGATGGAAAGGACGGCAACACAGCGACTTGCTCTGTGTTGCCTTACTCCATAACTACAAAGCCATGTAAAGCCATGCAAAGTGGATTTGCGTGGCCTTGTAGACATGGGTTTAGTCTGCACCACCATTGCATCACAAAAGTTGACGGAGCAGCGGTGCAGGCTGCATGTAAACATGGACCTGTGTTTCCCAGAAACATGCAGCTTCCATTGTTGTCAGAGTAATGTAAAGCACTCGTCGGGTGAGAAATCAGTTGATTAGTTGCAGAGACCATCTCAGCACTACCTACATCTAGCTAGCTATGAAAGAATGGATTCCCAGATAAGTTTTTAAAAACAAGTAAAGCATTGTTAGTCCCCTCCTTCACAAGGCTTTTAAGAAGGCCGAAGAAGCAGGATACCTGAGACGCATCTAATAAAGGCAATAATCTCTCTGATCTCAATGGTAGAAAAAGATACCTTAGCATGCTCCAGCTATCAGCCCTTCTGCCTTATTAATGTTGATGTGAAGCTGATGACAAAATATTTGGCCGGAAGACTATTAAAGGTGATCCTTCCTTGGTTCATGTCTCAGCTGAGTGTTTTACACAAGCACCTCAAGGATATATATGAGGACTCTTTTGCGCCTTCTCCGGAGCACTAGGGACCTGGAGACCAAAGTCCTAGCCCTCTCACTGGATGGAGAGAAAGGTTTTGACAGGGTGGAATGGGGTTCCCTTTTCCACACCTTCGTGAGGGCTTGCCTAAGTCTAAATTTTATCACTAAGGTAAGCTGCCTCTGTCAGTCACCGACAGCCTGCATTAACTGCAGGAGACACTTAGCTCGTCCCATTCCCATATGGAGAGGCACTCTCCAGGAATGTCCATTTTCACCACTTTTGCTTAGGTTAGCACAAAAATCATATACTTCCGTTGTGACTGCATGTCTCTTGTCCAAACGTTTTTGCAGTTAACTGGTTATGAAAGAAACTGTTATAAACGTGTAGTACCCCCATGGCCAGAGCAAGTATACTTGGGTATACCATGAAGTGTCAACAGAGGACTGGAAAACATTGAGTAATATAACTTGCATCCACTAAAAGCCCCCCCCAAAAATCATTTCTGAGCTAAAAATACCTCAACCTGTCCATGTCGGTGTTAGACCTGGCATCCTTGGCATGGTTTTCCCTAACTTTCTGCCTCAGACCTCCTGTTTTCTGACTTCATTTGTGCTGACTCTTAGGATTCTGGGCACTTTCCTACTGCTGACCAGTGCTAAAGTGCAGGTCTTCTGTACTCTAAAAAACTGTAACATTGGCTTCTATTTTATTGGTAATTTCAGTTACCTGTAAGCCCCCAGTAAAGTGCACTATATGTGCCCAGGGCCTGTAAATTAAATGCTGCCAGTGTGCCTGCAGCACTGATTGTGACACCCACTATAGTAGCCTTTCAAATATATCTCAGGCATGCCACTGCCGAGCTTGTGTGAAGTTTTAAACTGCTATTGAGACTTGGCCAGTGTACCCACTTGCCAGGCCTAAACTTTCCTTTTTAATACACTCAAGTCTCCCCTAAGATAGGTCCTAGTTAGCTCCAAGGGCAGGGTGCAGTGTATTTAAAAAGTTGGACATGTACTTTTACGTGTCACCTATCCAGAGAGTTAAAAACTCTTAAATTATTTTTTCACTATTGCAATTACAATCTCTCCCATAGGGTAGTATAGGGATTACCTTAAAACATAATTTGCATGTAATTTCTAATTGGGAAGAGATGGAAATATGAAGTTTGGTGTCTCTGGATTCACAATGTAAAATCACAACTCATGGTAAAGTTGGATTTTAAATTGTAAGTCTGAAAATGCCACTTTTGGAAAGTTGCCATTTTCTTACTTTAACCATTCTATGCCTCTGCTTGTCTCTTAATACACGTCTGGGCTGGGTAAAAGCTGCACTTTGTGAATTCCCTCTAGACAGTGACATACATAGGACGCTCAGCTGCATCTGCATTCATCTGCATACCGATGGTCCTCCCTAGGCAGTGGGACGGGGAGGGATTGACACTTACACTTCAATAGGTTGTGTCCTGTCTCCACACAAAGGACTGATTACCCCCCACAGTTAGCCTGAAAGACAGGGCTAGAAAGTGACTCTTGTGCACTTCATGGGACTCCTTTGAAGTCTCCCCCACATCAAAGGCCTTTCTGGGTATAAGTACTGGACCCCAAACCACAGCAAATCTGACCTCTACTGGAATCAAGGACACTCTGCCAGGCCAAAGGACTGCTGTGCTTCCAGGAGGGACTGCCACTCCGCAACTGCATTGCTGTGTTCTCCTACAACTGTTGTGCACTGTATTGTAGGTGGGACTGGTACTTTGCTGCTTTCTCTGCTTTGGTGGCCTGCTGCTTCTGTCCTGCAGTGAGAAATACGAGAGTCCCTCTCTACATCCTTGAACCCAAGTGTCTCTAAGAGCTTGGTGGCTTGGCCCCTGTTTTTCTACAGTGTCTGGGACATCAGAGACTGCCTGCAACTTAGTGACGACTGCCATGGGACTACAAGTACTTTGGGCTACTAGAAGTGCCCTCTGCAACCCAGGGCCTGCTGCAAAGTAATTGCCAACCATAATTTGTCCCTTGATGCACTACCTGCAGTTGATCACCTGCAGTGTAGCCCCCAAACTCTTCGGACTCTAAGCAGTGCTCTCCGCTGATCAAGCCTACCTGTTCTTCATTTGCGGAGGCACTGCAGCACTGAGGCAAGCCGGCAAGTGCAAACCTTTGCATTGTCAAGGAGTTCCTGGGCTGCTTCAATGACGGAGGAAGCCTCCCCTGTCACATGCCCCTACATGCTGGATAAGTGCCCATGTTAGGCCATCCCCGCAAGACCCATTTGACTGAGAAGAAAGGAACCACCATTCCCCCTGACATGGGTGTTCCAGATGGCCTTGTCTCCCATGGAGCCCCAGTAACAACAGGCTATTGTTCCAGAGTGCAACAAGCCTGTCACCAGTACCATACTCAAGGTATGGGGTTAGAAGGGGCTTCATTTGTGAAACAGGACAAATCCCCTGTGTCCCGGGTCCTGAGGGCCCTTTGGGAGACCCTTGCCCTCCATTGTCCCTGCTGGAAATGCATCCCCTTCATGGGGGAAGAGTTTTTGGATTTTACTTCTGTCTAACTCTCTTGTAGAATGTACACTAGCACTGCTAGCAGAGGGGCTATACCAGAGAGGCTATACCTTCATTTTCGACGTATTGCAGAGACACAGCCGCATTTCAACCATTCCATTTCACTGAGGAAGTCCGTACTAGCACAGCCAGCACCGAACCATGTCTTGCACTAATTACGCCCGTAACTTTGTAACAGTGACCGATCACTGCTCAGTATGCATAATTGATTCTTACATATGTATTGAAATCCCTTTCCCTCTTTGACATTTCTTTATCATATTTAAATCCAATAAATAATCTCTGTTTTTCTAAGCTGGTGTTGAGTCTTTTATGTGTGATGTTTTTCAATGTGTTACTGTAGTTGTGGTTTTGCACAAATATTCACACATTTCTGTTGACGTTAAGCCTAACTGCTCTGTGCCAAGCTTCCAGGGGATGAGCACAGGTTAATTTAGGGAGTGTAACAGACTTACCCTGATTAGGACTGTGGTCCCTGTTTGGAAAGGGTGCATACATCTGCCAACTAGAAACCCAATT
Organism: Pleurodeles waltl; assembly: GCF_031143425.1. NCBI lineage: Eukaryota > Metazoa > Chordata > Amphibia > Caudata > Salamandridae > Pleurodeles > Pleurodeles waltl. The sequence goes on from NC_090444.1 coordinate 1,072,834,898, forward strand.
TCATCATCATCATCATCATCAACACACCTTTATTCGGCTATAAGCCATAAAAGGAAAATACAATCAAAAAGAACATCGTTTCAATAAAAGATATTCACATGAATAGTAAAACCAATTTGCATAAATAAACAAATTACCAAAAACGCTCCTAAAATCAATAAATAACAATCATTTTCATCATTACTTTGACTGAGAGTTATAAAAAAAATTCTAAAATTGATCTCCTGCCCAAAGTAATACCACTACTTTATTAGCTAGCTAATAGGAGCTATTTAACCATTATATAAAACAATAAATAGATAAAAAGTGACATTCTTAAAATACATAAATACCTATATTTTCTTCATATAAAAAACTAAAATTACATCTTAAATATGGTAACTTCCCAGGGTCTGTTAGCTTACTTGGAGGAGCTCCTATTAACCACTTGAATCATCATCAAATTTATCTATAGATATTTGGTAAATCTGGACTTATTAAAACCTCAGGCCCACCTTGTCCCTGATAAATGAAGCCGCTAAAAGAAAGCTACTTATTCCAAAGACAAAGGATGGGGTGATGGTAGACCTAAGCAATCTAGTTGCTTCATTATAATTTCTAATTCCTTCATTCCTACAGATAGGTCGAAAAGATTTCTTCCTTGGTTTATCATAGGCTTTACAGAATAACAAAACATGATCCACCGTTTCAGTAGTCTCCATATTACACAACCCACACTTCGCCTCATGATTATTCTCACTCTGGGGACTCCATTTAATAGTGAAAGCCTTAGTCTGAAGGATCCCATATCGAAACTTCATAAATAATGTTTTCGCTCTCCTAGGGTGGATTGCATCTAACCATTCCTCAGCTCTTGGTGTTGGTCTAATATCCAAAAAGCTCGATGTCAATCTACCCAAATCCTTATTACGGAAAAGACTAATCAAGGAAAATTCCCAGTATACTTGCTTTAGTCGAATCTTAGATTGTAGCGTAAGTGTATGAGGTTCGTCCCAATAGGGGTTCAGCCCTAGGCTATAGAACCAATATCTTACATGATGTAGCCACAGGAGAGAGAATGATTTGTCAAGGTTCATTATCTCCATTAGTGCTTGTTTATCAGTGGTATCAGTTCTGGAATTGTCCAAAGTCTACACCAATAAAGTAAAGGCCTCAAAACTCCCAATTTACCTATTTTCTTCATATTTATGTCATAACTGAGAGGAATTAACGGAGTAGATGGTGGCAGTCCCAATACCCCCCTCAAAAAGCTATTTTCTTGGGATAATAGTGAGTTTAAATTTACAATTCCCCAGAGTTCGGCACCGTATAAGGCAGCAGCCTGCGCTTTGTATCTATAGACCTCAAACACTGGTGAAACAATCCCAGTTCTTGAACTTTTATAGTTATTGTTTATTGCCGTGGAGCTGTGAACTAATGAAGTTGCAGCTTTGTTGATTTGCGGTGTCCAGGACAACTTAGCATCCAGCAATATCCCTAAGTAGTTAAACATTTTTACACGTTCTAGTTCACGCCCATTGATCACAATGCTCCTTTTAAGTGCTTTATGAGGATTAACAGTCAGATACTTTGTTTTGTTTACGTTTATCTCCAGCCCCTTCAGGTTACAATATTCGCTAAACATTCCTAGTAAGGATTGTAGACCCATAGGAGTCTGCGATAATAAAATAGTATCATCTGCAAAGAGGAGAGCAGGGACTGGGTCTCCATTCAATCTTGGCTAGTCATGATTACTCTCTTTTAAGTACTCTACCAAGTCGTTGATATACAACGAAAAGAGAGTTGGATCAAGCACACAGCCCTGCCTCACTCCCCTTTTTATAGGTATTGGGTCAGTCAACTCACCATTTGGGCCCCACCGTACTTTTGCGTAAGTATTTTCGTGCAACCTCCTTAACTGGAACAGAAGACTCCCCGGCATACCCTGCTTCCCCAATGCAGTCCATAGAGAGTCACTTGGAACCAGATGAAAGGCCGCACGCAAATCCACAAACGCAATGTACAAATGGCCCTTCTTTAGTTTAGTGTATTTCCACATTATTGCTAGTAGCCTGAAGACCTGGTCAATTGTGCTTGTCTGCTGCCTAAAGCCTGCCTGGTATATTGTCAAGATGTTTTTTTCTTCTATCCAACAACCTATTCTATTCAACAGCTGCCTGGCATACATTTTTTGTATAACATTGATAAGGCTAATTGGCCTATAATTCCCAGGGCCCTCCCTAGATCCTTTTTTGTACACAGGGATTATTTCTGCACCTTTCCATGTCTCAGGAACTGGCTCCCCCCTTCTAATGGCATTACTAAGTAAATTTACATAAGGTGCCCAAATTTCTATGTTATGCTTGAACAAATCCCCAGGGATTTTGTTCAAACCTGGGGCTTTGCCTAATTTAATCGCTTCAATGGCAGTCACCGTTTCTTCCAAACTAAACTGTATAACAGGTAAAACACTCCAAAAAGATACTTCTTTGGACCAGGAAAGATATGCATCATGGTTAGGCAAGTCAGAATAGAGGTACGTAAAATGATTGGCACTGGGATCTATATGATGTTCAGTACTAAATATCCCCTCTTTCCTACCGTGAGTAACTATTTTCCAGAAAGCAACTGTGTCATTACAATTGGCTGCCTCTAAGAGGTCACGCCATTTTTGATCCTCCCAGTTTTTTTGTGCTATAGCCAAAATGTTCTTATAACCAGCCCTTGCCTTTTGCACAGCTATTGGGTTTTTCTGTTTAAGGGCCTCTACCAATAATGTTTTCCTCTCTCTGCATTCAATGGTATACCACGAATTAGATGAAGTAATTTGCTCCTTGCCCTTTTTATTTTTTTTGTTGTATCTGTTTAGTAAAATAAGGTCTTAGTGCAGTACTCATGGATTGATGAATATCTAAGATAGGGATATCAGTACAAATCTTATGGGCGTGGGGTTCCATTAATTCTATATATGTGTTATAAATATTGGTCATGACACCCAAATTGCCCAATATCACCGGCCATTTTACTGCCCTTCGATTATTACTAAGAGTGGGATGCAGCTCCACCTTATCCTTTTCCATCCAATTCAATTCTGTTAGGTAACCCCTAAGTTCAACTACTAACGGAAAATGATCACTCTCCCTCCTCTTATCTATTTTAAAAGTCACTATTCTCTCCCACATAATGGTGCTATGCATAATGTAATCTAATTTTGAACCTTTATTACCTCTTTGAAAAGTGTCCATATTAAGACCACCTTGGCCCATTCTACCATTACACGCCCTCAATCCATGCTTTAATGTGAGGGCCATAAGTTGCAACGCAGCAACCGTACCGGGAACCGAATCTTCGATTGAAAGATGGGGGACTGCTCTTGCTAGGTATTCCTCTTCTGCCAGATGTTCAAGACCAATTATAGGCTCATAATTACAATTAAAATCTCCCCCAATCATGATTGACTCTCCTGCCGAGATTTTTTTCAACATGCCGTCTAAAATTTCTATTTCATATGGCTCCAAATTTGATCTTCTGGGCCTTATATACACATTAAACAAATGGGAAAGCACCTTGTTTTTATCCCCTTATTCTAGCCACAGAATGTAAGCAGACTCTGTATCATGTTTACATGTCTCAATATTAAGGGACATTTTTACCCATATAACCAGCCCCCCAGACGGCCTTCCTCTCGCTGCAGCAGTTGCACTAATAAAAAAAGTTTTGTATCCCAGCTTATGCGTTGGATCCTTTAACCAAGTCTCTTGAAAGAGACAGACATGGAACTGTTCTATATATTCATGCCAGTCAGGGTCTATAAGCTTACTTTTTAAGCCTGCTACATTCCAGGAGACCATAGAGACCAACCCCCTTCCAATTGCAGTCATTTAATTGGTAGTAGGGCTCTGAGATAAAGTCAATTCCTTTCTATAGGGTAAGTGCTCCTCAATGCTTCCTCCCCCTATAGCTTGATTAATGATTTCTTCCTGGGTCTCTACTACTGTTGGGTCTCTGATTGATCTCAAATATACTTGATTCATTCAATCAACTGTTTCAATGTAAGAGTCTCCTTTTCTCATTAGCGCTCCCCCATCCTTGAGTTTGCTCCTCTGTGCTACAGACTAACAAATATAAGGGTCCAAGCTAAATCTCATAGCATTTTCCGTGGATACACTGGCTCTCTGTTCCATAGTGATCAACCCTTCAATTAGTCTTTCATCCCTTAATGTCAGAACAACAACGTCTTGCATCCCAGCCTCTCCTGGAATCCTTTCCGCCCTCGTAATATCTGAGCGGATTAAGGATAAACAGTGTTGTTTATGTCTGATCCAATGTGTAAGTTTTTTCTTTAGGGAATCCTCATCCTCAATACGGTTTTGAGCCAATTTCGGAACATTTAACAAATAAACTACATCAGTCCTAAGGGACCTTGTTTTCCCCTCATGGTGTCTTCTCCTTGTAAAAGAATGCATGCATGGTACCATTATGTGATAGAGTATAGGGTTTAAATATGCTTCCCATCTTCTCTTTTTGTGACCCTATTCCCGAATGTGACTCCCTAAAGGGATTCACAAGTTCTTGTCGTAGTTCTCCTACCTTAATTGCGGGGTGAATACGCATCCCTCTATTACACTCATTTTCCCCTCTCACACATTCTTGTGGTACATGTGTTATGCTGGCTGTAGTAAAAATAGAGTTAGGCTGGGCATTCAAATTTCGGGGGGACATGCGTCTACCTTGTACATGTGATGATACTAATGAAGTCTCCTTTGTGCTCTGGTCTCTAAAAGTTCCTGTATTCCCCCCCTTTTTCATAAGAGCTGATAATTTTCCCACTTCGAATTTAAGCTCTCTAACTTCCTGCATTAGTCCAGTCATCAGATCATAAAGATTTGTTAAACTCCTTGTTTTGCATTTTAAGCAGTTCTCTAGATCTTGATTAGCTAATGGTGTCTTCTCTATAGCTTTCTGTTCCAAGGGAATGGATTGATCGTGCATGCCCACAGATTTCCTCTCTTGGGCCTTCTGCGCTTTACTTGTAACAGATTCAGCCAGGACTGCATACTTGTTAGAACACACAATGTCACTCTTCTGCACATGGCCCTTTTTTTTAATGCTTTCTAGTGTAATTAAAGGATGGCGCTTAGCCCGAATTATATCATCTTTGTGGCTAGCTATCCTATTAACGGGGGATAAATTTTCCTCTTGCTGGCTGCCACTCCCTTTCCTATCAATTGGTTCCGCTTTCCCTACTTCTGTTTTCTTTGTATAGTATGAGGTTATCTTTTTATCCGAACCCTCCCGAGATGTAGTCCTATTACTTAGTAAAGACTCTACCTCCTCTATGAGGTCATCAATTTCAGATATCGTACAATTTTCACCCGCATTTCTAAGTTTTTTGGTGGTTTTCTCTTTTCCCCGTGGTGTTTCTAGGGCCTTGCGTTTCCCCATAACTCTTTCCCAACTATTTGGTTCTTCTCCTCTATTATCTAATATGGGGGCTCTAGGCTCTTACTCAATGACTCTATTTAGATTATTTTAGGTATCAAACACAGGATTCTAGACCCCAGGGCAAACTAGAATATGTCAGCCCCTTTATTTCCTGTATGCACCCCCCTTTCTTTTTTTTTTCCCTTTAGATGGGTGACCTGCCACTTAGTATCTGGCCCTGTTTACCCACCCTCTCTAAAAGGTATCAACGCCCCACTTGTTGTTATATGCTTATTTAATAAAGCTCTCCAAATTATGTTGACAACAGGAGAGCTGAAAGGGAGAGGCTAATATTAATAAAGCTGCCTAGAAATACTATAGCCCAAATTAGAATATGTAAAGTCTCAACACTGGGTAACAGTCTGGTCTCTTACTATAGATGAAAGAGGGGGGGCCCAGCCCAGTCTCCTCCGGTCTCTGAAGGGCACAGGACGGGCCTGCCCTTGGCCTGGGCTTTGCCCGGGCGCTGCCCGCACGCGTTCCGCGAGGCGGGAGCGCTGTGCCAGATTTAAAGGGCTCCTGCCCTTCAACAATGGCTGCCTGCGTTCTCGGTCCCCGGGTGGTGGAAAAAAATAAAGCGCGTCCCGAGAGGCGGGAGCGCTGTGCCAGATTTAAAGGGCTCCTGCCCTTCAACAATGGCTGCCTTAATTTCTAACTGTGGGGCAGACTGCAAATTCTTAAAATGACAGTAGCATCCCCTACAACTTGTTTTAGGAATGTTACCCATAAGACTTAAGTCTGCTGCTTTGAGCAGTGTTAATCCTGACATTTAAAGGTTTATAAAAATGGAAGCCTGACTTTGGGTCAAGATGTACTGTTACACACACCACTTCATTAAGATGGCTTGCATCCTGCCTCAAATCCCCACAAACCTAAATGGGTACACATAGAGAGAAACATACTACACTGCCCTGAATCCCTGTTGGAGTCACAACCAAATGTTGAGGAACGAATTTCATCAGACAACCCCCACGGGTTCAACAATTTCTCCAATGTCATAAAATCTAGGCCTAGGCACAACTTGCAGAGATTCACTTGATGAAATTCTGCAGAGTTACATAAAAACTCTGCAAGATTCCATGGAGTTCCATGAGCAGAGGGAAGCCAGGCACATTGAGCTGCTCAAACTGATTTTTGTGCCAGGAGCTTGTGCTACACTGTAAAATCAGAGCAAACAGCACCACACAGCGCACCAGAGGGAGCTGCTTCTTTCTGCCATTCGAGTAGATTTTCTAGTTGAGTGGCAGCTTTCACAACGCAAATAGTCACAACCTGCTGCAAATGCCTGCTTTGAGAAATCTCCCTGGGAGGCGTTCTAGCACCCAAAATCCGAGCTAGGGAATGAAAATTTTCACTCGCTAACTTATGGCGGTTGGTGGAGTTCAGAACTCCACGCTCCAAGCGGTATAGAGAGTGAGCAAAACTCAGAAAATTCCTCCAACTGGGTGGAATTTTTCACCCACCCTTAGTAAAATGTGGGCCGTAAATATCAAATGTGATCCTCAAAGATCAACACTTTACCAAATGTTGTTTAGATTTGTGATTAAATAAAAAGGTGGTCATTACAACCCTGGCTGTCGGTGTTAAAGCGGCGGTAAGACCGCCAACAGGCCGGCGGTAAAATAAATGGAATTACGACCGTGGCGGAAACCACCAACAAAGACAGCCACTTTAACACTCCGACCGCCACGGCGGTACAAACAAACAGCGCGGCGGTCACCGCCAACAGACAGGCGGAGGACAATGTACCGCCCACAGTATCACAACCTACCAATCCGCTGCCTTTTCCGGGGTGGATTCACCGCGAACAAGAACACGGCGGAAACTGGATTTCGAAGGGAAAACGTTCACCTCTACACACTCCACGAGGAACCAGGATGCCATGAAACCAGAGCTTCACATTTTCCCAGCTTTTATCTTCTTGCTCCTCTACCAGGAGCACGAACGCCGGCGGTGAAGACCACGGTGAGTACTGCACCTACGACACAGGGGAGGGGGAGGGAAAAAACAGGGACACACACACCCAACACCCCCACCCCCACCCTCACCCACTACAACACACACACTAATACAGCATGAAACATTACAGTTACACCCCTCAACCCCCCCCGGAAGAATGCAAAGACAAAAAGAAATGAGTGTAACCATTGTAATCTATTAAAATCCTGTACGCAAAAATATATATACACTATTAACAAATATATAAACCAAGAATAGAAGTCCAGGTATTGCTCCAATTAAGAACGTGGAACACTGGGCTCACACTGCATGGTCGACGCCCACACAAGGTACCCGAACATGACAGAGAGAACACTGCAGGGGCATCAGATAGAAATAAAACAGGCACCTCAGGAGGAAGGGAAAAGGGGGGCACCTCAGCCGGTTGAGTGCACGACGCCAAATCTACGAGGGGGCCACATGCCCACTGTTCAATCCTGGGGAGTGCAAAGCCACAGTCTCTCAAGTCTCTACAGTGGGTGGGTTGCCCACTGTTCAATCCTGGGGAGTGCAAAGCCCCAGTCTCTCAAGTCTCTACAGTGGGTGGGTTGCCCACTGTTCAATCTTGGGGAGTGCAAAGCCACAGTCTCTCAAGTCTCTACAGTGGGTGGTTTGCCCACTGTTCAATCCTGGGGAGTGCAAAGCCACAGTCTCTCAAAGTCTCTACAGTGGGTGGTTTGCCCACTGTTCAATCCTGGGGAGTGCAAAGCCACAGTCTCTCAAGTGGATAACAGTCTCCACTGGTTCTGGAGGGGGCTGTGTGCCCAGAGTGCTTCATCCTGCCAAGGACTGAGGTAGTGGAAGTAAATCTCCACTGGTTCTGGAGGGGGCTTGGTGCCCAGAGTGCTTCATCCTGCTTGTGGCGGACTCAGTAGCATCAGTGCTCTTGGCGCTCATGGGCCAGCGGTGCTTGTGGTGGCGGAGTCCTGTTCAGCGGTGCTTGTGGCGGCGGTGTCCTTGGCAGCGGTGCTTGTGGCGGCGGTGTCCTTTGCTGCGGTGCTTGTGGCGGCGGTGTCCTTGGCAGAGACTCAGCTGCTGGCGGTCGCCTCCTGGCCAGCAGGGCTGGTGCTGGTGGTCCTGCCTGGGCCAGCGGGGCTTGGGATGGCAGTTCTGTCTGGGCCTGCGGGCCTGCTGCTGGCGGTCGCCTCCTGGCCAGCGGGGCTGGTGCTGGCTCTCCTGTCTGGGCCAGTGGGGCTGCTCCTGGCAGTGCTGATGGCGGTCGCCTCCTGGGCAGCGGGGCAGATGGTGGTCGCCTCCTGGGCAGCGGGGCTGATGGCGGTGTTCTCCTGGGCAGCGGGGCTGATGGCGGTCTTCTCCGCCGTGCCGAACTTTCCAGACTTGCCGGGTTTCTTGTGCCCCTTCCCCACCTTGGAAGGTGTTGCAGCTGACTCCACACTCCCACCTGTACCCCTGGGAGCGGCTTTGGTGGCTGGTGGCCCCTCTCCCGCCGGGCACTGGCCAACTTTTGATGCTTGACAGGTGGGGGACTGTCCGTGCTGTGGCTCCTTGCCGCACTGGCTGCCCTGCTGCCTGGTGCACTCCAGAATCCGGTGACTACTAGCACCACTGATCCCGCCGATGTCGTGGTTGAGGTGCTAGGTTGGGACCTGGAGAGTCGGGCCCTAGGAGAGTGATGGGATGGGGGAGGTGAGGGAAAGAGGTCAAGGGTGGACAGGAAAAGTTTCTTGGGAACACTGGGACGGGTAGCTGGAGGGGGTTTGGGAGTGGAGGAAGAGGTTGTGGTTGTAGGAGGTGTACGTTTGGTGACTTTGCGTGAAGGTGCATGCGCTGGAGGCTGTCGTGAGGAGGATGGCTGTTGGGTGGGTGTGTGCCTGCATTTGTGTACCTTGGGAGGTGGCGTCACAGACACACTGGGAGAGGACACAGGGGATGTGTGAATGGTAGTGGGGGTGGTGACTGCACGTGAGCGGGGTGTGGTGGTGTGTGTGCTGGTGATGGAATTAGTGGCTGTAGATGTAGGGCATGCAGGTGTGAGTGTAGACGAGACTGGGAGGGAGGAGGGAGACTAGGAGGAGGGGGACACAGTGGAGGCAGTGGATGTTGGTATGTCTGCATGTGTGTGATGTTTGCGTGAGTGCCTGTGGGATGTGTGGTGCTTATGTTTGCCTGAGCTTCCTTTGTGTGTCGGGGTGTGTGCATGCTGGTCTGATGGTGTGCTTGTGGTAGGCTGAGGTACAGGGGTGTGGGTCTGGGTGGAGGAAGTTGGAGGGGGGGAGGCTAGAGAGAGGGACAATGGCTGCCGTCAGTGCTGAGGCCAGAGTCTGAAAAGCTCGCTGAAGGGCTGCCTGACCAGAATGAATGCCCTCCAGGAATGCATTGGTTTGTTGAAACTGCCTCTCTACACCCTGGATGGCATTCAAAATGGTAGACTACCCAACAGTGAGGGACCTGAGGAGGTCAATGGGCTCCTCACTGAGGGCAGCAGGGCTGACTGTGGCAGTGCCTGAGGTGCCTGGGCGAAGGAGATGCACACCCTCCTGGGTGAGCGGGCACGGGGTAAAGGCTGAGGGGCTGCTGGGAGGGCGGTGCTGGAAGGGGGGGTGGTGGCTGTACCTGTAGATGGGGGGGGCACAAATGGGCCTGCCACCACAAGGGAGCTCCCATCAGAGGGCGAGTCCGTATCACTGGTGTCAGCTCTTGTCCCCGCCGTGGAGCTCGCCCTCCGTCCAACTGGTGAAATCAGACTCCGTAGTGTCGCCCTTCAGGGCCATGTGGGATGCAGCTCCCTCCTGCTCCGGTGCCACTTCTCCTCCGCCTGATGATGCTAATGCACACAAGAACAGGGAGACCACAAAAAGGGGGACGACGACAGAAGAAAGACATGTTGAGTGCATGCATTACTGCTACCGTTGGCGGACACGACAGACACAGAAGCCCCCTGCACTACGCCGCGCACTTGGGGTCCACTATGCAATCCCTGGGACATGGCCTACAAGGCTATGGCCGACATCTGCACACATGGATGTCACGGGAGCCTGACTAGGTGTAGTTGTCACTGTACCCAGGTGGGGTGGGGTGCCACAGGGCCTGCCTGAAAAAGGGGACCTAACTAGCACACTCGCCCTGGCCTAGGGGAACCCACAGCCCACCTCCCCCACCCAGACACCTCCACTGTGTGCTGAATCAGCAGAATGAGAGTGTACTCACCCCCTTGTTGCTGCTGTGATGCCCTCAAGCGCCCATCCAACTCCGGGTACGCCACCGCCAGGATCCTGAACATCAGGGGGGTCATGGTGCAACGGGCACCCCTCCCACGTTGGGAGGCCATCCCCAGCTGGGCCTCCGCCGTCTTCTTGCTCCAGCGGCGAATGTCCTCCCATCTCTTACGGCAGTGGGTGCTCTGTCTGTGATAGACCCCCATGGTCCGGACGTCCTTGGCGATGGCACGCCAAATATCCTTCTTCTGGTGGGCGCTGACCTACAGGAGTTGTACAGGGGAAAAAGAGTAGTTATTACCAACTGCACCGTCACAGCCATTGGCCCGCAACCCTACCCTTGCCATGTGGCACATGCACTCTCCGTCGTTTCATGCACACCTCATTCTCCCCCCCCCATCTTTCATTCACACAGGCATACCTGTTTGTCTGGAGGACCGTAGAGTAGCGTGTACTGAGGGAGGACCCCATCTACGAGTTTCTCCAACTCCTCAGATGTGAAGGCATGGGCCCTTCCCCCAGACGCACGAGCCATTGTCTCTTCCAGACTGAGGTCACAGCAGCACTTGCAGTGTAGGTCCTCTCCTGTCAAAGATCCGGTATCGAGTGATTGAACAGATAGAAAATGGCGGTCACGTCCGCGGCGGTGCGTACCGTCAGCGCCGGTGTACATCGTCATTGGCTGCTGGGACCCATAGGGTCCAATGTTAACCAATACAGAATTGCGCCGCGGTCTTCGACCGCCTACTGCGACGGTGTACAACGCCAGAGCAGTTAACTCATATCCCATTGTCCCACTTTACAAGTCAGGCAGCTGCCATTTCAGGGGCCCACATGGCTCTAATTTTAACTGCGTCACACACACCTAGGCCTTGCCTCAACATTCATGCATGCTAATTTCGGATTATAAATCGTGTTCTGTGTAAGCTGTGTGTACGTACCTCTGAGTTGGTTGACTCTGTGCTCGCTGTTGTTCTTCATAGGCACCGTCCGCTGGGACATGTGAGGAGTTGGCGCCATCCTCCGGTGTACAGACCGCTGGTGGACCTGTCGACAATGGAGGAAAGACATGTAATCATCACCTACAGGCTTAATCGTGCCACAATCCTGGAACTGTGTGCCCAGTTGGAGCCAGACCTGATGTCAGCTATCCGCCATCCCTCAGGAATCCCCCCTCTAGTGCAGGTGCTGTCAGTACTCCATTTCCTAGCAAGTGGATCTTTTCAAACTACAGTGGCCATAGCATCAGGGATGTCCCAGCCTATGTTTTACAACGTGTTGTCCAGAGTGTTGTCTGCCCTGCTGAAACACATGCGGAGCGACATCGTTTTCCCTCAGGTGGAGGATTTGCCTACAGTGAAAGGTGACTTCTATGCCCTGGGACATATCCCCAACATCATAGGTGCCATTGATGGGACACATGTGGCCTTGGTCCCCCCCGCAGGAGTGAACAGGTGTACAGAAACCGGAAGAGTTATCATTCGATGAATGTGCAGATGGTGTGTTTGGCAGACCAGTACATCTCCCATGTTAATGCCAAATTCACTGGCTCAGTGCATTACGCTTACATCCTGCGGAATAGCAGCATCCCTTATGTGATGGGGCAACTCCAGAGGCACTGTGTGTGGCTACTAGGGAGCACCTGGAACAAAATCAGTGGGAATAGTTTTTTGGGTCTGAGGATATCCCTACAGGTTAGTGTGTGTCTAACAGTTGTCCCTCGACATTTGCAGGTGACTCTGGGTACCCCAACCTGTCATGGCTACTGACCCCAGGGAGGAATCCCAAGACAAGGGCAGAGGAACGCTACAATGAGGCCCATGGGCGAACTAGGAGGATTATAGAGAGGACCTTCGGCCTCCAGAAGGCCAGGTTCAGGTGCCTCCATATGACAGGTGGTTCCCTATTCTACTCAGCAAAGAAGGTATGCCAGATCATCGTGCCCTTAGTATGCTTCAAAACTTAGCTATGCGACGACAGGTGCCTTTTCTGCAGGAGGATGGTCCAGATGGAGGTGTTGTGGCAGCTGTGGAGCCTGTGGACAGTGAAGACGAGGAAGCAGAAGAAGAGGACATCGACAACAGGAACTCGGTTATCCTGCAATACTTCCAGTGAGACACAGGTAAGAAGACAAACCTGCCTACTACATGTAATTTAACACTACTACCTCTCTACTGTCTGTCCTTTTCACCCAGTGTATGGTCACTGAGTTTTCACTTTCCCTTACGATTTCACAGATGTGGGTCCCACTGTGTGACATCTGCTTTGTTTCCTCATGGACTAGAGCTGTGTGACATAGGCATGTTGACATTACAATTGAAAGAGGATTTTGTCACTGTAATTGCTAATACACTATTTTGAAATCACAGACAGACTCCAGATTGTTTTGTGCTTTAAGGGTGTTTATTTTGGTGCTCAATATTGGAGAATGCTGTAAGATGGTGAGGGGTGATGGTGGAGGAATGTCCATGGCAGAGTCCAGTCTATTTGTTTCACAGGTGCATTGTCCAAAGGGGCATAGGAAGTGGAGCTGGGGCAGTTTGAGGATGTACTGGGTGACAAGGTGGGACAAAAGGATGACATTCAGGACGGTCTCATTTCTTGGCGGGGGTCTTGGCATCGTTCTCTGTCTTTGACCTGGATCTCAGGGACCGTTTGCGGGGTGGTTCTCCCTCTGCAGGGGGTGGGGTGCTGGTGTGGTGGTCCTGTGGCGGTGCCTCCTGTCCACTAGCGCCGGCGGAGGTGGTGGGCAGTTCATCGGCCAGGCTAGTGTCAGGGGCCACAGTGTCCCTCCTGGTGTTGAGGACTTCCTTCAGCACCCCTACGATGGTGCCCATGGTGGAATTGATGGATCTGAGTTCCTCCCTGAAGCCCAAATACTGTTCCTCCTGCAGCCTCAGGGTCTCCTGAAACTTGGCCAGTACCGTTGCCATCGTCTCCTGGGAATGATGGTATGCTCCCATGATGTTGGAGAGGGCCTCATGGAGAGTGGGTTCCCTGGGCCTGTCCCTTGAACTGTGTGCCCACTACCACTGCCCCCAGGTCCCTGTTGTTGTTGGGGTGGTGGGTTAGCCTGGGTTCCCTGTAATGGTGGACACACTGCTGATTGACGTGTCCTGGGGACAGAGGTATGGGCCTGCTGGGTGGGTGCTGTGCTGGTGTTTCCAGAGGGGGGAAGCTCTGTGGTGGCCTGTGATTGTGTGAGGGGAACCGACTGTCCTGAGGGCCCAGCTGGGCCGGGCTGGTCATCTAGATCCAGTTGAACAGAGCTGCTTTCATCACTGTGGGCCTCTTCTGTTGGTGGTGTGGACATGTGTGGACCCTCCTGTGCGGTGACGTTGGGTAGGGGTCCTGCAGGGGTGTAAAAGCATGATTACTGCATCTGTGTGTACCATGGTGTGCAATGGGTGGGTGACCGTGTACCACAGTGCTTGCATTCCTGTGTGGGACCTTGTGTGATGATGGTTTAGGGGGGTGTATGGGTATGTGCCGTGGCTATGCATTGGTGATGGGTGTCTGTGCTTTGGTGTTGCATGCAGGGCTTGGTGTTGGGAATGTGTGGTTTGTGATAGTGGGACATGTGTGAGGAGTTGGAGTGATGGGGTGAGGGCGAGGGAGGGGGTATGTGATAGCATGCAGGTAGGGTGGGGGATAAGGTAGTTAAGGTTTGATTTATCAGAGTCCATTCCTCCAGCTACTCCTTCGAGGCCCTCAGGATGCAGAATCCCCAAGACCTGCTCCTCCCATGTTGTTAGTTGTGGGGGAGGAGGTGGGGCTCCGCCGCCAGTCCTCTGTACCGCGATGTGGTGTCTTGAGACCACGGAACGCACCTTCTCCCGTAGGTCGTTCCACTTCTTCCTGATGTCATAACTATTTCTTGGGTGCTGTCCCACTGCGTTGACCCTGTCCACTATTCTGCGCCATAGCTCCATCTTCCTAGCAATGGAGGTGTGCTGCACCTGTGATCCGAATAGCTGTGGCTCTACCCAGATGATTTCCTCCACCATGACCCTGAGCTCCTCCTCAGTGAACCTGGGGTGTCTTTGCCGTGCCATGGGGTGGCGTGGGTGATGTGTGGGGAAAGTGTGTTGTGATATGTGGGGTGATATTTAGTGGTGTGTTGTGTGGGATGCGTGGATGTTATGTGGGTGATGGTGTTGTGTGCCTGTGGATGCTTGTTTGTAGATTGTAGTGTCTCTCTCTGGCTTTCTTTCGGGATTTTGGTCGTAGGGGTTTGTGGGTGATGTGGGTGTGTGTTTTATATTGTATTTGGTGTGTGGGAGTGGTGTGTGTATGTGTATCAGGTGTTTGTATTTGGAATTGTCCAATGTGATAGTGTTTTGTAAATGTGTGTGTATTTTGAGCGCGGCGGTGTGTACCGCCAATGGAATACCGCGGTTGATAGATTGCTGCGTGGATTCGTGGGTCGTGATATTGTGGGCGTATCCTGTTGGCGTGATGGTGGAGGTTTTGTTATCGCCAGTTTATCGCTGACCTTTGGTGTGGCGGACTTGTGTGGGTGTGTGGATTTTGGCAGATTCCGAGCTGTGGGTCATAATGACAGTGGCGGAATTCCGCGGCGGTATGTTGGCGGTCTTCTGCATGGCGGTATGCGACTTTTACCGCCAATGTTGTCATGACCCCCTAAGTCTGAATCCTTCAAAGGTCATCACTTTTCAAGGTGTGGTCAGGAATGGAGTTGGAAGGATAATTATGAATGTCCCAAATTCCAATGTGGTGGTGACACACCCAACCAGCCCCCCGCCCCCAAATTCCAACATTATTTCCTGTGTAGCTCTTTGCAGTTGAAATAGCAAATTTGTAGTTTTATAAAATTTAAATTTTAAATGTTATTGTTATATCGATTTTCTAGATATCTCAATTAATATATACCATGTTTTAGTGTACATTATTTTTCTATCATTACAATAACTGTGTTGGGATATTGCTTTCATTTCCATGAAAAACATTTTGAAGTCTCAATAATTGTAATTGCACATATGATATAGTTGAAGTGCACATATATTTCTATTTGGAGCTATACCATTTTTAAAAACACTGATTTTTAACAAATGTAATCCTTTACATTGACTACATTTTTAAAACATGGTAATATATTGCAGAGTAATGAAGAAGATGGTTTATTTTTTCAGTATTTTTATATATATATATATATATATGTGTATATATAACCCATTTTTATACAATTTTGTAAGCATAAAATTCTTTTAACATTTTTAATTTGCTGTTTAATATTTTTTAAACAGCAATACATAAAATACTTTTTTAACGTTGATTTCTATATGATAGAGATCTCTTTGTATTTTTTGCTGTCAATTGTTTTCAAGTTTCTTTGATTTTCTAGTGTTTTAGTGTATGTGTTAGTTTATAATATTGCTGCAGGCCTTACTGCAAAATGTAATATTGAATTGCAATTCACATATCTGATCTATTTTGTTTACATTGATGTGTATGCTTTTTACTGTGTTTTGGTTAGTTGTAAGGTTACAAATGTTTTTGAGGTGGGTGTATATGGTTTTTCCTTCACAGGTTTTTATTTTCATACATTGGGCTTTATTTTTAACCTCGATGAATTTTATTTTTTTCCAGTGAAAAAGCAATTTTTATTTTGTAACCAAAATTATATTTGACTTTTTCTTAGTTTTTTTTGGTTTTCCTGGTGCATTAGTTTACTTTTTCTTATTTTTCACACTTTGGATGGATTCCTTGGATTATTCAATTTGTATTGGGTGTTCTTTTTTCCTCTGGTATATTTTGAATTTTTATATGGACTTCTCTTCATCAATTGTTTTTGGGAATGTATTTTTAGATCTTCATTTCACTGATAAGGACCTATGCTATTAAATTGAAAGTGCTATCTTATTTTATTTATTTATGTGATTAGACAAGAGGTGTTTATTGTTTGATCTTTTATTAATTTATTTATTGTGTATGATGATTTGCATATGGTTTTAGCATACTTTTCATAGGATGTTAAAAAGTGTTAAAAATGTGAATCCCAAAATATTTACTATGGTACATTATATTTATAAATCTGAATGTATGTTTTTGGATTATTTCAAATGTGGTTTAATAAATAAATATTAATAAAGTAGGAGCCTTTGAGTTTTAGGGAAGTGAAATGGTGGTGTTATTTAGTGTGTGTGTTTTTTTTTATTGAGTTCTTGCTATTGATTTTTAGATATGGTGAACCTGGGTTGTTAGTAAAAACTCTTTCTTTTAATGCTAGGAATTAGTGACTTTGTTTGGTTTGTTTAGAGAATTTTGCTACAAGGTGGGTTGGGGATTGTTCCATTCTTAGCTCCTGATAGATATTTTAATTTTAGAAGTAGTTCTAGGAATTGGTAGAATGTAAGGAGGCTTATGTTAACTGTTCTTTGGAAAGAATTGTGCCATCCTTCTTTTGTGTTATTTGTCTTTTTGTCTTGGGATATTCTGCTGTCCATGAACGTTCCACCATTGGATATGACACTTGGGTTGGCATCTGTCTCCTGATAGATTCAGGGGACCAACCCAAGTATCCTCAAAATATTCAATTAATGACACTAGTTTTGTTTCATGTTGGCAATTGGGGATTTCATTTAGCTTGTCATGACCAAGCCTGGGCGAAATGTTAATTACCTCAAAGAAATCGGAGTAACTTTGGTAATTTGTCTGCTGCTATTTAAGGTGAATGTATCTTCCTGTTTAGCTAAGGTCTGAATGGTCAGGTGGTGGTTGGTCTTTTCTGAAGGTTGGGAGCAAAGGGCCACTATGGTCCTCATTACAACTTTGGCGGGCGGCAACCTCTGCCCGCCAAGTTGTAACCGCTGCGCGGGCACCAATGCGGCCGCACTCCCGCGGTGGCCATTTCGACATCCCCGCTGGGCCGGCGGGGATGACGGCCGCAACATGGGAGCCAGCTCCAAATGGAGCTGGCGGTGTTGCAGCAGTGCGACGGGTGCAGTTGCACCCGTCGCGCTTTTCACTGTCTGCTATGCAGACAGTGAAAAGCTTCATGGGGCTGTGCCAGGGGGCCCCTGCACTGCCCATGCCTAAGACCCCGCGACTCCCCTTTCCGCAAGCCTTTTCATGGTGGTTCCTACCGCCATGAAAAGGCTGGCGGGAGGGGGACTCGTAATCCCCTTGGCAGCGCTGCAAGCAGTGCTGCCCTGGAGGATTGAATCCGCCGGGACCAACGTGGCTGAAAACCGCCGGGACCAACGTGGCTGAAAACCGCCAGTCCCGGCGATGTGCGAGTTTACACCGCCAGCCTGTTGGCAGTGCAACCTCCAGGGTTGCAATGAGGCCCTATGTCTCTGGCATTTCCAAATTCTTTTTGAGTAAATTGTGTCCAAAGGGACTGTTCTATCTTGTGATGGCCTAGTTGAATAAATTGACTATATCCTTAAAATAATATTTTTGGAACACAATGTTGAATATAAATATTTTCTGTTCAATGATCCAAAGTTGGGGCAGTAAAGTGTAGCCTTAAGGAATTGTTAGTACTCAAAAACAGATTGGGATTTTAACCAGATGTCAGCCTTTGGACATGTGGAAACAATAGAGGTAAGCTGGTACATGGTGATGTAACAAGATGAATGTTTTTGGGGACATTTGTTTGAAAGATTGGGTCTCATTTGATCCAAAGGCACTATTTGTGATAGGATCATCGCTATACTCCTATGTGGACATCAATGTTTTGGTAAGAGTGATTCTGAGACTCATGGAACCTATTTTTGAACAAGAAAAAGTACATAAAAGCAGGAAGGGGAAGGTTGGCTGTTGACCGTAGCAGGCTTGAATTTGATAAAAGCATTACATACAAGAATCGATTTCCTGAATGCTTGTTGCTATCTAGGATAATCTTATTGTATTGTATGATCTTTAATACCCTACACGATCTATGTTATTGGAAATATTATCTGCCTACCTTCTACTTCTAACTACACAAAGAAACATGGTACTTTTGACATTCAAACAGTTTCCCCGTCTCAATCTGATATAGTCTCCAGGTCATCACACAATATCATACACCAACTCACTACTTGATCCCTATCATGAACCGGAAAGGCATAATATCAATCAATCAATCAGCATTTATAGAGCTCGGCTTATCACCTGGGGGGTCTAAATGCACTAGCTAGGGGACGCATGTCAATCGAAGAGCCAGGTCTTGAAGTCCTTCCTGAACTGAGCCAGCAAGGAGGACTGCCTGAGGTGGAGTGGCATCGTGTTCCAGGCCTGCCCGGTAAGGTAGGAGAAGGATCTTCCTTCAGCTGTGTTCTTCCTCATCCTGAGGATGGTGGCAAGGGCCAGTTGAGCAGAGCAGAGTTACCTGGAGTATGTGTAGAAGGAGAGGTGGTGGTTAAGGTAGGCAAGTCCGATGTTGTGAAGGGCGTTGTATGTGTGTTTCAGGAGCTTCAAAGTGATGTGTTTGTTGATGGGAAGCCAGTGTAGGTCTTTCAGGTGTGCGGAGATGTGGCTATGGTGGGGGATGTCCAGAATCAGTCTGGCCACGGCGTACTGTATTCTCTGAAGTCTAGTTTGGAGTTTCTTGTTGATTCCAGCTTGGAGAGCATTGCCATAGTCGAGTTTACTGCTGACGAGTGCGTGGGTGACTGTTCGTCTTGCGTCATTGGGTATCCACTTGAAGATCTTCCAGAGTAGGCAGAGAGTATGGAAGCATGTGGGTGAGAAGGTGTTGTCTTGGTGGGTCATGTTGAGTGACAAGTCGAGGATGATGTCGAAGTTGCACGAATGGTCAGTAGGAGAGGGGGCAGTTCTGAGGACACTAGGCCACCAGGAGTCATCCTATGCAGTGACGGAGGGGCCCAGGATGAGGATCTCCATTTTGTCCGAGTTGAGCTTGAGGCAGCTGTCTCTCATCCAGTCGGTGACTGCCTTCATTCCGTTGTGAAATTTCTCTTTGACTGTTGATGGTTTGTCGATGAGGGAGAGAATGAGCTGTGTGTCTTTGGTGTATGAGATGATGTTGAGCCTGTGATGTCTGACAATTTTGGTGAGTAGGGTCATGTAGAGGCCTAAGTGTGTGGGGTTCAGGGAGGATACCTGGGGCACTCCACATCTGGTTTCTGTCGGCATTGAGGTGAAGGGTGGGAGTATGACTCTCTGGGTTCGGCCAGTGAGGAAGGATCAGATCCACTTCGGGGCTTTACCGCAGACGCCGGGGCCGTGTAGTCTGGTGCACAAGGCGGTGTGGGAGATGGTGTTGAAGGCACCAGAGAGGTTGAGGAGGATGAGGGCTGCTGTCTCGCCATGGTCCAGTGGAGAGTTGATGTCATCCATGGCTACTAGGAGTGCGATGTCGGTGCTGTGGTTGCTCCTGAATCCGGACTGGGAGGGGCCGAAGATGTGGTTGGTGAGCTGTGCGTTGATCGCTTTTTCAGTTACCTTGGCTCAAAAAGAGAGCAGTGAGATTGGCCTATAGTTTATCAGATCCATTGGGTCTGCGGAGGGCTTCTTCAGTAAGGGATTTATCTCTGAATGTTTCCAGATGTCAGGGAAGGTGGCGGTCTCAATGGAGCGGTTCATGGTGCAGCATAGTTCAGGTGCGACGGTGGTGCTGGCTCAGTTAAAGATGTGGTGGAGGCATGGGTCCGAGGATGCCCGAGAGTGGATGGTGTTCATCACCTTCAGAGTGTCTTCCGGGGTGAGGAGGTTCCAGTGGTTCATGATTGGTTGGTGGCTGGAGCCTGTGGTGGTGCTGGTGGGGAGGAGGGGTGAGCCTTAACTTGCAAATTCCTCATAGGTGTCTTGTATCTTCTGGTGGAAGAAGGTGACAAGGTTATTGCAGAGGTCCTGGGAGGGCGGTATGTTGGTGGAGTCTGTGTCAGTTTTATGAATTCCATGACTATGTTGTGTGCATTGGTGTTGATTCTCTCCTGAATAGCCAATTTTTTTGCTCTGTTGAGTCAGTGGTATATTGTGACGGCGTCCTTCAAGGCTGTGTTGTCTGCAGGGCTTTTATTGCTTCTCAACTTTCTCTCGAGTCATCTGCATGTGCTCTTGGATTCTTGGAGGTCGAGGGAGAACCAGGTTGGTCTGTTGTGGTGTTGATTTCATGCAGGTTTCCTTAAGGGGGCTATGGTGTTTGCGCAGTCGGTGATCCATTGGTGGAGACTATGGGCCGAAGTGTGAGCTGGGCTTCGGTGACTTTGGTCCAGTTCCTGCAAGGGGGCCGGTGTGCATGGTGCCGTTCGACTCTCTTGTTGAAGGGTAAGTGGACGCAGCGGTGATCAGTCCAGTGGAGTTCGGAAGTGTGTGAGAAGGTGATGTGGTTTCCTACAGAGAAGCCAGGGTCAACGATGTGTCCTGCTGAGTACGTAGGGAGGATGACCAGTTGCTTGAGTCCAAGGGTGACGAGGTTGTCCATGAGGGTTGAGGTCTTTGGGTCGCTGTGGTTGTCGAGGTGGATGTTGAGGTCACCAAGGAGTATGTAGTCTGATAAAGTGAAGGCATGGGGAGCGATGAAATTGGCTTTGCAGAAAAGGATCAAAACAATGCAGTCCATCATGTCAAATAGCACTTCTTGACACCCATTCTAGCATTCAAATAAGTGAAAGATGTAACATAAGCCCTCTGGACAGATCTATGGCTCACTTCACTCCTGCTCTACACTTTTACTTCCCCCATATGCTCATACTTCAGAATGGATGACCTCCAGCCTCAACCAGCAGAAGACACTGTTTTGAGAACATAAAAAAACTAAAAAAAATAACTGGACCTGGAAAGCTAACTAGTGCTACCAGCATCCCTCGATATTATGAAATGTGTGTGTGTCTCACAAATTTCCTCCCCCATTATGCAACCAAGTACTGCATCTCATTGGTCATCACATACTGCATGAAACAAACTTCCCACGTAAACTCAAGACAAAAACAACACTCTTCTAAACACAAAATCTAAACAGTGCAGATTACTATGTGTGCCGGTAAGGTAAGCACGTATTCACTCCACCTAGGGTAGTAACCACTGTGCAAACGTCACAGCACAATACAATGACTGTCTTTGCTTAGTTGCAGATTTTTTTGGGCGAGGGATGTCGAATTGAGAGCCTTTAGGTCGGTGGTGTAGGTCTACGGATTTGTGTTTTAATGGTATAGTCTTTTTCCTTTTCATTTCAATTCATTGTTGCATGCTACCGATTGTCTTAGTGCAAGCCCTTCTAGTCACTTTGTAGTGATGAATAATCTAAATGTAAAATGTTTATAAATATAGGTGGTCATTCTGACCTCGGCGGTAAAAGGCGCCTACCGCCGGTCAGAAATCCTCCATAATCCCGCCGCGGTCGCGGAAACCCGCCACGGTCATTCTGACCCGCAGAAGGCAAACCTCCGAAAATCCGACCGCCACAACAGACCGCCAGACCAGCGGTCGGCGGAAAGGTGGAGGTGAACAAACCTCCACCGCCACGCCAACAGAAATACGCCCATCCCATTACGACCCACGAATCCACGCGGCGGTCATTCAAACGCGGTATTCCATTGGCGGGACACACCGGCGCGGTCAGAATACACACCAACGAACAAAACTCACCCACATTGGACGATTTGAATCCCACACACCTGATACACATACACACACCACTCCCACACACACAATACAATATAAAACACCCACCCACATCACCCACAAACCCCTACGCTTACAAAATCGTAAAGAAGGCAAGAGCGAGACACCAGCATCCAAAACATAACAGCCACAGCCACTCAACACCATCACCCACACACTATCCACACACAAAACAACACACACCACCACACTCAACTCACTTAAATACACATACTCCACCCCACACATCATACACCCCACCCCATGGCACCCCAAAGACAACCCCGCTTCACAGACGAAGAACTCAGGGTTATGGTGGAGGAAATCGTTCGTGTAGAGCCCCAGCTGTTCGGCACACAGGTCCAATACACCAGCATTGCCCGGAGGACGGAGCTATGGCAGAGGATTGTCGACAGGGTGAACGCAGAGGAACAGCACCCCAGAAATCGGGAAGACATCAGGAAGCGATGGAACGACCTACGGGGGAAGGTGCGTTCCATGGTATCCAGGCACAACATCGCCGTGCAGAAGACTGGCGGAGGACCCCCACCTCAACCCCCACAATTCACATCATGGGAGGAGGAAGTCTTGAACATCCTGCATCCTGACGGCCTCGCAGGAGTCGGCGGAGGAATGGATACTGGTAAGTTGAAGCTTCAATACTGCTTCCCCCCCACCTGCATGCCAAATCAGACCCCAACCCTCACCCCCATCCTCGAACCCCACCCTCACCCCCACCCCCATCCTCACCCCCACCCTCACCCCCACCACCATCCTCACCCCCACCCTCACCCCCACCACCATCCTCACCCCCACCACCATCCTCACCCCCACCCCCAGCACACCTATTCCCCGCCAATGTCTCACCATCACAACCCACACATCCCAAAACCTAGGCCTGCATGCGTCCACTAAGCATGGACACCCATCACCAAAGCATGCCCAATGCATATACACATCCCCCCCACAAGCCACCCTCACCAAAGCCCCCACACACGAATGCCAGCACTTGGGGACACGGGAACCCACAGATACACCCATGTGCCACACATTGAAACTATAACCATACCTCTATACCCCTGCAGGACCCGACCGTCAACACACCGCGGCGGAGGGGCCAGAATTATCCACACCCCCCACCCAAGAGGCCGTCAGCGATGACAGCAGCTCTGTCGATCTGGACACCGATGACCAGCCCGGACCATCGGGGACCTCTGGACAGTCGGTTCCCCTCACACAGGCACAGGCCACTATAGACCCTAACCCCTCTGGGAACACCAGCACAGCTCCCACCCAGCGGGCCCATGCCTCTGTCTCCAGGGCGCGTCAATCTGCGGTGTGTCTACCACTACAGGGCACCCAGGATAACCCACCACCCCAACAACAACAGGGACCTGGGGGCAGTGGTAGTGGGCACACCGGCCAGGGGGCAGAGGCCCAGGGAAACAGGGCAACTCGGCGGGCAGCTGTGCGACAGGGGGGGGAGGAGAGGCCCAGGGAACCCACTCTCCACGAGGTCCTCACCACCATCATGGGAGCATACAACCGCTCCCAGGAGACGATGGCGACGGTACTGGCCCGGTTCCAGGAGATCCAGGTGCTGCAGGAGGAACACTATCGGGGGTACAGGGAGGACATCCGAGCCATCAACACCACCCTGGTTACCATGGTAGGGCTGCTGCAGGACCTCGTAAACAGCAGGGCGGACACTGAACAACACCCAAGGGCCCCTGCCACTAGCCGGGACCAAGAACAGCCATCCACCTCCGCCGGCGCTAGTGGACAGGAGGCCCCCGCACAGCAGCAGCCCACCAGACCCCCACCTCCTGCAGGAGAAGAACCACCCCGCAAGAGGGCCCTGAGATCTCGCAAGACAGAGTAGGATGTCAAGACCCCCGCCAGCAATGGATACCACCTGATGTCATCCCACTGTCCCACATTGTCACCCTGTCCATCCTCGAACTGCCCATGCTCCATCTCTCCACAGGCCTCTGGACAATGCACCTGTGTGACTGTTACTCTGGACTCTGCCATGGACATTCCTTCACCATAGCCCCCACCCACTTGAAACCACCCATCCCATTTTGAGCACTTCAATAAACACCTATTTTGCACCAAAATATCAGGAGTCTGGCTGTGATTTCAATAGATTGTAATTGACATGACAGTGCAAATATGTCCTTGTACATGGTGAAGTCAACAAACAGCTGCCACAAAGCTGTAGTCCATGGGGAAACGAAGCACAGGACTCGTAGTGGGGACCCCAGATCTGAAATAGGGAGGGAAAAGCCAAAACTCAGTCATCATACACTGGGGCAAATAGACAGGCAGCAGAGATGCTGCAGAGTAGTTAACTTTTACTAAATTATCTTTGAAATGTTACCTGTGTCCTATTGGAAGTACTGTTCAATGATTCTGTCCCTGTTGTCTGTTTCAGCCCCGTCGTCTTCCTCCTCGTCACTCTCCTCAGGTTCCACCGCTGCCACAACACCACCGTCTCGACCATCCTCCTGCAGGAAAGGCACCTGGCGGCGCAAAGCCAGGTTGTGAAGCATGCAGCAGGCCACGATGATGTGACACACCTTCTTAGGTGAGTACATTAGGGATCCACCGGTCATATGCAGGCAGCGAAACCTGGCCTTTAGGAGGCCAAAGGTGCGTTCGATCACCCTCCTAGTACGCCCATGGGCCTCATTGTACCGTTCCTCTGCCCTGGTCCGGGGATTCCTTACTGGGGTCAGTAGCCACGACAGGTTGGGGTACCCAGAGTCCCCCACTAGCCATACACGGTGTCTCTGTAGCTGTTCCATCACGTAAGGGATGCTGCTATTCCTGAGGATGTAGGCGTCATGCACTGACCCTGGGAATTTGGCATTTACATGCGAGATGTACTGGTCAGCCAAACACACCACCTGGATGTTCATTGAATGGTAACTTTTTCTGTTCCTGTACACCTGCTCCCTGTCTCTTGGGGGAACCAAAGCCACATGGGTCCCATCAATGGCACCAATTACGTTGGGAATATGTCCAAGGGCGTAGAAATCACCCTTCACTGTAGCCAGTTCGCCCACCTCAGGGAAAATGATGTAGTTCCTCACGGATTTCATCAGGGCAGACAACACTCTGGATAACACCTTTGAAAACATGGGCTGAGACATCCCAGAAGCAATTCCCACGGTTGTCTGAAATGACCCACTTGCCAAGAAATGGAGTACTGACATGACCTGCACCAGAGGGGGAATCCCTGTGGGTTGGCGGATGGGGGACATCAGGTCGGGCTCCAGCCGGGCACACAGTTCATGGATAGTGGCACGGTTAAGACGGTAGGTCAGGATAATGTGGCGTTCTTCCATTGTCGACAGGTCCACCAGCGGTCGGTACACGGGAGGATTCATCCGTCTCCTCGCCCAACCCAGCGGACGGTGCCTAGGAAGGACAACATGGAGCACACAGTCAGGCAACCCACAGGTACGTACTCACAGCTAGCACAGTATACGATTCTCTATGCAGTGAATGGCGTGTATGAGTGGCTATGCAAGGCCTAGGCCTGTGTGACGCAGTTGAAATTGAGCCATGTGGGCCCTGGAAATGGCGGCTGCCTGACCTGTGAAGTGTGACAATGGGATGTGAGGTCAATGCGCTGGCGTGGCACACCGCGGCGGGCGGCGGGCCAAGACCGCGGCGCGAAGCCGCATTGGTTAACATTGAAGCCTATGGGTTTCAGGAGCCAATGGCGAAGGGCGCCGGCGGTGGCGGGACGCACCGCCGCGGTACGCACCGCCGCGGACGTGGCCGCCATTTTCTATCTACTTATCCACTTGCGACTTGAACTTTCACAGGAGAGGACCTATACTGCAAGTGTTGCTGTGACCTCGGTCTGGAAGGGACAATGGCTGCTGCGACTGGGGAAAGGGCCCCTGCCTTCACTGGAGAGGAGTTGGAGAAACTTGTGGATGGGGTCCTCCCCCAGTATGCGCTACTCTACGGTCCTCCAGACCAACAAGTGAGTTTAATTCTATCTGGATTTGGGGCCACTGGCTGGCTTGGGGGCCTGGCGGGGATGGGGGGCATGTTGGGGCTGGCGGGGGGCCTGGCGGGGATGGGGGGCATGTTGGGCATGGCGGGGGGCCTGGCGGGGGGCCTGGCGGGGATGGGGTGCATGTTGGGGCTGGCGGGGGGCCTGGCGGGGATGGGGTGCATGTTGGGCATGGCGGGGGGCCTGGCGGGGGGCCTGGCGGGGATGGGGGGCATGTTGGGCATGGCGGGGGGCCTGGCGGGGGGCCTGGCGGGGGGCCTGGCGGGGATGGGGGGCATGTTGGGCATGGCGGGGGGCCTGGCGGGGGGCCTGGCGGGGATGGGGTGCATGTTGGGGCTGGCGGGGGGCCTGGCGGGGATGGGGTGCATGTTGGGCATGGCGGGGGGCCTGGCGGGGGGCCTGGCGGGATGGGGGGCATGTTGGGCATGGCGGGGGGCCTGGCGGGGGGCCTGGCGGGGATGGGGTGCATGTTGGGCATGGCGGAGGGCCTGGCGGGGGGCCTGGCGGGGATGGGGGGCATGTTGGGCATGGCGGGGGGCCTGGCGGGGGGCCTGGCGGGGATGGGGGGCATGTTGGGCATGGCGGGGGGGCTGGCGGGGGGCCTGGCGGGGATGGGGTGCATGTTGGGCATGGCGGGGGGCCTGGCGGGGGGCCTGGCGGGGATGGGGGGCATGTTGGGCATGGCGGGGGGCCTGGCGGGGGGCCTGGCGGGGATGGGGTGCATGTTGGGCATGGCGGGGGGCCTGGCGGGGGGCCTGGCGGGGATGGGGGGCGTTGGGCCACTGGAAAGGAAAATGCTGAGTAACTTGAACGTGGTATTTCTCCCTCCCTGTACGTGTCACATAGGTCCGCGCCCATGAGAAGATCGGGATTTGGCGTGCCATCGCCAAGGAAGTCTGGGGCCTGGGGGTCCACCATCGACGGGGCACCCACTGCCGCAAGAGGTGGGAGGACATCCGCCGCGGGACCAAGAAGACCGCCGAGTCTCTGCTGGGGATGGCCTCCCAACGTAGGCGGGGTGCCTGCCGTCAACTGAGCCCCCTGATGTTCCGGATCCTGGCGGTGGCCTACCCTGATTTGGATGGGCGCGTGAGGGCAGCACAGCAGACACAAGGGGGTGAGTACAAGCATCATCTACTCTGTTGTCGTGCAGTGGAGGTGTCTGGGTGGGGGAGGAGGGCTGTGGGTCCCCCTAGGCCAGGGCGATATCTGTAGGCTGGGCACCCCCGTAAGCCCCTGTGTCCCCAGCCACCACCCTCAGTAGTGTGTCAGTACAGCCATCCCTGGGCCGTGTCATCCATGGGTGCAGTTGACAACTCTAGGCGTGTAGGGCATGTTCCACGGAATGCGTAGCGGACCCCAAGTGCGCAACTTAGTGCAGGGGGCATCTGTGTCTGTCATGTCCGCTAACTGTACCGGAGATCCATGTACTCAATATCCCTTTATTTCTCTCTCCCCCCCCCTTTTTGTTTGTCTTTCTGTGCTTGTGTGCATCAGCATCATCAGGCGGAGGAGAAGTGGCATCGGGGCAGGAGGGAGCTGCATCTCACATGGCCCAGGAGGGCCATGCCACAGAGTCAGACTGGACCAGTGAGACGGAGGGCGAGGGGAGCTCCACGACGGGGACGACTGGAGCCTGCAGCGACACGGACACGTCCTCGGAAGGGGGCTCCCTTGCGGGGGTGGCACCATCCGTGCCCCCCGCCATTACAGGTACAGCCGCCACCCAGCGCACCATCTCCGCCCTCCCAGCAGCCCCTCCGCGTTCGCCCCGTGCCCGCTCTGCCAGGAAGCCGGGCATCTCCTTCGCCCCAGGCACCTCAGGCCCTGCCCCTGTTACCCCCGCTGCCCTCAGTGAGGAGGTCATTGACCTCCTCCGAACGCTCATTGTTGGGCAGACTACCCTTTTGAATGCCATCCAGGGGGTGGAGAGGGAGGTTCATCGCAGCAATGCGTACCTGGAGGGCATTCATTCGGGTCAGGCTGCCCATCAGCGATCGTTCCAGGCTCTGGCCTCAGCACTGACGGCAGCCATTGTCCCTGTCTCCTGCCTGCCTCTACTAACTCCCTCCTCCCAGTCTCCTGTTCCTCTGCCTGTCCCACCCACACCATCAGACCAGCCTGCACACACCTCAACACCCAAGAGAAGCTCATCCAAACATAAGCACCACAGATCACCCAGACATTCACACACGCAACATTCCGATGCAGACATGCCAACAGTCACTACCACCTCTGTGACCCCCACCTCCTCGTCTCCCTCCTCCCTCCCTGTGACGTCTACACTCACACCTCCATTCACCTCACCATCAGCCAGTGTTTCCATCACCAGCACACCCTCCACTCCAGTCCGCACACGTGCAGTCACCATCCCCACTGCCATTTACACGTCCCCTGTGTCCTCTCCCACTGTGTCTGTCACCCCCTCTTCCACACCACACAAACGCAGCCACCCACCCACCCAACAGCCATCCACCTCACGACAGCCTATCCCTCCTGCACCTGCACCCAAAGACAGCAAACGTGACTCACCTACAACCACATCCTCTCCCTCCACTCCCATTCCCACTGTACCTACCACTCTCCATTGTCCCAAGAAGCTCTTCCTCGCCACTACTAACTTCTTTCCTGACCCTGAGCCCCCCCCTCCTTCTCGTCGGGGTAAGAAGAGCACCTCAGCCACCACCAGCCCTGCAGCCCCCTTGACAAGGGTGCAGGGGTATTGGAGCGCGCCAGCCCGCATGTCTGGATCTTCGCCCAGCAGCAAGGGGACAGCCAGCCCACCCCCTGGGAAGAGGAGCAGAAGGCGGAAGGGGCGCCGCAGGAGCCCGCCTTCTACATCCCCCCCGGACACCACCCAGAGACAGTCACCAGCCACAGCTCCAAAGGGAGGCAAGGGCCACAGGCCGACGACTAAGGAGGGCAAGGGCAGCAAGTTGGAGAGGTCAGGCAGCAGGCCTGCTGCCCAGGAGGAGCCCACAACCCCCATAGCCGCTGCCCCGGGAGGAACCGGCACAGCTGCCCCGGGAGAGCCCACCACCCCCATAGCCGCTGCCCAGGGAGGACCCAGCCCAGCTGGCCAGGAGGGCCCCACCACCCACAGCCCAGGTGGGCAGTGAAGGAGCACCATCCCCGCTGCCCAGGAGGGCACCACCAGGCAATTAGCAGTTGGCCATAGACCGTCCGCCGTCTCAAGAACCGCTGAACTGGGCCCCGCCGTCTCAAGAACCGCTGAACTGGGCCCCGCCGTCTCAAGAACCGCTGAACTGGGCCCTTCAAGGCAAGAACCGCTGAACTGGGCCCTTCAAGGCAAGAACCGCTGAACTGGGCCCCGCCGTCTCAAGAACCGCTGAACTGGGCCCTTCAAGGCAAGAACCGCTGAACTGGGCCCCGCCGTCTCAAGAACCGCTGAACTGGGCCCTTCAAGGCAAGAACCGCTGAACTGGGCCCTTCAAGGCAAGAACCGCTGAACTGGGCCCCGCCGTCTCAAGAACCGCTGAACTGGGCCCTTCAAGGCAAGAACCGCTGAACTGGGCCCTTCAAGGCAAGAACCGCTGAACTGGGCCCCGCCGTCTCAAGAACCGCTGAACTGGGCCCTTCAAGGCAAGAACCGCTGAACTGGGCCCTTCAAGGCAAGAACCGCTGAACTGGGCCCCGCCGTCTCAAGAACCGCTGAACTGGGCCCTTCAAGGCAAGAACCGCTGAACTGGGCCCCGCCGTCTCCAGAACCGCTGAACTGGGCCCCGCCGTCTCAAGAACCGCTGAACTGGGCCCTTCAAGGCAAGAACCGCTGAACTGGGCCCCGCCGTCTCAAGAACCGCTGAACTGGGCCCTTCAAGGCAAGAACCGCTGAACTGGGCCCTTCAAGGCAAGAACCGCTGAACTGGGCCCCGCCGTCTCAAGAACCGCTGAACTGGGCCCTTCAAGGCAAGAACCGCTGAACTGGGCCCCGCCGTCTCCAGAACCGCTGAACTGGGCCCCGCCGTCTCAAGAACCGCTGAACTGGGCCCTTCAAGGCAAGAACCGCTGAACTGGGCCCCGCCGTCTCAAGAACCGCTGAACTGGGCCCTTCAAGGCAAGAACCGCTGAACTGGGCCCTTCAAGGCAAGAACCGCTGAACTGGGCCCCGCCGTCTCAAGAACCGCTGAACTGGGCCCTTCAAGGCAAGAACCGCTGAACTGGGCCCCGCCGTCTCCAGAACCGCTGAACTGGGCCCCGCCGTCTCAAGAACCGCTGAACTGGGCCCTTCAAGGCAAGAACCGCTGAACTGGGCCCCGCCGTCTCAAGAACCGCTGAACTGGGCCCTTCAAGGCAAGAACCGCTGAACTGGGCCCTTCAAGGCAAGAACCGCTGAACTGGGCCCTTCAAGGCAAGAACCGCTGAACTGGGCCCTTCAAGGCAAGAACCGCTGAACTGGGCCCCGCCGTCTCAAGAACCGCTGAACTGGGCCCTTCAAGGCAAGAACCGCTGAACTGGGCCCTTCAAGGCAAGAACCGCTGAACTGGGCCCCGCCGTCTCAAGAACCGCTGAACTGGGCCCTTCAAGGCAAGAACCGCTGAACTGGGCCCTTCAAGGCAAGAACCGCTGAACTGGGCCCCGCCGTCTCCAGAACCGCTGAACTGGGCCCCGCCGTCTCAAGAACCGCTGAACTGGGCCCTTCAAGGCAAGAACCGCTGAACTGGGCCCCGCCGTCTCAAGAACCGCTGAACTGGGCCCTTCAAGGCAAGAACCGCTGAACTGGGCCCTTCAAGGCAAGAACCGCTGAACTGGGCCCCGCCGTCTCAAGAACCGCTGAACTGGGCCCCGCCGTCTCAAGAACCGCTGAACTGGGCCCTTCAGGGCAAGAACCGCTGGCCCTTTGGCAGACGTGGCAGGGCAGGATCTATCTCGGGCAGGGCTGCAGGATGTCCTCTGGCCAACTTGCCTCCTCCAGTGGCAGTGGGGTCTGTTATGGACTGTATGGACTGTGGCTTTGCTCTCCCCAGGATGGCCCAGTGGGCAGGCCACCCACTGTATGGACTGTATGGACTGTGGCTTTGCTCTCCCCAGGATGGCCCAGTGGGCAGGCCACCCACTGTATGGACTGTATGGACTGTGGCTTTGCTCTCCCCAGGATGGGCCAGTGGGCAGGCCACCCACTGTATGGACTGTATGGACTGTGGCTTTGCACTCCCCAGGATGGCCCAGTGGGCAGGCCACCCACTGTATGGACTGTATGGACTGTGGCTTTGCTCTCCCCAGGATGGCCCAGTGGGCAGGCCACCCACTGTATGGACTGTATGGACTGTGGCTTTGCTCTCCCCAGGATGCCCAGTGGGCAGGCCACCCACTGTATGGACTGTATGGACTGTGGCTTTGCTCTCCCCAGGATGGCCCAGTGGGCAGGCCACCCACTGTATGGACTGTATGGACTGTGGCTTTGCTCTCCCCAGGATGGCCCAGTGGGCAGGCCACCCACTGTATGGACTGTATGGACTGTGGCTTTGCTCTCCCCAGGATGGCCCAGTGGGCAGGCCACCCACTGTA
The DNA here is from genome assembly GCF_031143425.1 of Pleurodeles waltl. Classification (NCBI taxonomy): domain Eukaryota; kingdom Metazoa; phylum Chordata; class Amphibia; order Caudata; family Salamandridae; genus Pleurodeles; species Pleurodeles waltl. Next base: position 1,072,866,671 of record NC_090444.1, read on the forward strand.
TGGACTGTATGGACTGTGGCTTTGCTCTCCCCAGGATGGCCCAGTGGGCAGGCCACCCACTGTATGGACTGTATGGACTGTGGCTTTGCACTCCCCAGGATGGCCCAGTGGGCAGGCCACCCACTGTATGGACTGTATGGACTGTGGCTTTGCTCTCCCCAGGATGGCCCAGTGGGCAGGCCACCCACTGTATGGACTGTATGGACTGTGGCTTTGCTCTCCCCAGGATGGCCCAGTGGGCAGGCCACCCACTGTATGGACTGTATGGACTGTGGCTTTGCTCTCCCCAGGATGGCCCAGTGGGCAGGCCACCCACTGTATGGACTGTATGGACTGTGGCTTTGCACTCCCCAGGATGGGCCAGTGGTCATGGAGTCCCCTCGTGGATCTGGCGTCGTGTACTCAAGTGGCTGAGGTGCCCCCCCTTCCCTTCCCCCTGAGGTGCCTGTCCTATTTTCTTTCTGATGCCCCTGCAGTGTTCTCTCCGTGGAGTTCTTGTCGTGGGACTGGGCCTTGCCCCTTTGCACAGGACCCCTGTGATCCACGGACAGTGGTTGGACTACATTTAGTAGCTGTATATATTTTGTACATAGTTTATTTATTTATTTGGATTACTGGTGTCCATATTTCAATATATCTGCCCGTTTATGATCTCTTCTTTTGGTCTTTGCATTATTTCGGAGGGGGGTGGTTTGTGGGTTGTGACAGTGATCTGTGGGAATGCATTGATGTGTGTGTTGTAGTGGGTGTGGGTGGGTGGGTGTGTGCCGGTAATCTTTTCCCTCCCCTGTGTCGTAGGTGCAGTACTCACTGATGTCTTCCGCGCCGCCGGGCGTGCTCCTGGTATATGAGGAGGAATAGGAGTGCGGGGATGACCTGTAACTCTGGCTCCATACTGCCGGAATCTCGCGTGGAGTGCGTAGAGGTGAGCGTTTTCCCGTTCGTAGTCTGTTTCCGCCGTGTTCTTATCGGCGGTGCTCCCGCCCCGGAAAAGGTGGCAGATTGGTGGGTCGTAATAGGGTGGGCGGTACTTTGTCTGCCGCCGGGCTGTTGGCGGGAACCGCCGCGCTGTTTGTTTGTACCGCTGTGGCGGTCGGAGTGTTAAGTTGGCGGGCTGTGTTGGCGGTTCCCGCCAGGGTCAGAATGCCATTTTTAATACCGCCGGTCTGTTCGCGGTCCGACCGCCGCCTCTCCGCCGACCGCCATGGTCAGAATGAGGGCCATAGTGTCTTCAATAATACTTCAATAATAATTAATCTCATAAGTCTCCCATAGGAATCGCATAAGTATCTATAATAAGTATCACTTAATAAATCCTCTTAAAATTGAGTTCACATGAAGAATGTGTGTATATGTTGCATTAAGGCTCTATTACTGTAGCTCTATGGGTACCCCTTTTACATGGTAGATGTTATCAAATCCATTTGAATTGTTTTTCCACACGTCTACAGAGCAATGCATGTTTCCATCTATGCAAGGCAAGGAGGAATCTTATTTGCGAGGTGATTGTGAACTTTCTGATAATAGCATTCCACTATAATGCTGTGCACCAAATAATATGTGTTGTTGAAGTATTCAACCATAGGAGTTAGTACGTGAAAGTAGATTGACTGCTACAGATGAGATGGCATGGAGACCAGCCTCGGTGTTCTCCATAATAAATAATAAAAGCTCTAAAAACGGCAGTGGCTTTGAATTCTTCATGAAATCTGGTAATGAAATGTTTCTCAAGTTTGAATTACAATAGCATAAAATTCGATCTACTATATTGTGAAACGCAGCATATGAAGAACAGATACTGTGTTGAGGTACCAAGAAAAGAAGAGTTAATATTCTGTGGGTCAAGTGTACAGTTTTATTACAATGTACACATAATGAGGAATAGTTTAATTCAGATGTGACATAAAATAAAAAGATTCTGCAGAACAGTAGAATATGACAAAGTGTGCAAAGTCCCATGTTTACATGGTAGGCTGATCCATATATTTAGCAGGAAAAGTAGCGAATTATTGCACCCAACTTAAAGTTGTCCATGTTTTGGAGCACATCCTGGGTCTAACAACAAACCAATAGAACCAAAGGCATCGCTTCGTTTCCCAAGATATTGCTAGAATTCTGAGAAGTAGTTCTCAATCACTGAATCCTATGGAACAACTGTTGGTTTATTCTGTGAAACATATTAGTGCATTAGAGCCCACGAAGTGACCGTAGGCAAGCAGAGTTATCAACAGTAGTTTCTTGAATTTCACAAAATCATTGAGGATACCTGTGGTGTATCATGGGTGTCTGGAGACGGAAAAGTTGGTCCCTCTCCTATTTAATTCGTTTTTTTTTAAATTTGATGTTTGTGAAAGAAAAGCTGCACAGCAAATAATAAGTATTATTATTGTTACTATCATTTAGAAAACCAAACTGCCTTTATATTTCATGTTGCTCTCTAGAAACTTCTTGCTTCGATAACCGTTGCCATTGAGGAACATTGTTTTAGTCAATAGGAGGTGACCTTTCTGTTACCAAGAGTATATAATTTCCCTACCTGGGCCTGATTCACAAAGCTACTTGATCCTGTTAATGACATTTAGGTGAGCATTTTACGAGTGTAAAAACAACTTTGCAATCTGTACTTGTAAATGGATTTATTGACGTGCAATTATTCCAGTGTGATGTAGGCATTGAACTTTCGCCATTAATCTTTTTTTTACTTTTTTATTTTTTAAAAAGAGAAAAAGTGTAGCATGTGTGAAGTAGTATATACAAAGTATTTTACCATTTGGAAATGCACACCTGTTGCATTTTCGAATGTGTTGTAGCTGCAACATTGGTAACTTCATAGGAATGGAATTCTTTGACAATTCCAAGACCTTCATAAACCTTCCTTAAGAGTGGGAGTAACTGTATGAGAGCAAATATCTGACTTTCTTTGTGAACCAGGCTCTTAGGCCCATATTTATACTTTTTGACGCAAAACTGCGCTGACGCAGTTTTGCATCAAAAATTTTACCGCCAGCTAACGCCATTTCTTTGCGCCGTGCGGGCGTCAAATGTATACTTTGACGCACGGTGGCGCAAACCACAGGTGTGAGTCATTTTTTGTTACTCAAACCACTGCGTCACGTCGTAAAGGAAAACAACGTTAATGTGGCGAAAATTACTGTGAGACGGTTTACGATGTCGTAAACTGGATACACGCTGTTTTTTTGACGCAATTATGTCAAAAAGCACCGCAAACACTGCAAAATGTGCATAGGAGAGCCAAAATGGATCCCAGATGCTTGCACAGACCCCAGGAAGATGACAACAGACCAGGAACCAGCCAGGAGGACCCACACAAGACCCAGGACAGGGAGAAGAAGAAAAGAAAGTGTCGCTTCAGTGCAGAGGAGCAGGAAATTCTGGTAAAAGAGGTGACAGAACACCAGCACCAACTGTTTGTCACCTCAAAGTTGCCAATCAGTAGGAGAGAGGCAATATGGCAACAAATTGCTGACAAGATCAACAGTGTGGCAGAAGTTCGGAGAACAGTCATCGAGTGCAAGAAACGCTGGCATGATTGCAAGTGCAGGACCAAGGAAAGGATGGCCAGGAACAGGAAGGCACCACTGCAGACTGGAGGTGGGAGTCCAGCACCGCAGGAGGCCCTGGACCACAATAGGAAATGGTGGCAGCCGTCATCCCTGAGGAGATCGTCACAGGGATTCCAGGACAGCGCAGACTACCAGGAGACAACGCAGATGCAGGGTAAGTTGCATGGGGAATTAAAATGCACAAGTGTTAACTGTAAGCAGGGGGGTGGACATACCTACTACACAATGCATGTAAGTCATGATATTCATGGAGTGGAATGGGTAAAGGGGCACGGCACGGGGGCATAGCCCATTCTGAGGAAACCTGGGGCACACTACCACACAACACCAACAACCTTTGCATGGGGGTATGCTGCCATGCCAAGGATGTTGCAAAGGTAAAGCCAGGCCAGAAGGGAAGGGTACAACGTAAAACTGGCAGCCCATCACACGTCAGCCAGTATTCTCCCTACAGTACCTAGGGCCCAATTAACAACCTTTGGCCATACCTGCAAGTGGAATGTAACATTGACAACAGTTGCCACTACCACCTCTGCTGTGTGTGCAGGTCAAGTAGCTAATGGCAGTAACGTCCCCTTGGATCAAACACACCCAAATTAGAGGGTTCAGGATGACAACGTTATCAATCCCCTGAAATGAATACAAATGTTCCAATCCTGTCAAATGTGATTGTCCAAAGTTGCTACAAACATCAGCCATTGTCATTAACATTAGGAGGTACACAGCACGGATGCCATAGCCATGCTGCATATGTCAGGGTCCACCCTGTGCCTGGGTCACAATAGCCCCAATGACACCATGCAACATCCCAAATGTCATACTGCTCGGACATCAGCATTGAGGGGGAGAACACATGTAACTGGTTACAGAAATACACCTGCACAGTCAGAGGAGGAAATAGAACACTGCTACGACTATCAGTGCGATCCAATGTACCACACATTCCCCAACATCAGCAGTACACATTATCAATGCTGACATCCATATTGTGCCATAACAAAGCTAGACATGATATATGCTACATCTCAACTACATATAAGTGGATGTGAAAGATCAGAGACTGGGGCAGGTCCAGATTGTTAAGTGTGGTGCTAGTGCCATCAGAGCACCCACAGCCAGTGAAAGGCCTCACCATGAGAATGGAAGTAAACGGAGGGTTGAGTAGGACAAGAAGGTGGCAATTCACAATTTGGCCTGAACCAACACCTAGAGGATGTGATGCTGACAAGTCCACAAACTGACCACAATACATGTGACATGCAGGTGGGGCATAGGCATGGGAGAATGCTAATATGAAAGACAGGAACAATGAACAGGAACCAAGATCACAATGTTAAAATAATCGGAAGGCAGGCATGTTACATTACAAAGCTCACAACACAGACACACTAATTGTACTGTATCTCATTGCAGAGGACAATGGCCCTCCTGCGGATATGCCTGTCCAGGACTACCCTGATGACATGGATGACGAGCTGACAAACATCAGCCAGCAGACCCTCCAAGATGTCCTTGGAACCCTCCAGACCCCACCTTCAGTCACAAAGAGGAGCACAGATACAGCGCCATCACAGAGGACCCACCCACCACCCCAATTTTAAGACCTGCCAGCTCCAACACAGCTGAGGACTCTGACAACCCTGGCACCAGCTTTGACCGAACTGTAGTTGGAGTACAGCGGGAGCTGGCCAAGGAGGTGCGGGTGGGGATTCAAACTATGGCAGCCAGCCTAGAGGGGGCGCGTTCGTTCATGATGTCAACTGAAAAACAGGCAACAGCTATGCAAGGGCAAACAACAATCTTGCAGGAACTTGAAAAAATGTTGAAGGAAATCAGCACAGCTGTAATAGAGTTGACCAAACACCTACAACAACAATCCTGTCAACGTGTGCACGAATGCAAAATTGAACCCCTCAGGGCCGACCTGGCTGCCTACCACAGTGATGTGGCTGCTATTCTTGTACTGCCCTTAAGACCCCCACAGTTAGCAGCTACCGGGATGTCTGACTCCACGTCTTCAAACACTGAGGTGTGTGTTGCCCCTTCACAACCACCACCACCAAGGGCAGAGGAGACTACACACACATCAGAAGATGAAGACGTGGAACAGATCACCTTCACCCGTAAGAGTACCGAGTAGCACTAGTCCCTGCCACTTGGTTACCTATTACCAAGGTCCTGTGCTTTGTAACATGCCAGTCTTGCAACAACTGTACTCAAGCACTGTTCTTCAACCCACTGTTTATCTTGTCAGCCTGCCCTGTGATTGTCTCTCACTGTCCCTCTGCACTGTCTGACACTTCACCCCAGCATGTCCAATGACATGTCCTTTTGCACTTGTGTAGGATCACAATGGAAAATGTCACACTAATGGACTCACAATAGTGGACAATGTACATATTGGACTACAGCACTTTTAAATAAATAGCACTTCCACAACAACTTTGTCTCTGTGTAATGTGACACATCAACCGTGATGGCCATCAGTGATGTTAACCTCAGGTCAAGGATCATTGATTATCTATACACCTGACCTGAACGAATCTTGGCTGATAACTATGCACAGTGCCTGGATTGTACCATCATCTGCCCTCACTGAGGGTTATTTCTGAGGAAATTATAAACTATACACCAAAATGCTGTGTTGTACAGAATAACAGCTCCTGAAGGGATGTCTAAGCCAGAAAATAGTGCCTTCGATTGTTACCGAAAGTCAAAACCTACGTATGTGACATTTTTTCTAATTTTTACCTAACACACACCAAACAGCATGAAGGGATGTGTATGAGTTGCCATAGAAATAAATAACCGTGCTGAACATTGTAACAAATGATATGTGTGAGTTATGTATACCATACTACATGAGAGCATACTACCACTCACCTTATAAGGATTTGCTTGGACATCAGGCAGACTTAACACAGTGTCCCCAACACCAAATCTGGTAGCAAAGTATGTGACATTGAAAACATACAGCACAAAATAACTACACTTTGGGATCCATAGTAACCGTGAGTGGTGGGTGCAATGGATGGCCGAATCTTAGCTAAGTAGCTTTGGTGTAGCTGCCAATGTAACAGCTCAGTTGGGATATGGTTGCAGCATGGGACACAAAAGCTAATACAAAAGAGACACTGTTCACTCATGGCAAGGCCCTGATCTACAAGCATTTGACACATACTGTAAAGGGTTACCTAGATATTTATTAAACAGTAAAAACAGACGCTAAAACCAGGGGAAACACCTTACCTAACCTAATCTACTCTAACTACACATTACCCACAACTGTCCCCAACTAACATAAGCTAAACCCACTTATTACATTTAACAAAACAATCTAAACATCAACCCCCCATACCCCTTGTAAGACGGGACACATGGAGGACAACAGATACTAACCTAAACACATACTATCTAATACTAACCAAATGTATATATATTTTTTCTTTTTTTTTAAACACCAAAACCCCAACATTGCCGCCACCCACCCACCCACACACATAAAAAAAAACAGTCGAAAAAAGTATGAAACCCTCACCCCCCACCCACAACTACTAACTAAACTAACAGCCTATACTAACCTAACACTAAGCCCCCTAAACCCACTAAGTTAAAGAACCAGGAAAGAGGAGGGAGGAAAGGGAATCATGTCTGAGTAGAAGCCTACAAATTGGCCCTCCTCAGGGTCTTTTTGATGGCACACACCCTCCGGTTAACTTGTGCCACCTCCTGCTGTAGTCTGGTCATTTTCTGTAGGACGCGGTCCAAGTTCCTTTGCATCTGGGCAAAAGCTGCAGGGTCTATGGCTGCAGCAGGGGTGGTCTGGGTGCCAGTGGATAATGTATGGGCCCTTGTCGGTGCCATGTCCGTGGGCTGAGGTGCAGGTGGCACCAGCTGCTGTGACTGGTCCTGGAGCTGTTGCTGTAGATGGTCTAGCAAAGGTCCCAGCTACTGTTGGTGCCACCTGGGTGGTAGTGGTGGTGCTCGTGGTGGTGGCTGTTGGTGGACACGGAAGGGCCCCCTGGGCAAATGCCCTCCACACTCCGGAGGCTCTTTCATTGCGATATTCTCTTGCCATGTTGGGGTACCCAGACTCCACATCCAGAATGTGGTGGTAACGCATTGCCCTGCGCTGAAACTCTCAAATCTGGATGGGAGTCATATTGGCAGCTGTTAAGACAAATAGAAAACCAAACATTAGGTACTTCATTGTGTGAAATGGCTCAAGAAGTAAATCAGACAATAGATTTAATGTACCTGTAACAGCCCATATCATCATACAGATCACTGATAGTCCCTGAGGAAGTACATGGCAAGCCAGCCTACACATGTCTTATCATCAAACAGCACATCCAAACCCTACAAGATGGGTAACAACTGGAATGACTTTGGCATCATTGTTCTTCTACTTGCCAGGGAAAAATCATGCTGCAAATCCTCCAACACTGACAGGCCAAACAACTTCTATGTTCTTGATGGCATTCTAGGGCCACAAGATCTGCGAGTTGTAAATGGAATTGCCAGCATAGAATGCATGTGCTAATCATGAGTGGGTATCCTAGGTTTGGACAAGTGATTTACTGATTTACATGTCTGTGTACCAAACTTGGATCACCAGTCCTAGGTACACTATTCACAACCCTACGCCTGTGCCTGAGGGTGGGGGGGGGACAAGCAGCTAATAATTTCTAATAACAAGGACACCCAGGAAGCTTTGGAAAGCTGTACATGGGTTTGGCCAACACACCACAGGTAAGGAGGAACTCCAAATAGGATATACCCAAACCTTGGACAATCCCATCAACACTTATCTTTGAAAATGCAGACCATTGTCAACATAATTTCCTACCAGTAACCCATGACTTACAACAAACAGATAGATGCAAGCACACCACTGGCCATGAGCTGCATGCACACCTAGGCCATTGTACTCAAGTGCCTCATACTCGTAGCACAACATGTGGAGCTAGCTACATGCTGCTAGGAAGTGAAACATACAGTAAAACATGTTCATTAGTGAATAGGGAAGCTGAAGTCTGTGGGTAAGTCTTTGGCATCCCTATTCTAGGAGAATCAGGGTCTGACTGGCTGACTAATTCACTAATATGGTCCTCTGCTAGATTTTCAGATTTCAAGTTTTATCCACATAACTCATCCCTATTCACATTGCTGTGCCTACAGGACTGACCTAGAATCCCAAAATATGACAATACGATAAGGATTGGCCAACTCAAAGATGGTGAAAAATGATACTCCACTCAAGGAACAAAACAGATCATTGACCAGCGCATCACACCTTGCTATGTGTTCAACAAACAGGAGTCAATCACACATCATCAGCAAACACAGCACAGAACAGAAATATCAACACTTACTGGAGATGTCTGGGTCCGCAAATCGAGCCACCTCTCCAGTAGTGTAGGGCACAGGTCCCCCTGTAAGGCATGGAAGGGAGAAATGTGCTCAATGTCTGTGCACTGTACAACACTTCAAAATATAAATATTATGTGTAATATTAACTCAGAAAGTAAAGCCTCTCAGACATGATGATACTGCATCCTACATACCACTGCAAACATGTACAGACCCAGGGACTCCAGTGAGTGATACACACATATCCGCACACATGCAGTGACCCTAACTATCATGTGGTGGCAAACATGCTCCTTCATTAGTGAGCAGACAAAATCATGGAGTGTATTCCTCTCATCATGTGTATCCATGAGAGACATGCAAAGCCACTTTCCATGAGGACTGTAATACCAGTCACCCAGACGTTGTGACTAAGACCAATTTTAGACACACAGGTTCAATGTACAGAGGGCCAGGGACAGTTGTTAGCCCTCAATTTGTATCATTTTCTTCATTTGATGTGCCACAGCTATGGTGAGTTGCACCAACCATAGAGATATGAACCCGTGTGCATACCTTTTGCCAGCCATCCCTAATTGAAATGTGGCACTGCAAACTCAAAATATCAGTCTAATATGTTACCTGAGGTAAGCTATAACTTGTTACGTATGTGTCAGAATCCAGTTCAGATATGTATCCGAAAACAATTGAGGGACACAATATTTCCTGAAAATTTCTGGAATTCAAAGATATGTTTCCTGATACACTCACCGACCACACATGAAACATATGTTAGAGCCACATTGCCATTATCAATTGACGTGAAGCCAGCATTAATTTTCAGGCTCCTGTTGTGTTTAGAAAGTTAGTCTAGCTGTTGCGTCAACAAATGACAGTAATGTATAGGAAATTTGTATACCTCACAGGCAATTGTGGCCAATGTCTCTACATATTTTGCACCGCATTTGTGTTGCTGTTTGACACAAAGGCGGTGCAAACTTGCTTCAAAACAGGTCGCAATTGCGGTGCTAAAAAAGTAGAAATATGGCCCTGTATGTTTCACTAGCATTCCACATGTTCAAAAACATTGCCAGCAGAATATAAAAAAATCAGCTACTGTCACTACAGAGCATTAAACGTGCACATTACTCAGATTTGTACTCACCAACAGGGCCACCAATCACAATCCCTAGGTGGTCCAGCAGGTCTTGCTCCCTGGCAACAAGGTCAGCCCAGCGGTGCTTCAGCTGGTGGTCATTACGTGGTGTGTTGTATATTCTCTGCAGATGGTACAACACCTTTGCCCACCGAAGCCTCCTTGCCTCTGTGTGATAGCCTTGGCTCACACGATCACCTGCCTCTATCATCAGGGATAGGAAGTGGCACACCAGCCAAATAAACCCACCCAGCACCTCCTCTCCCATCCTGCCAAGACGAGGCCTACCCAACATTATTGCACCAAAAATAAAGAGGGGATAAAGAGGTACAGAATGGAGGGAAAGTAGGACAGGAAAATGCAAAAGAACTAAGAACCGAGCCCAACTATACCCAAACCACCACTACCCACAACAGACTCCCAACACAACAAAGACAAATGTTGACAACACAAATGACCAAAAAAACACTCAGACAGGTTACCACAGACAGTTATTCTACACAAAAAGACAATTTAAAGACCACACAGGAAACAAAATCACAAAATGCACAAAGAGACAAGTCTAAACACAGCAACACAGTCAGGAAATATCACAGACTGCAAAGTGAAAGTACACCCACTGTACCAAATCTGTAAACAGGCTATCCTATTACATCAGTTCCTGCCTCAAATGCGGTGCGTTTTTCTTGTTATGCGTCAAAATATTATGACACTTACAGTCTGTGCGTAATTTTTTTTTACGCATATGCTTAGAAATAACCCTGCATCCATATTGTTAAATATGTTTCATATTTAACCAATTTCCGGGGTACAGTGTGGGAATTACCGCTCAGGGCCAATGGATGTTTCAGGGCATTGCGCGTCATATTTTGACGCATATGCATCATTTTTAGACGTATGTGCGGTATTTTTTACGCATATGTGTCAAAATTTCTGTCATTAACTGGGTTTGGGTCATTTCTCATTTTTAATGGGACATAACAGTTGTGACAATACAGAGATAGGCTGATTGCACCCACATTGGGCATTACGGTGTATGGGCACATGTGACAGATCATATTACTGCGGGCCATGATCCTCTACTTGGTGTACCAGATTTTCACTCTTCACTGATGCAATAGATGGCCAAACGTGTGGGATTCAATTATGTATTACCCAGTTTGGGCATGTTTTGTGTCAGTAGAGGATAGCAAGGCGACGCAACTCACTACAATAACTCAATGCCTATGGGTCAATGTATGTGATTTGGCTACTACTATTGTTGTTGACCCACTGTGTGAACATCACAAGATGCATTTTTGCAAATCTGCTTGTATGCATGTGGAGTCAATGTGTCCAACCCTCAGATGCAAGTCAGTGTGGAAATGAGAGAGGACATGTGTTAGTCATACACATAGCAACAACTGCTGTGTGCACTTCCTAGGTTTGTTGGAACTTAAACATCACCAATGACAAAGCATGCACTAGATGGATAGCAGACGGTTGTTCATGTCAATGTTCCAAAACTTAGCCATCACATGTCCTGGAATGTTGGATACTACTTCCTAGGCACATGTTTGTTAACCCACCATGAGTAAGGCATGGGATCATACTATGTGGGTACCGTGTTTGTGACATGGAGTCCCAAATATAATAACAATTGTAATGTTACACCACAGTTGGAGTGATATAACTGAGCCATGTCTCTCCTGTGGCAGTGGAGGATCAGCAGACCAAGCAGCACGGGTTCACATATTTCCTGTGGTAAAATGCATAGAGGTGTCTGGTTCATGTGTGTGGGCCAATGTTTAGCCTGTATAATTATTGGGGTCTATGTTGTCACAGTTACGTGCAGGTCTAGTCATGAGTTTGTGGAGCCATTTCCTGTATCTACAAAGTATCCTTCGCAGATCAATAGAAGGAAAGCCAATGAGGATTTGAGAACTCGCATGGTGATGGTCCAACCTGTCACTGCAGACGTGTTATGAGACTGTCAACAGGGCAACCTTGGTGTGCTGACAAAGTTAATGTTTCAGGATTCTTATACCAGCAGGTTTACTCACAACATTTGTACACAGGTTGGCCTCTAAAATTCCCAAAGCATCTGGGAAAATCAGTGCCTCTGTGCTGATTAATCTCACAGCTATTCACCACACAAGCCCGATAAATATGTTGGCAGCAATGTGAATCAGCGTGTGGACTGTCTGGGTCCTAAGATGTGTAGAAATTTCATGCACATTATCTGACGTTGTTTGTTGTGCTGGAGGCACCATACCCAATCCATGCATACAGCCATGGTACACTGTCACAATTTGTCACTCATGCATACATGAGACCCAGACAAGGGATAGGCCATGATTCGGCTATTTGGAGATAAGTTCACCCCCATGGTACAATAAATAAACTGATTATGCTATACAATGTCTTTAAGTATGCATTGTAGACCCACCTGACACAATACCCCAGGAGGAATTTGAGGGTTGGGAAAGCAACTATGATACAAATGTAGGCCCAAGGAACCTTTAGGGTAACGCAAAGACAGGAGCCAGTCAGGCTAACAGGATGCAGGGTCAATCAGGATCCAAACATTTCACAAGGTAAATACACAGTGGTCAGATTGAGACTGGTCAAAGGAGGAACAAGACAGTGGAAACGGAAAACTGTGTTTGTCCTGTGTGTTGGAACATAACACATTAACCCAAGGGCTGTGTTACACAGCTGATTTATACGGCAAGGCATAACAGTGTTATAGATAAAATGGCTGCTTCTATGCTGTTCCAAGCAGCTGCAAGGGCAGTGCATGTTCAAATGGCTGGTCTCCATGAAGGTGCTCACAGGTGTGTGCAGCATTAGTCTCTCACAAGTCCTGTAGGTGAGATTCAAGTTCAAAGGGTCAACAGTACCTTTCACATGGGAAGCAATGTACAGGTGATAACAGGTCTTAGAGACTACAAGCCAGTGCATTATTTAAACTGAAGTCCATGCAGACAGAAGTACAATGACTGTGGCATACCATACTAAAGAGGGAAGCACAGTGGATTTACATTGTGAGTCTTGGAGTGTGTAGAGGAGGGATTATCTGGGGACACATATTACCATTCCAGGGACCTCTGAAGAAGGGTGGGGTGAGACCGGGAACATGGGTGTGTCTGGACTTAGGACATGGGCTGCCATGTGCAGGGGATGTCATGTGAGCAATGGTAGTCATACCTGGGGCACTTGTGCTATGAATTTGCTGCTTATATGGAAATCTAGTCACACATAGTCCTTGAAAGATAGGTGATGCAAGACTTACTGCTGTCAAGGGTCTGGTCATACATTCCTGTTACCAATGCAATAGCATATCCACTGCATCATGTATGAGCGTCTTAGTTGTGTGCCATATGCTGCAATGAACCATGTTGCCAACATGTATGTGTGAAATAGGTGTGGGCCTCTGCTATTGCCCTTCAAATGTGAAATGTACAGGATATATGTCATTTACAGTGTGAGTGAATGTGGCTGTACATTGATACTCATCTTACTAGTTTAGGAATGTTCTGTGTCCTAATCGGTATTTCAGCAATGCTCCATGAGGCTACACTCTGATTCTGATAGTTAGAGATAATTTTATGCAAAAATGATTATCCAGACCATGATAAAGTGATTAGTATAGGTGTTTATTTACATATGGTAAGACAGTGGTGATGGGTGAGTAGAGTTAAAAGACATTTTGGGCAATATGTTGTCTCCGACGCAATCCTGCCGCTGTGTTTGGATGGTCCCCATCATGTTGATGGACAGCATCCTCCTCTTCCTCCTCTTCAGGCATTTGTGGGTCGGGTTCATATAGGGGAATGATCCTTCTTACACATATTGCAGGATGGCACAGGTCAAAATTATTTTGCACACCATTTCTGGTGAGTATAGGAGGCTGCCTCCGGTGATGTCGAGGCACCTGAATCTTGACTTCAGGATGCCTAAGGTCCTCTCGACTATGGTGCGTGTCCTCCTATGTGCCTCATTATAGGCACGGTCTGATGCTGTGCTTGGGTTTGCAAATGGGGTCATGATCCATGGCTGGATCCCATACCCCTGATCAGCTGAAAGAGAAAATGAGTGAGAACATGTTGATGTACCTTGCACTCTAAATATCACTTTGCATGGCAGTTGTTCTCTTGTGTTGTCTGTGACTCATTGGTGTTTGTGTTATTGTGTGGATTCCTAGGCTTCTAGGATGTACCATCAGCATTGGGTTGTTTCCTTATCTGAACGGGTGTTTTACTGTTGACCGGGTGTCAGCAGTATTTTTGTAGAGTTGCAGTACAGTGTGTACTCCCTTGCATTGTGACTTGTGAAATAGGTGTCCCTGTGTCTTTACTGGGGGTGAGATGATACTTCCATACACAGAATCAATTTGACAGTGGTGGTAACACGGTTGCATCTATATACCCTGGTTATCCCATACAATTTAACATATGCAATAGAATTATTTAACCATCAGTGAGACCCTTAGATTTTGCAAGGTGACAATGTGCAAAACATCTATGTACGTTGTGAGTACTGACGTGTTAACAATTGACTATGCACTATGAGGCAATCTTTCGTTTTGCCCGTAGATTAGGGCATAGACCGGTCCACCAGATCATCACGCTCTACAACACTAAATGTGTTTCGCAGCGATTTACGGTGGTGGCCTTTGGGGATATACCAGTCCAAGCATTCTACAGCTTGCAGAGAATAAATTCCTTCATCGGTTACTTATGGTACCTAAGAACATAGCGAACATTTTATGCCATGAGGAACTGGGAATCCGCTACATTACAGATTTGATAGATATTGCCCCACTTTTGCTATGGATAAAAGTATGGTCAAACCCGGCGGCTACTTTAACACACAATTGCGTAAAAGACTGTATTTCATTAATAAATTGTAACAAAATTCCATGGCTAAATTTTGTTCACAATGGCTTCCGAAACTTGGACTTGGAGTATATGTATTTTAAACTAGAGCTCCTGCCAGCCAATGTGAAAGAAATTGTTAAACTTCAACATAAAGAGCATGTTATGAATCTTAGATTCCAAGTGGCAGAGAAATTGAGTTCTTTTAATTCATATATACAAATTCTATCATCAGACTTGTTAGAACCTTATTTTGTTTGGTTCCCGACCCCTTCTTCATACTCTTTACTCATACTTTTTAGATTTAATATGATCCATTTTAGAGTGGCGTTCCCGATAAAATGCGTGTGGGAAAAAACACTACCGCCATGCCATTGCGATAACTTTTTGAAACAAAGTACTTGCCACTTTATTTTATTCTGTAAACTTTACTCAGTTCCCAGGAAAACCTTTCTATTACCCATTTTGCGTAACTTGCACACTTCTTCCTACAAAGAAGGATTGACTGGCATTCAAAGCCTCTCATCCAAACAAATGTGCATTTCTATTCTTAGTTTTATTAAATCCGCTATCACCATTAGAAACCGATATGAACTGGTAATGTGACTATTTATTAAGAGAAACTAGGCATTGTCTTATTACTATATTGTCTTATTATTATATATGCTTTTATAAGTATTTATTATCTTATATCGTTTTAGTAAGCTTGGGCGGTAAGCTTAGATTTAATAGATTTGCTTTTGATGTATGTAATGAGTACTGTATTTTATGATGACTTTTATGTATGCATGTGTACTTTTATGGCAAGACGCCGAATAAAGTTATTTTGACTGACTGACTGACTGACTATGCACTAATTTCACATGTGTTACAAGTTCACTGCAGACCTATTTCTCTGCCCTTGCCAAGTCGACTCAGGTTGTAACGTGTACCTATACTACTGAACATGTACTAGTTCAGATGGCTAACTTGGTCGTAAGGTTGTCATTTCGAGTTTCAGAAGGTCCGTATGCCAGTACATCTGTTGTGTGTGTGTTAATTTGTCGCAATGCGTATGTGTAGGAATGTGCACTTTCAATATTGTCCCATCAATATGTGTTCTTCGCACAGTCCACTTCCTTCTTGGTAGTGGGCAATGTGAGAGCAGGAGTGATGTGAGATATTGGTACAGCCTCAATGATTGCATGTGACCTTCATTGGAGTCATCATCATGCTATGTGTGTCATGGTGTTTGGCCTGCAGCAAAAAACATTACACACCCCTTACACAGTACGTATTGGTTTGAAGGGTGTTGGATTGAGTGTTATTGATGTAATATTGAAAGATTAATCTTCCCAAATGTACTGCCAGTTGGGGCCATGTCTTTGTCATTGTGTTGTTTTAAATTGTTCCCTTGTGACTGTGGAGTGGCATCTGTTGTTATTTGGAACTGTCATTTGTCCCTAGGTGTGTCTCCCACTGGGTGAGGACATCAAACATGCCTAGCGGTGTCACAACCTCAGTGTGTTCCTGTCCACGTGTCGATGTCGGGGTGTATGTGTTGTGTGTCCTAGGGGGTTGCTGTGCAGTGTGTATATAAGTAGGTTTCTGTACTTACCAACAAGTAGTCCATTTCCATATCATCCATCCTGGAAGTGTTGATTGATGGTGCAGTGACGGAAGATGAATGAATCATGTACACTCCCAGGATACTTTGCCACGATGTTGGTGATCAAACCCCGGTGATCGACAATGGCCTGCACATTGATGGAGTGTGTGTGCTTCCTGTTACGGTATAGATGTTCGGTTGCAGCAGGTGGCACAATGCGTACATGTGTGCAGTCAATGGCACCAAGGACGTGTGGGAAGCCATTAATTTGGTAAAACCCCTGTTTTGTCTCCTGCTGCTTCTGCTGTGTGTTGGGGAAGCTGGTGTGGCGGGGTGTGAGGGAGATGATGGCATCCAGTACCTTGGGTAGGAAGGTGGAGAATGATGGCTGTGAGATCCCAGCAAGCAGGGTGCCAGTGGTTTGAAAGGAGCCACTTGCCAACATGTGTAGTACAGCTAGCAGCTTGGTTTCTGGTCGAATGGTGCGGGGTGTCTGCAAGCTGGGTGCCAACTGTGGCTCAATGTTGTGCAGCTGCTGCTGAATGGCGTGCCAGTTAAGCCTGTACCTCTGAATGATGTCTTGTTGGCGGAGTCCCAGAAGGTTTGTCCTGGTACGGAATATCCTCTTCTGCCTTCTGCGTTGCCTTTGAGGTCCCTGCTGGTGTTGTGGAAGCTGCTGTTGTTGGTCCTGTGCTCTGCGTCTGCGTGCATGCTGGATGAAAAGCACCTCAATGTCTTCATCTTGGAGCTCTGCTGTTGCTTCTGTGTGTTTTCATTAAGGACAGGTGTGTTTGCCCCATTTTAACGCCTGCCCTGACCAAGGTGTTATTTTTTTACGCAAATCGGGTTGTGATTCATTTTCCGACTCCGCCTCCTGGCTGTGCGTCATTTTTGCGCTGTAGCATAAATAAGGCGCACAGGCGTTTAAGTCATTTTTTGGACGGGAACGCCTAACTTGCATGTCATTAAGGCAAGGTGGGAACGGGCGTCAAAGTTTAAATATGGTGCACGGTTTGCGCCGATTGTGCGTAAAAATTTGTGACGCACATTCTCTGCAAACAGAGTATAAATATGCCCCTTCGTTTATCCAGACATCGCACCGCTTCATATTAAGCGAAAAGGTGTTTTAAAACGTATTTACATGAATGTTTTCCAAATCACGAATCAGGACCTGCTCATGTAACGAAACCTGATTATGTTTGCAATGTTAGGTTTTCAGCTAGAAACAGACATAGGGCGGTCACAAAGTAACCATAGATATAATTTCAAAACAGACAGAGATATAAGCATAAGGAAATTCCGAAATCAATGGCTTAACCTGACAACAATTGTTAAAATCGTGCAATAAGCGATTCACCTAACGTCGTTCAACTAACACGTAAATCAACGGGAGTTAAGTCTACCTCATCTCAGTTAACACACAGGTTGTTGTGGCTTTGGCTACAATTTAATCGATTAAAATCCTGATGTAGTACCACAAAGTTACCACAAGACTCTTATGATATATTCCCGATTTTAAACTTAGAAAAAAGATGCACAACTTAATACAGGGAAAAAGAAGCTACAATTCACGATTTTGAGTACGGCTGTAACAAAACTTTTACCATGGAATCAGGGTCAGTTCTAGCTCTGGTGGCGTCTAGTGACAGATTTGTTTGCCCCTTCACACAAGACCTCTTCCTCGGATTCCCTTACTATCACAGGGCAAAAGTGCCCCTCATCTCTCTATAGGCCCACTCTCACATACATTTCCTTTGTTTTAAAGAGCTGGTAAAGGCTGCCTTTACTCATTCACTCAGCTATCCATATAAAATACAGATCTGTTCTTTGGGGTAGGCATATTAACCCTCTGCACAACTTTATGACAAATCAACATTGCCCCTGTCTTGCAGGAACATAAGTCACACACAAAAGTTATCTTGACATTTTCATTGTTGCTTGAAAGCTGAAGGCAGAAGGAACTCTACAGCAGGTGCTTTTAAATTGTAAGTTATTGCCAAACACAGCCCCCCTCTGAGGTCAGTGCTCCCACTCCAGGTCAGCACCCAGTGCGGCCTTTTGGGTTGCACCACCCTAAGGCCGGCCCTGCATGGAAATGAGGTGCGTCAAGGGACTGCAACAGAAATATCTTGTTTTTTTAATATCATAGAACCTCCCTAACAACACTAATGGAGTGGGAATGCATAAATCATCACAACATGTGTATCTGTCAAGTGTGTTACCATTGAAACTAAGCATAGGCAAATTCAATAGATCTATCCCTTGCAGGTTGGTGTGATGGCAAAGCTTTTAACACTGCTTATTGTGAGTATATGAACAAAAAAAAAATATATATATATATATATGCTGAAATAAAAACTGATTTAAAAAACATTTAGGCCCAAATTTAAGGATGGCCTTGCTCCATCTTACGCCACATTAGCGTCATTTTTCTGACCCTACTGTGGTGTTAAATTGCCTAAAACACCGCACCATCTCTGTTCTGGCACAAGAAGGCCCACAAAAATGGCGCAAAGAAATATCTAAGATATCATTGCGCCATTTTTTGCATCATTTTTAACGCCTGCTGAAAGCAGACATTAAAAGGACGCACCCATTGGAATCAATGCTCCACTAGCATAAGAATTTTTGACGCTAGTGGAGCAAAGCACCACAATAGCATTAAAATGTTGAAACTATTGTTCCCAATACTGCCATGGTGTGCCGTATCTTAAATACAGCGCACAAATGGTGGCCTTAGGTGGGGCGCAAGAAACGTGGCGCTTAACAATGTGAAGCTCCACCTTTCTTAGATCTGGGCCTTAAAGTTGTGCCGTTTTTTTATTTTTTAATTAACCAACCTTCTAGCTACTCAATGCATTTTTTACTATTATTTATGATAGAGACAAGCACTCAATTTGAAGGCAGCTACAATTACGCCATCTAAAGCTTTTATAAGAGCAACTTAAAAAGTAGTTGAGAAAAAAGATCACCTAACTGCAAAGCCAATGCACAGGCAAAATAAACGGCTGCCATTCGATGTTAAAATGAAAAAAAGCACATTTTTACCACTGTTCTTACTGAAGAGAAAGGAACTAATTTTAAGTGGATGTGAACAATGCACATAGTGCTTTTGCAATCACTTAAAGTGAATGGAGCCTAATGAGTAAAGTGGGGTTATCAGTTGCCCCACGCTGCATGCTGTAGAGGAGGGAAGAAAAATGTGAATAAAGTTTAGATGATCAACGGATCAAGCCTTCTGACTTACAGGATCTTTATACATGTAAATATGTATTATTTCAAAGCAATAGTCTGGCGAGAACTTTCAAGAAAATTAATGACCTTGTGCTCTCACTGAAATATGAATGAGTTTAAAGTAAGGCACTTTGTGGAAGTTAAATGTTGTAATAAAACTATCATACTAATTTGTGTTAAAAAATACTTGCTGTGCATGGTGTTAGGACTGAGAAAGCCCCCCTGCAGCACATAAGAGAGCATGCACTCCTGCCTCGTGTTCCCCACGAAAGCTGTAGTGCTTTTGAACCCCCACCTCAGCACACATGACAATCATGCATGTATGCTGATGTCCTTTTGTAATATGGAGTGAGTCTCAGAGCAGGGTTCCCTGGTTGGACGTGCCCACAATTTGCACCTTCCTTTACATAGAGAGTGGGCACTGTCACATCTCTAGGCTACAGAGAACTGACAGTAATGATACCAACATTATCATAGTAGCAGGACAGGCTTCCTTACCTGTTGCCTGATAGGGAGAGTGACCAGCAGGACTCTTCTGTGTTTTTTAAATAGGTTCTGCCACCCCCCTGCATCTGGGTGCTTTGCTGAGCCATGTTGGGTGTGTTTCTTACTTGTGTGTGCAGAGGATGAGGGTGGAGTGAACATGACACATGTGGCTATGGCCGCACTGGGTTCCATTTTGAATCGGCTATACTTTATTTGTACAAATGATGGAGTGCAGGAGGGAATGTCAAGGCAACAGATGAGGATTGCAGACCTTCTCATCCTTCTCACGACATGAAGGATTTCTTGTTAGTGGGTCAGGGAGGAGAGTTAGGGAGAGGAGACAGAAGGTCTCCTTGAAACTAGGCCACCCCTCACATGTTAGCAATAATAAAATGGGGCAGCCTCTCTTGTCTTTGTGCTCTTGTTTTGGGTTGCTCTTAACAGGAAAATCCCACCTCTAATCACCTTCAATTTTAACACTTGTGTCAAAGACCATGGATGGACTAGTATAAGTCAACTAAAAACAGCCCAGAACTGGACACCTGGACGAACTGCTGGCATACAAAAAGCCTGTATGCAACTTGGGTATAAAGATAGATAGAGACTTCCGGTAGGATTGCCAAGATTTATTCTTTTGCAACCAGTGCCCAACAACAGTGGTATCAAGAAACTATTGAACCCCATTTTGTGGCATTCACAATCACCTTCCTTTCCCAGTTCACAGGATGAGAAAGTTTTGGAACTTGCTTTGGGAGGCCAGAAGGAGCTTCAAGGATTCAACTTTGAGAGAAAGAGAGTTGACCAGCTACAGAGTAAGGTTACTGGAATGCCCTTGTATGAGGGGAATGCTGCCCCGGGAAGGAGCTGATGCAGAGCAAGCTAAAGGAGTCAGTTGTGTGCAAGGGCAAGATCTGTGCTATTCTTGTGAGGGTGAATACTGGAGGAGCCACAGAAATACGACTGATTTACATAGCTCAGAGGATGGACGATATTCACTAAACATAGGTTTTTGCAAATTCCCCAACACCTTTATACTGCTACATAGATTTGAAATGCTGCAAGTAATTACTTGAGCACTGCAAAGATGTGACATGCTGCAGAAGACCAGACTTTTATCCACTGCAGACTTTGACAACAAACAAAAGGACGACTGTGAATGAGATACCAGTCCAGGGATATAAGTACTCACCTGGGGTTGACACCTAGCTGTTGTGGGTGGTAGATTTGCATCTGGACCTACAGAAGAGCCTTATGGTGCCAGATCCACATAGGCATGAGCACCATGACCTCTTCTCTTCCACAGACCTGTGCTGGCAATGCCACCCTTCATTTGTGATCTGCACAGATCCACAGATTCTACTCACATACCAACCAGTCACATTGGGCTCAGACTGCTGATCATGAAACATCAGGGGTTGTTTACCTACATCTTGTGAGCAGTGCAAGCCCACTAAGAATGCCGAAAGACATGGCCAATCTCAGATCAGATATTAACTGTCAACACAAAAGGAACTGTGCATGAAAAATAACTCTCTGCTGGGAGGGAGTCTCAAACCCTTTAAATAATAGAGAATGGGCCAGATTCCAACCATACCTCTCAAACCCCATATGCGTGACCATTGGAGTTCTCACAGAAATTAGTATAATAGCAGCTACCTGGTGTATTTTTGCCCACAAGAGTGGCAGGGGCTTCCCTAATTGTGAACTGTTTCTTTTCAGTCTAATGTTTGCACCAATACTATTTTATGCTTCTGAACCACCTGTGTTTAACATTATGGGGGTCATTATGACCCTGGCGGATGGCGGAGAAGCGGCGGTAAGACCGCCAACAGACTGGCGGTCTTTTCCCTGTGTATTATGACCATGGCGGTTACCGCCATGGTCATCCGCCGGTTCTCCGTTCCGCCCGCCAGGGCGGAGACGACTGCCGGGCTGGAGACCAGGGTCTCCAGCCTGGCGGCCGTCACTATACCGCCGGCGGTATTTGGACCCGGCTGACCGCCATGGATTTCATGCGGTTTGAAACCTCCATGGCGGTAAGCACTATCAGTGCCAGGGAATTCCTTCCCCGGCACTGATAGGGGTCTCCTCCACCCGCCACCCCCCACCCCGACTCCCTCCCCTACCCCCACACCCCCCCTGCAACCCCCCAAAGGTGGCAGGACCCCCCTCCCCACCCCGAC
The DNA here is from genome assembly GCF_031143425.1 of Pleurodeles waltl. Taxonomy (NCBI): domain Eukaryota; kingdom Metazoa; phylum Chordata; class Amphibia; order Caudata; family Salamandridae; genus Pleurodeles; species Pleurodeles waltl. Next base: position 1,072,889,113 of record NC_090444.1, read on the forward strand.
CCACAACGCAACATCACTCATACACACACGACACGCACGCAGGCACCACCAACACACATACACGCACACACACCGACATACATGCCAACATCCACACACACACAGTCAGACACGCACACCCACATTCAGACATACACGCACACATCCATACAGACATACCTACAGACATACACACACTCATTCCCATACAACACCCCTGCAAGCATACACGCACTCACACACTCCCTCTACATACAGACACGCACACACCCATGCACGCACACAACACAGAACTCCCTCCCACCCCCCTCCCCTCACGGACGATCGACTTACCTGGTCCGACGATCCTCCGGGAGGGGACGGGAGCCATGGGGGCTGCTCCGCCGACACCACACCGCCAACAGAACACCGCCACGCCGAATCACAGGACATGATTCGCTGGGCGGGGTTCTGTTGGCGTGGAGGTGGAGCAACCTCCACTTCCCCGCCGCCCGCCAGTATGGCTGTTGGCGGCTCTCCGTTTGTAAAAGGACGGAGAGCTGCCAACGGTCATAATAGGCCGATCGGCAAACCGCCACCACTGGCGGTCTTCCGCACAGCGGTCCCTCAGCGGTCTTGAAAAAAGACCGCCGAGGTCAAAATGACCCCCTATGTCTTGTGTGATTTACAGTAAAGTACTTCTTTTCTAAAAACTAAGCACTGACTGGACATTCTGTTATTACCTTGTCTTAGTGGTATGTTGACATTCTAATTCCACACCTGGACTGCTCAAATTCCCTATCCTCAGGGTAAAATGAGTGCTCAGTTGTGAGTCCAAAAGTAGGCTTAAGTCCCTGGACATCAAATACAATACGGTCTGATACAACTTGATACAATCTGAGCTCAGTAATACCTGACTGCCAAGGGACTCTTTTATAAGCTCCCATGCAGGGATTTTTTGTTTGTTGATTAATCAGGCATTTGCAAAAAATCAGCTGATACCCCATAGTGTGTCTCAGGCTAGCTGCTTCTTTCAATCAAAAATTCTTATTCTCCGATGGAATGGACACTATTTTCCCTCATTCCGAGTCTGGCGGTCTTCAGACCGCCAGACTCGCGGTGGCGGTCAGAACGCTGCGTCCGTGACGGTCTGACCGCCACATTACGACCGTGGCAGAGCCGCCACGGTCGGACTGCCCAAACAGCCAGGTCGCCGCCAGGCAACAGCCTGGTGGTGTCGGTGGTCTCAATCTGCCAGGGAAGCGCTGCCCTGAGGATTAGGAGTCCCCTTTCTGCTAGCCTTTGCATGGCGGTAGCCCCGCCATATTAAGGCTGGCATAAAAGGGGTGCCGGAGGCCCCATGGGGGCCCTGTCGCACTTTCCACTGCCCGAATTACGGGCAGTGGAAAGCACAACGGGTGCTGCTGCAATCACTGCACTGCCACATAGCCGACAGCTCGATTTTGAGCCGGCGTCAATGTTAAGGCCATGTTCCCCACGGGCCCTGCAACGAACTCCTAATAGGGCCATTGGTGTTCTCACCACACTGGCAGCCGGATGGTGGTAGGAGTTTGGCAAGTGGCCTCCGCCGCCCGCCAAACTCAGAATGAGGGCCCATGTGTGCTGGAGTTGTCTGGTGTAATCTCCGTAAGGAGTGGAGATCTTTTATATTCAGTGTTGAATTATGGTTCTGATACGTAGGTACAGATTTGATTTCTCTCTGAATTGTTTCCTACTCCGTTTGGCAGAGCTGAATGTTCATTAGTGATAGGCAAACCTATATAAAGTTCATATTTTTACTTCATCCTGCTCGTAATTGCAGTTTTGCAGTGACCAATTTTCAAGAATGGGAAATAAATTCACAGGAACTTCTTGACTGAAACACACCAGCAAAGGACCCCATAGTGTGTGTGTGAGAGTGTGAATAGAGAGTTATACAGATGTGTGTGTGTGTATATAAATATATATAATATATATACATTTCCTAAGTCCCATATAAAAAGTGTTTTTTGACGAATCTTAATGAAACTTTCCCAAAAAATGTGCTGGGGATGGCTGAGAACAAAAGTGGGGGTCTCAAAACACGTTTTCCCCATTCATTTTTCCATAAGGATTTTGAACAGCAAAAGAGCAAAAACTACTGGACAGAATTACACCAAAGTTGGCATGAAGCTGGGCCCTGGTCCAGAAAGAGTGCAGTTTTCTTTTGGTTATTTTCAGTAGTTTTTGAGAAATTAAGGGGAAGACAAATTTGTATTTCTAGGGACTCAAAGGATTCGCAACCACTAACAACCTTGTGCTGAGATCTGATTGGCTGATAACACTTTAACAACAGAAGCTGTTGGAGTGTTTTCAGCCATCTTGAGACTCAGCTTCAACCGAATCCCCAAAACAAACTAAACAAATAACAAAATGGGCCAGGATACGAACAGCCAGACCCCTTAGCTCTGGTGGTGGGTTCCCAAAAGAACCCTTCCAGGGCTAAAAAGATTTTTTTTATTTATTTTATAAGCGGAGATGCAGTGGATCCGCAAATCTGCTCATAAAAGTTTTAAAAAACACTATGCTAGTTTATTGCCCCCGGTGGGCCAAGTCCCAGGGGCTTTTTCTTCAAGTGGGGGGGCATCCTGGCCCCCTCCCGATGCCCTTGGGACCGCCTCACATGGATCATTTTTGTGGATGTGCTGGAGCTTGCTGTTCCCCCGCTGCCCTGAGGACCGCCATATCCCTGGGTTGCCCAAGCAGGGATCCACTCCACTAAACCACCAGGGATTTGTTTTTCTGCAGGGAGCAGCTCCTTTGGCAAGGGCTGCTCCCTATAATGGGAGCATTACTTTAGCTATTTTATGGACTTATTTTTAGGCCAATCTAGGACCACTAGACTACAGGGCTATAACTATTATATTTGTTGGGGAGTGGCCTCTTGGGCATTATTGTGGCCCCCGAAGGCAGATTGGCTCTATTTTTAGGCCAATCTGCCTTTGGGGTGGGGGGATGACGAAAACCACTGGATACCAGGGATTGCTTTTTCTTTTTTTTCATTTGAGGGGTTGATGGACATTCCCCTCCCCAAAAAAACAGAAACAGTCTTTCTGCCCCTTTGGGGGAGCAGATGGGGCAATTACACCATCTAGACACCACAGGACCTTTTTTTGTATTTTGGGCGCTGTCTAAGGTGGTTATGGCAATGACCACATCCCCAAAAAAAGAGAAACAATCTTTTTGCCATCCAGTGAGCAGCTGGGCAATTAACCCTATCTGCCCCCTGGGGGGCAGAAGGCCCACTATAAACTAGGGAATACTTTTCCTTTTTTATTTCTATCAGTGGGGGCTGCCCAAAATGGGCATGGACATTTATTTGTAGGGTTGGGGTTGCCTGGCCTGTACATGGCAATGCCCCACCCCCTCAAACATGAGGCAATAGTATTTATGCTCCCCTGCAGACTTAAGCATTTAATCCCAATGGCAAGCAAGAGGATATTTATTTTTTATTTTGGGGGGGGGGTTTACAAATTAGGCCAGGAGAGTTTGACTAATTCCCAGTATCATCCCACTAGCAGTGGCAAACAGCTGCACTTTTTTAGCTTGGGTAGGCTGTCACCTGGAAAAACCTACCAGACCCAGACAGTGCTGAAAACTAGACATCTGGGGAAGTCCAGGGTGGTGTGCTTCACATCCAATCAACACCACTTTCTTACTCACAATGCCCTGCAAACCTTAAATATTGACTTAAAACACACATTTATCCTCACGTTTCTGTGATGGAAACTTTCGGAATCCACAAAATTCCTGCCACCCAGCATTGCCCAACATCTGATGATAAAAGTTATGTGTCATTTGTGTGGTTGGGAAAAGTGCCAGCGGCAGGAATTAATCCAATTGATGTCAATAGGAGGCCCCACGCAATGGCGTGTTTTGTCCTTGGTTTAATAAGTTCCTATCACTGATACTAGGTCCAGCCAGACAAGTGGCACAACATTTTTATCGGCACAAGTGGAGCAATGCTGGGTGGTAGGAAGTTTGTGGATTCCTGCAGATTCCAGAAGCTTCCATCATGGAAATGTAAAAAACATGTGTGATTTCAGGCAAAGTTTGTGGTTTGCAAGAAGTTGTGGGTAAAGGTGTCTAGTTTTAAAAAATGTACAGGTTTGCTAGGTTTCCCTAAGTGCCGGCTGAGGCAGGGCCCAATAACTACAGCTACCCACTTTGCAAAAAACAGGTCAGTTTTGCATAGAAAATGTTGATGTATCCATATTACGTTTTGGCCATTTACTGTCGTGGACACTATGTCTACCCACACAAGTGAGGTTCTATTTTCATTAGACAACTAAGGAGAAAGTTAGGTTGAAGGAAGTTTGTGGCTGTGTTCAGGTTCTAGAGCTTTCCATCACAGAAATTTGAGGAAAGTCTGTTTTTTAGTCAAAGTTTGAGGGTTGTAAGGGATTGTGGGTAAAACAGCATGGTGAGCACCATGCAAGTCGCCCCATCCTGGATTCCCAAAGGTGTCTAGTTTAAAAAATTTTACAGGTTTGCTAGGTTTTCCAAGGTGCTGGCTGAGGTATGGGGCACTAACCACAGCTACCCACTTTACAAAAAAACGGTCAGGTTTGCGTGAATAAATTTGATGTATCCATGTTGCATTTTCAGACATTTCCTGTTACAGGCACAAAGCCTACCAACACAAGTGAGGTACCATTGTTATCAGGAGACTTGAGGAAATTCTTGGTGGAAGGAAGTGTGTGGCTTCCCTCAGATTCCAGAGCTTTTCATCACAGAAATGTGAGGAAAATGTGTTTTTTAGACACATTTTGAGGTTTGCAAGGGGTTCTGAGTAAACAAATGTGATGAGAGTCACACTAGTCACCCCATCCTGGATTTCCCTAGGTATCTAGTTTTAAAGAATGGACAGGTTTGCTGGGTTTTCCTAGCTGCGGACTGAGCTAGAGGCCAAAATCCACAGCTACGGACATTGCAATAAACGGGTCAGTTTTCAGTGGAAAAATGTGATGTGTCCACATTGTATTGTGGGCTGTTTCCTGGTGCAGGCACTAGGCCTACCCACAAAAGTGAGGTACAATTTTTAGTGGGAGACTTGGGGGAATGTTGTGTGAAAGGATGTTTGTTGTTCCCCTCAGATTCCAGAACTTTTCATCACAAAAATGTGAGGAAAATATGTTTTTAGACACATTTTTAGGTTTGCAAGGCATTCTGGGTAACAAAATGTGGTGAGAGCCACACAAGTCATCCCATCGTGGATTTCCTAGATGTATAGTTCTAAAAAATTTACAGATTTGCTAGGTTTCCTTAGGTGCCGGCTGTGCTAAAGCTCAGAATTCAGAGCTAGGCACATTGCTAAAAATGAGTCTGTTTTCAATGGAAAAATGTGATTGTCCATGTTGCGTTTTGGTCCATTTCCTGTCGGGGGCACTAGGCATACCCACACAAGTGAAGTACCATTTTATTGGGGTAATGGTGGGTGGAAGGAAGTTCGTGCCTCCCCTCTGATTCCAGAACTTTACATCACAGAAATTTGAGGAAAATGTGTTTTTGTAGACAAATGTTGAGGTTTGCAGGGGATTCTAGGTACAAAAATGAGGTGAGGGCCACACAAGTAACCCCATTCCGATTTACCCTAGGTGTCCAGTTTTCAAACACGTACTGGTTTGCTAGGTTTTCCTAGGTGCCGGCTGAGCTAGAGCCCAAAATCCACAGCTAAGCACATTGCAAAAAAGGGTACATTTTCAGTGGGAAAAGGTGATGTGTCCATGTTGCGTTTTGGGACGCTTCCTGTCGCAGACACTAGGCCTACCCACACAAACTAGGCCTACCCACACAAGTGAGGTACCATTTTTATTGGGAGACTTATATTTTACCAAATTAATTGATGTATACCAGGTACACAATAAAAAATCATTGAAAGGTGCAACTCAGTTATTGGCTCTGGGTACCTCGGATTCTTGGTGAATCTACAAGCCCTATATGTTCCGGTCACCAGAAGGGTCCAGCAGACTTAACAATGTATTGCTTTTTTTAAATCTGTCAGAGTTAGAAAAAGTTACAGAGGAAGACATAGAGACAAATGGCTCTTTTTTTTCAACTCAAATTCAATATTGTTAAACTGCTATTTTTTATGGAAATCCTTGACGGGTCTACTCAATGACCCCTTGATTAATTCAGAATTTAGTCTACTTTTCAAAACCGTATAGTTTTCTGGGATCCACCACTGGTTTCACACCCATTTCTTCTACTAACTGGAAGAAGGTTGAAAGCACAAAAATTAGGAAAATGGGGTATGTCCCATTAAAATGCCAAAATTGTGTTGACATGAAAAATGTGGTTTTCTAATTCAAGTCTGCCTGTTCCTGAAAGCTTTGAAGGTAGTGATTTTAGCATCGCAAACCCTTTGTTGATGCCATTTTCAGGGTCAAAAACAGACACTTTCTTCTGTAGACCAATTTGCCCCACAAAAAAACAAAATGTAGCTGTATTTTGGCTAATTTATTGGTCCCCTCCAGGGGAATCTACAAACCCTGGGTACATTTCTAATCCCCAGGATGTTGGAAAAAGGGCACAAATTTGGTGTGAATAGCTTATGTGGACCAAACGTTATGGGGGCCTAAGCGTGAACTGCCTCAAATAGCCAAAAAAAAACTTAGCACGGGGGTAAAGCCTAATCTGCGAGTGGGTGCATCACCAATTGTAAAGAAATTAAAGACAGAGAATATAGTGGAATTACAGAATCCCATTTGTTAGGTGGTACCAGCTTGCAACAGAACGAGGGCTGTGCATACCACGTAGGGACTGCGTTGCCCAATATTTCAAAAGGCTCTTTTACAGGATTTCTCAAAAGGCAGCCAGCACTTTCAGAGTTAATCAAAGGCCCCAATTATGGCACAATTAATTGTGATATGAATGGTATAAAGTCTCACAATCACTGCATACATTTTGGCAAGTCAAGCCTGTGAAACTTACAAGCTCAAAAACACCAAATAAAAACCTAGACATGTGGACTTTGGTGCATTAAGCACCACATTTCATGCCCCCTTTCTAGAACTGTAATCGTAATTGGGGGCTATGTATTGCAACAGATATATTTCGACTCTGCGCTGTCGGAATATATCATGCACAATACATTTTACCTCACCCTTTTCTGGCTCTACCATAATCGGGGCTTTAGTGTTTATTCACCTACAACCAATATTGCAACATGTTTTAGATAAGGAGTGATCATGATCATTAGCATCCTTCTGAGATATATTGATAGATAAATAACATTTATGTTATGTTTTTATGCAAGTGTACAGTTTTACAATTTTATTTCTTCGTAATAATAAGTCTAATCTTCTTGAGAATTATGGATTGCATGTTTATTAAGTGCTAGTTGTCATCTGCACGAAAATAGCATGTGAGGTGAGCCCTTGCATACTAAAGGTCTCTGACAGTACCAGCTCCAATGTGTTATCCATTCATCTTCTAAAGTTGCATGATGAACTTTGCTATGCTTTACATTCAGAAGTCAACACATCCAGTTTCACAGCTCCTGTGAGATATTTACATAGGGAAAAAGCCTGTTCGAATAAAAGGCCTGCCTGGCCCTGCACATAGTGCTAATCAATGTCTTGCCAGTTGCTCACTCGCATTGAGGGCCATATCTATATGGCCCATGGTGCATGGTGACACAGTAAGTGCCTTGCTGGAGTCCCCCTGCGCCACCAGGAAAGGGCACAAGTAAGTCCTATCTACAAGATACAATGCATTTCGGTCCTCTCCCCCCTGCTGGTGCACAAATCAGTGCCATGCACCAACGCAGGCACCCTTGCACCATGGTGTAAGGGTGCCTGCATTGTGGGGATGATTGTTTTTGTGCAGGAAAGGACACCTTTCTGCACAAAAACAATCAATGCAGGTGATTTCCTCCTTTTATGTGTGCTGCAGCAGCACACATAGAAAGAAGGAAAAACTGGGAGAAATAAAGATATTTCTCCCTGTTGCATCACTCTTACACCACCCCTGGGGAGGCGCAGGCTTTTGACGCCTTCCCAGGTTTTCAAAACCTTTTAAATCTGGGAATGCATTAAAAACCATAGGTCTTGCGTGGGAACACTGGCGCAACACCCATGGAAACGCCTCCCTGACTCAAAGTAAGGCAACGCAGCGACTTGCACTGCATTGCCTTACTCCATATCTACAAGACCAAGCAAGGCCCTTGTGGAAATGGATGTGCAGCCTGCGCCGCTGGTGCGTCCCAAAAAGTGACACACCGACCGCGCATGCCGCTTGAAAATATGGACCTCAGTTCTTTGCTGTGTTCTCTTGTATTGAAATAATGACCTTTCACGGCCTTGGATCAATACAGTACCACAGAAGAAGATTCTAGCTCTATGGAATGGCATGTGCGCAAGGGCATAGCGCAGGCCCCTGCAGCAAGGGGGGAGGCCGTTAGTGGGTCCCTCGCACAGGACGGCCTTCATTCAGCCTATGGCCTAACAATGTTCGTGAGACAATGAGTTTTCGAAGGCCCATTAAGGCATTCTGCAGGATGCCCAGTCATTTTGCTTTACGCCACTACATGTGCGCTTCTCCAATTTCCAATAAACCAGTGTGTTTCATGGTCCAGCACAAAAATATCTAATGTTAGTGTAAGTCATTTGCATGAAAAATAGGAGTGGGGAGGTGGCCATTATACTCAGAGCAGTGATACCCGATTGCGCATTGTCACCTTGCACTTGTATCAGGCACGATCAAGTAAAAAAACAAAAATAAAAGAGTATTCATTCTTTATGTTTCCCATTAGCTTGAAAGCCCCATGGCAATACCAATCAATTCGACTTGTGGATTGTTGGAGAGACGCCAGGAAGAGCCTCGGCTCCCCATGCTCGGAATAGAGAACAACGCAGTAAATATTCAGCCTCGTATTGTCAGGCTGAGCAGTAAATCTTGGTATGTATGAAGCGCATAATATCTTTCCTTGTCCCTTTCATTCAATTTGGGTTATGACTTGCAGAGTTTCTCTTCAAAAGCGTAAACTTAAGCAATCCCATCTTCTTTGACTGTAACGATGAGCCGCGTAATTAATGTTTTATTCAGAAAATATTAAACTGTTTCCCTTACTCGATCATCCCTTTCCCCTCAGTCACATCTCGCTAACGTCTCCACATAATATCTTCCTCCCACGTCCCTTTATTGAGATTTGCAGCTGCTCTTAGGCCCGCGTGCATTTTGAAGTCCCTTTCATCATTCGCCTTTCTGCAGAAGTGTCCGAGACAAAAAGCGTATTCAACCCATCTCGTGACAATATTAAGGGATCCGAAGAAAGCAAATTAGTGGCCCGCTTGCAGTACTCTCCGCTACCCACATACTGAAATGCATTTATTTGTTCCCGTGTTTTACTTGCTCTAACTTCTCCTTTTGGCAACCACGAAAGAACATTACCTTTTATTTGAAAAGGATATTAAATATATAGCTACATGCCACATGTGAAGGTTAGTATTGACAGAGTAGAAAAGATTGAGCAGCAACGGTACTCGGTCTTTTAAGCAGATGCTGTTTAGGACAGGGGTGTGAGTGATGGAATTTAGGCATGTGTTGACCACTGCCAGCATCCAGCCACCTACTCACAATCCTTGTTGTTGTATCTGGCGTTCTCATGTCTTCCAGTTCAGTTTTCATAAGTATTTCCACTTAGAAATGAAGAATTAGTAGGGGTAATCTGTAATTCCAGGTCCGATTCACCTGATATTTTCTCATTTTAAGCCATCATTTCATCCATGGTTTATGGCTGCTTTTAGTAAAAACAAAAATCGTAATCTAATGGGGCCTTATAACTGCTGTTAACCGGTCTTAACAGAATTTAGAAGCCACTATTAATGAGAATCTTAGGGCCAGATGTAGAAAGGTTTTTTCGCGTCACAAACAGCGAAAATCGCTGTTTGCGAGGCGCAAAACCCACATCGCGATGCCCATTCCCATTTTGCGAGTCGGTAACCTGGTTACCGACTCACAAAATAGGACTCCGAGTCGCAAATAGTCGCAAAGGGGTGTTCCCCTTCCTATTTGCAAGTCGCAGCGCGATGCAGGATTGCTTTGTGACTGCAAACGCGGTCACCAAGCAATTCGCAGATACCACCAGTGTCACACTGGTGGTAACCCATTCACAAAAGGGAAGGGGTCCTCATGGGACCCCTTCCCCTTTGTGAATGGCATTGGGAACATTTTTTCAGAGCAGGCAGTGGTCCTATGGACCACTGCCTGCTCTGAAAAAATGAAACGGACACGTTTCATTTTTTCATTTTGTAATGCATCTTGTTTTCCTTTAAGGAAAACGTGCTGCATTACAAAAAAAAATAACTGCTTTATTGAAAAGCAGTCACAGACATCCCTGTGAGTGCTGCGACTCGCAAGGGGGTCGCAAATTGCGACCCACCTCATTAATATTAATGAGATGGTCCTTTACGACCCCCTTGTGACTTGCAGATGGTGTCAGGGACACCATCCTGCATCCGGCATTGCGACTTGCCGGAGTTTCCTACATCTAGCCCTTAGTGAGCAAACAATGTTGGATGGTTTCTCTACTATCAAGTTGCAAGCAGAATCCAACTGCAGCACGAGACCTGTACTCTTCCATTTCAGAAATCAATTTTGTCACTCAGATTTTGTTAAACCGATTCAGACCAGAGTACTGTCACACTGGCTGCAGGCACTAAAAGGAACAATCTGCCACAAACTGCAAAAAGGTAATGGAGGTGATATTGCAACAACATGGCCATGTGGACAACAATAGACCCCATGCTATGTGCAGGCATGCCTCAGTGTGGTTATTTATGTACAAATCGGGGTTATGCACATAATTACAGAGTGATGCGAGCAGGCTCCTGCACAGCCTCACACTTTGATAAAGTTCCACTACTTTGAGCCCGAGAAACCAACAATAAAATACGATAGAAACACCTGCTCCCGTCCACCAAGCAAGGGCAAGACTGTCATGGGACCACAGTGGACTGTCTATAAAGTCCAATTGCCCTCCATCAGGGCCTCCCAGGGCATGCTCCCCTCTCCACGAGGTGTCCACAGGGAAAGTTAAACCGTGATAAGGGTACCTTCCATTGGACTGGGAATGGCTTAGACCCATAAGCCCTTTCTCTCATGTAAGTCATTCATACAGTGTACCTCAAACACTATAAATTGCACCCCATTCTCACTCTCACACCAGACCATGCAATGAAAAATAATTTTGCCACATAACAAACACCTAGAAACTCTTTCATATCCATCTGACTGGCATGAATACACCAAAAATCATCCCTATCAGTGATCACTTTATAGGCCTTCATTAATCTAACATATAACGTATCGACAAACACTATTTGATTGCACTGTTTATCTTGAAGAAATGCCTCTCACCCATATCCACACATTATAGACTTCCAGTGGCAGCTGGTGACATTTGAAAGTGGTGGGGAGCAAAGGTTTGTGATGAGTGATCTGTTGCGAGCGATGTAGAAAGCTCATACAGTAGAAGTGCAAAGATTGCAGACGTACAAAGGTAGGTATAGAGGCACAGCACTTCTGACAGGAGAACTGGAACGATAGAAGAAGCCGGGTGGACAGTCATTGTGCTCCCTTCTCGCACACCATTTTCCTTCAGTGCTGTCCCTTCATGTTAGACCTGGCAGCCTTAGGGTGGTTATCCCCCAACGTTTTGCCTCCCTCCCACCACCTTTCGGACACTGTTCTTGCTGGTTTTATGACTCTGCGCACTTTACCACTGCTAACCAGTGCTAAAGTGCATATGCTCTCTCTCTTAAACATGGTAACATTGGTTCATACCAAATTGTCATATTTGATTTACTAGTAAGTCCCTAGTAAAGTGCACAACATGTGCACAGGGCCTGTAAATAGAATGCTACTAGTGGGCCTGCAGCACCGGTTGTGCCACCCACATAAGTAGCTCCTTAACCATGTCTCAGGCCTGCCATTTCAAGGCCTGTGTGTGCAGTTTCACTGCCACTTCAACTTGGCATTTAAAAGTTCTTGCCAAGCTCTAAACACCCCTTTTTCCATCTATAAGTCACCCCAAATGTAGGCCCAAGGTAACCCATGGGGCAGGGTGCTACATAGTTAAAATGCAGGAAATGTACATGTGTGGTTTATATGTTCTGGTAGTGGAAACCTCCTAAATTAGTGTTTCACTACCTTGTGGCCTGCTCCTTTCATAGGATAACATTAGGGTTACCCTCATACACTGTTTGAGTGGTAGATTCTGATCAAGAAGGGGTAACCAGGTCATATTTGGTATGGCCAGATTGGTAATACAAAATCCTGCTAATTGGCGAGGTTGGATTTTGTAATACTATTTTAGAAATGCTACTTTTAGAAAGTGAGCATTTCTGAGCACTTAAAGTCCATCTGTGCCTTACAGCCTGTCTCCAATCCACATCTGAGCTGGGCTGGTTGACAGCTCCCTTGTGCCTTTCACCCAGACAACCACAAACACACGATTCTCAGTCACACCTGCATTCTGAATGGGTCTTCCTGGGCTGGAAGGGGGGAGGGCCTGACACTTACACCTCACACAATGGACTGCCAAACCCCCTACTGGGACCCTGGCAGACATACCTGTACTGAAAGGTGACCTTGTGCACTTCAAACCACTCTTTGAAGTCTTCCCCACTTCAATAGCATTTTTGGGTATAAAACTGTGTCCCTGACCCCACCAAATCAGACACGTCTGGACCTGAACCTGCAACCTGTCAATAGGATTTGCCTGGCTGCCCAAAGGACTCATCTGGATTGCTTTGCTGTGAAGGAGTACTGCCCTGCTGTTGCCCTGCTGCCCTCTGACTTTGCTGATGAGTGCTCTCCCAAGGCTTGGATTGAGCTTGCCTCCTGTTTTCTGAAATCTCAGGGCCAAAAAGACTTCATCTCATCAAGGAAACTCTTTTTGCACAGAAAATCGACGAACAGCCTGCTGGAAATGATGCACAGCCTGCCCTGCGCCAAGAAAATTGCTGCATAGCCAAACAGGAATGACGCAGCCCGACATCCCGATCAAAGATTGATGCAGTGCCTGCATTGCGACTGGAATTTCGACGCACAGCCCTACCGAATCGACACACAGTCGAGCTGGAATAATGCACACTGACTTCCTGAGTAAAGAATCGACGCAGCGCCTGCCATGCAACAGAAAGTTTGACGCATCACCTACCAGATCGACACAATGCCTGTGACTTCTTCCCGCACGTCCAGGATTTTCCCCACCTTGTCTCTGGGCATCCAAAGATCCCAGCATCGCAGTGAGGAGCCAAGACTGTGTGCTAGAAATCAACTCATAGCCACTTGCAGCGTGGAAAGAAAGGATGCATCGTCTGTACTACATCAGAAAATCCGACGCACACCTTATTTTTCCATGCATCTCCTCCTTTGTGGTCTCCGTGCATAGTAATTTTGACACAAACCAGGTACTTTGTGCAAACAAGAGACAACTGTTGATTTATAAGATTTAAGACTCTTTTTAAACTTGCAAAAGTGATATCTCAACTTGTGCTTATTGAATCTTTATAGTTTTTACCTTAATTTAACCAGATAAATATCCAAATTTTTTCGAAACCTGTGTGGTGTATTTTTGTGGTGTTTTCACTGTGTTACTGTATGGTATATTGCACAAATTCTTTACAAATTGCCTTCTGAGTTAAGCCTGACTGCTCAGTGCCAAGCTCCAAGAGGGCGGGCACAGGATAATTTGGATTGTGTGTGACTTACCCTGACTAGGATTGTGGTTCCTATTTGGACAAAGGTAAATACCTCTGCGAACTAGAAACCCCATTTCTAACACTTCATATTAAACTCCCCCACCCATCCCTCCTCTTTCACCAAACCTCACTCTTGTCTCCTCTTACTATAGCTTTTACCTTTCCTTTCCGTACTCTCATATTCTCTCCTTTCTCTCTATTTCCAGCTTTCTCCCCCTTCCTCCTCCCATTAGCCTATGTCCCTGTTTCTGTGTTTGGCACCTGAGTTACCATATTTCCCATATCTATATTTTTGGTACACTGGATTTATGCAATTCTAGGGCCACAGCACTCTACAAACAATTATGGTATGGCTGCATTTGCCGCATAATCCATTACCTGCTACATAAATTGAAGACTTTAACAAAAATTACAAATTAATAAAGTACTGCTGCTCTCTTAATTCAAAATGTGTCACGTTACGCTGCCAGGGGCCAGGTCACTATTTCTTCACAGTTTAGGAACTAACCTGCCCTTTGCCTTTCTGTCAACATTGTAACAGTTTCTGGGACTCACTCTCACCATTCTGTTCCACACTCACACACATGCACGCACACATACACACACCCGTTGTGAATAATAGACCACAATGTGCTTGCTTTATGATAGCTTACATAAGTGTGTGCGGTGCAGTGCTTAATTTGTGCTTGTTGTTTCTGGTACGGCACTTATTTCTGGGGACCAGCACTTATTTTTCTGCCTCAAGTATTTACTGCGAGCAAAAGGCACATATGGGAAAGACAGAAGAAGAGAAAAATTACAAAGCATCGGAAAGGGGAAAAGTAGGAAGCTGCAATAGTGAACTGAAGAGGAAGGGGCAGGGAGTGGCTCTAAATGGATTAATGAGGTCTGACTCCGAGATGGCTTCAGGATTACACTGTCTCAGCACTTATTCCCTGCTCGCACATTTAATGGCAGCAGCAGCGTGTTTAAGAGGAGAGCTTTGAGCATCAGCACTTTTTACAAATAAGCACTGGTACAGTCACTATGCCATTAGCCATCATGATAAAACTAAAGACATGTCGTGGTCATGCATTTTGTTTCGTGATTTTTTTATGTCGATGATGGATGACTACTTTGAAACCGTCCTGCTGGGTCCGACCCAGACAGCAAGACAGTTTCAAAGTTGTCATGCGTGCATCGATGTTCATTAAACATCATGAAAAAATACATAACGTATTGTAATATTAATTTTATTTCACAACAGCACTGCTACACCTACAACTTTTTAAAATAAAACTTAACTTACCTGTGCTGTGTGTCTGTTGACGTTCTCATCTGGATCTTCCACAATGTCTGTGGCCTATTCTCACTCGACTCATTGCATGCTGCCTGGGCTGGCGCTGCCCCAAATGAGAACTTACCAGCACAAGAGAGAAAATCTCCTCCTCCCCCACACTCCTGTCTCATCACGTGCACACTGTGCATGTTGCTTGTTTTTTTATTTATTTTTATTGTCAATCAATCAATCCAATCCAGCCAGGGCCCTGCCTGCCTGGCGCACCGTCGGCGTTGCGTCTCAGTCAGACAGTCCTGGCGCTGGCCCTGCTGTTGCTGCTGCTAAAGGATTGGTTGGGGCAGGGGGCCTCAACGCTCATTTCTGAGACCGGGGTCTGTGCCTTCTGAGGCACCCCAAGCTCACTAATGTGCGCTGTGTAGCCCTATGAAGCCGAGAGCTGCTGCTCATGTCGTTTTGGCCAGAGGAAGGCTGCCGTCCAACCCGACATGCACATTAGGTTAGGCGCAGTGTGATAATCTCGCTCTGTGGCAAGTTGCAACATTGTCGCTATCCATATGCCTACCTCACTCAAATTGGAGAAGCACGTGTGCGGTGCTCACACACAGCAGCATCATGCTGCTGCAGTTTTTAAAATAAAAAGTCAAAATTTTACTTTTATTTATGCATTATTATTTTGGGGCCAGGTTGCCCAAAATAATTAGTGGGGCTACACCCAAATGGATGCACTGCCCCTGTAGACTTTCCAAACCCCATCTGCTACAATATCCAATGTTCATGCCTCATCCACGGTCAGTAAGAGAACTCACTGTTATTCACAAGCCCATTTGACCATATCCCCTAAGGCATTCAAACATCTAATCTTCATTCTCCAACTTTCGCTATCCCTGTCAACCTGACCTGAGCCTTCTGGACCCAACAAGGAATTCACATAGGAAATCTCAGATCTCATTCAAATTTGTTTCAGCAAACACACATACTTCAGTCTGCTGGAGCATGAAACAATAAGAAATGCCATGCCACACCAACATATGAAGGCCAACCAAATAATGAAAAAGCAGATTGGTCTTTCAAAGGTTTCCCCACATACTCATTCCAAAGCTTGTAAATCATTCCAAGCTCATAAATATCACAACCTCCGAACAGCTAGCACACAACATCCTACATCCAAATCTTCAGTGCCTTGATACTCCTAAGAACTCAATGAGCAAATGTGCACTATTCACAGCAAAATATCCAGATGAAATAAAGCCACTGAGGAGCTCACTCAGTGCAAAATGCTCCACTAGGAACGCACATTCTTCATCACCTCAGCCCAAGCTTCCCTCTAAAGGACCATTATGTACTAGGCCTCCAATAAAAGGCAGTCAGACATTGTGTCAATACTCTGCTAAGCCCTACAGTCCCACAGTGAAAACAGGAGCAAGGCTTTCAAGCATGTCTTCATGGAGGAAATAAAATAAATCAGAACCCACATTAACAACATCAAGCATCAACATTGGCTCCTTTAACTACCCCAAAAGGTCAACCTTAAACTTCCTCTCACATAATGAGCTTTTTCAAAATCTCCAGTCCCCTCACAGCCACCACCAATAAAGGCAACATTCTTCCCTCATCCATCATGAAATTCAATTAGAGGTATACTCACAAATCAAGAAAACCTCCTTGAAGAATGGCGCCACCCCTGGTGACTGCAAAACCGGACATATCGTCCACCTGCTGGAAAAACAATCCTGAACCCAGATTAACTCACCATCTAGCGTCTCATAATGCAACTTGCTTTCATGGGACTAATTATTGTGAAGGATATCTATATTTAACTCCAAATCCAGGTCAACAAGAGCAGCATTATCTAGCATTTGTTCAATCCAGCTTACAACCAAGATGTAATAAGGAGACCACTAACTATCATGTTGGTGGCAATGCACTCCAAATTACAGAAAATAATGAATACTGCCTCATGGTCCTACTCAAATTCACTGCAGCCTTTGCCACCATGGAGTACCAAGTATTGGAAACAATTGGCTTCTCTGACAGAGCCCTGAAGTAGTTTGCTCCCTACCTCACTAACAAATATCAGCTCACTCAGATGGGGATCTCAAGATTTCCATAAATATCTGCCTCCTATGCAATATTTGAGTACTTCATCTTGCTACATTTATCTGGATCTTCCCTCCAGAATATGGCCTAGAATTTTATTTTCTAGAACCCCTATCACTAACGACTTGCACAATGTGCCAACCCAAGACAGAAAACCAGTTGGGCTAAAACGACCCCAACAACCCAATGAGCAATGTTTGATTGAGAAGTTATTTGATAAAGATCAGTCCTATGGGACTTCACAGAGATAACTCTCTTTCAGTAAAGGCACACTCAAGAAGACTAGGAAATAATGGAAATAGTTTAAAGATTTGCTTTGAAATCAATCCTACAGCACACGGTACGAACTCTAACTTTGATAATGATCAACAGAATGATAGTTGCAAAGTTGCCAAAAGTGAAAACAACATATAATATTCCACCATATCAGCTGTATAACTTTATAGCTATTCCACTCTTATTCTTCTATCTAATATGCTAATCTTAGTACAAAACCGAAAGTCTAACTGAAAGCCTAATTTGAGTTTCAGAGATGTTTCACATCCTCATACCTGTTTGAACAATAAGACTTTGTACTCATTGCAACCGCAAAGTCTGCTATTCTTGTCTTGTGTCAGCAGCTACTAGTGAAGGATGAATGCCTCCCATCTGCTGCCAGCTAAAGTAGGTGATTACCTGTCTTATCTGTGCAACCTGTCTTGACAACCTGTGCTTAGCTTCTGTAAGATTATTTAGTTGTTTTTGAAGCTTTCAGAATAAACCGTAAGCGGAAAGTGGCATGATGATTTTCACCTTTTTCATTCAGAAAGACTGAGTTGCTTGAACAATAACAATGAATAGGAGACATGGTTACCAGCTCTCCATGAAACTTTGTTCACATCCCAGTACAAATATTTAGAACAGAGCAGTCAACTCAGATTAAATACTGTGAATATATTTGAGCAGACTTGTGTATCATATTCCAAATAAGAATAACATAAAATAAATGTGCATTGTATATTAATCACACACATTTACTTTTAAATGAACAACATGTTTATTTAAAAGATTCCAACTGTCTTTTTGTGAGATTTCATCATATATCTTCTTTAAAATAAAAGAGGACTAGACATTTTTACATTTTGGTGCAATCTAATTATTTTCTTTCAGGTGATGCAGTTTTCTTAGTTTTCATAAATCTTTCAAGGAACAAAGATGTTGAAGCCATAGGTGGAAAAGGATCTTTTAATGTTGATGCTGATGCAGTAGTAATAGCATGTAGAACACCAGCAGAATTTGAAAGTGTAATTGTTGTTATTGAGGCTTGGGGGCCATATTTATACTTTTTAATGCAAACCTGCGCTAACGCAGGTTTGTGCCAAAAAGTATAGCGTCTGCTAGCGCCATTCCTAGATGCCGGCTGGGTGCCATATTTAAGGGATGGAGCTAGCCGGCATTGAGGCCCTGTGACGCTAATATGGCCTTGGAGGTGTAGGGAGTACCGGGGCTTGTGCGCCAAATTATAGAGCTACACTGTTTAGAGACAAAAAAAATTGCCCCTGGGAAGTGTAGCACCATTTTCTGGCGCACAAGCCCCATGGACATGGCTCCTGTCTTTTTAAAGACAGGAGCCATGCCCACCACCCCAGTGGTGATGCTCAGAGGATGAATGTTCCCTGGGCATTACCATTGGGGCCAGTGCCGTGCAGGGGGGCCCAAGTCAGGGCCCCTGAGCAGTGTTGGACAAAAAAAAAAAATACTCACCGGACTTACCTTTGCATGGGTTCCCCATCCGTGGGTGATCTCATGGTGTGGGTAGGGGAGGGTGGAGGTGTCCCTGTGTACAGGAAAGGGCACCTGTGGGCAATTTCCATGGTCTCCGACCATGGGAATCTGCCTACAGGTCCCCTAACGCTTGCCCATACCCAGGTGTTAAATAATGGCGGTAAGCAGGCTTAGCACCATTATTTAAGGCCCTCCTCAACCTGCACGTGATTTTTGCATGGGAGGATAAATAAGGCGCTGGGGCCTTTGAGGCATTTTTTGCCTGGAAACACCTACCTTGCATCTCATTGACGCGAGGTAGTTTTCTGCAGGCAAAAAATGACATTAACTCCAATATTTTGGCGCTAGACATGTCTAGCGTCAGAGTGTAAATATGGAGTTAAGTTTGCGCTGGAATTGTGTTAAAAAAAAAAGACACAAATCCGGCTCAAACACAGTATCAATATGCCCCTGGGTGCGTGCACTAGGAAACACAACCCCAATGGAATCCACGGATGCAAACACTCTTGGTGGTCTGACTCTTGCCAGAGCCAGCGATGGAGCAGCTGTTGATGGTATTGGTGGGTCATCACATACCGCATACCACACAATTGCTAATTGCAATGCAGTGCAGTGTGATTGATAGAATCTTATTGGTTGAATCATTTCTGTCATGTTGAACATTACCATCAGTGGTACTTCCAACAGGATATTCAAACATATTTTAAAAAAATAGTTCATGCACCCAAAAGAGGGTCTCACGCAAGAAGGATGAAACTTGTGAAATGATAGAGGCAATTTGCACTTATAACATTCAAAATTCTCCTCCAAAGTAGAATGCCATATTTTTATAACACTATTGTTCAATCAGGTAAGTGTTATTACTATTTACGTTGCAGTCATACTGACTTTATTTCGTTACCAGAAGGAAATTGAGAATCGCACAACCAGCTATCAGAAGTATGACTGAAAATCCAACAAATATACTTGAAAACATTGAGCTGAATAATGAATGAATGAATCCAAAAGTTTTCCTAAATCCCATCAATACGTCAGATCTGAAGCTTATAAACACTCATATATTTGTTTGCTATAACCTGCTCCAAGATGGACATCTGTCAACTTGGGACAATAAATGAAAACAAAAAAAAAATAGTTTTTGCATGATGATGCATGCACACAGGTTTAGCTAGGCTTGTGATTAAATGACTGAACCTGCTGGGGGCCATCGTAGTATCATGACTCTTATGTGCACATCACAATGATGCATGTGCCCATATACATCATTGCACTTCATTTTACAGCATCAGCATTAGCCAGTATTTTTCTTTTTGGTGATGCTGAAAAGCATCAACATGATACATCAAAAAAGATAGCAGTCATGCATTGGGAAAACCAAAAGGGAAGATATATTGGCTTTTCCAAAGTTTGTTTCTTTTTGCAGTTTTTAATTTCTAGTTTGGTATCATCCTGTCTTCTGGGTTGGTGCTGTCTGCTTGTGGCAGTTATTTTCTTTTCTTTTTTTTTTTTAAAGTGTCATGTATGGTGGCCTGGTTTATTAAAGCTGGACTGAAAGATGATGCACATTAGAATAAGGGACCAGACTAAGGCCCTCATTACAACATTGGCGGTAAAAGCCGCTTACCACAGTGCAGAAGACCGCCAACACACCGCCGCGGAACTCCGCCACAGCTATTATGACCCACAGCACGGAATCTGCCAAAATTGAGACACCCACACAAGACCGCCTCACCAAAGGTCAGTGATAAAATGTCAAAAACAAAACCTCCACCGTCACGCCAACAGAAATATGCCCACACTGTCACGACACACGAATCCACGCAGAGGTCTTTCAACCGCTGTATTCCATTGGCGGTACACACAACCGCGCTCAAAATACACACACACATACAAAACACTACCACATTGGACAATTCGAAACACACACACGTGAAACACATACACACACCACTCCCACACACTCAATACAATATAAAACACACACCCACATCACCCACAAACCCCTACGACCAAAAATCCCGAACGAAGGTTAGAGAGAGACACTACAAACAACTACCAAGCATCCACAGGCACACAATACCATCACCCACAGAACTTCCACGCACCTCACACAACACACCACTAAATATCACCCCACCTATCACTACACCCCCCACATCACCCACACCACCCCATGGCACGGCAAAGACACCCCAGGTTCTCGGAGGAGGAGCTCAGGGTCATGGTGGAGGAAATCATCCGGGTAGAGCCACAGCTATTCGGAGCACAGGTGCAGCACACCTCCATTGCTAGGAAGATGGAGCTATGGCGAAGAATCGTGGACAGGGTCAACGCAGTGGGACAGCACCCAAGAAATCGGGATGACATCAGGAAGAGGTGGAATGACCTACGGGGGAAGGTGCGTTCCGTGGTCTCAAGACACCACCTTGCGGTTCAGCGGACTGGCGGCAGACCCCCGCCTCCTCCCCCACAACTAACAACATGGGAGGAGCAGGTCTTGGCGATTCTGCATCCTGAGGGCCTCACAGGAGTAGATGGAGGAATGGACTCTGGTAAGTCAAATCTTATCTATTACATCCCCCACCCTACCTGCATGCCATCACATACCCCCACCCTCACCCTCACCCCATCACTCCTACTCCTCACAAATGTTCCACTATCACAACCCACACATCCCAACACCAAGCCCTGCATGCAACAACAAAGCATGGACACCCATCACCAAAGCATGCCCACTGCACATACCCATACACCCCCCTAAACCATCATCACACAAGGTCCTACACAGGAATGTAAGCACTGGGGTACACGGACACCCACCCATTCCACACCATGGCACACACAGATGTAATAAACATCCTTTTATACCCCTGCAGGACCCCTACCCAACGTCACCGAACAGGAGGTTCCACACATGTCCACACCACCAACAGAAGAGGCTCAGAGTAATGACAGCAGCTCTGTCCAACTGGATCTAGATGACCAGCCCGGCCCATCGTGGACCTCTGGACAGTCGGTTCCCCTGACACAGTCACAGGCCACCACAGAGCTTCACCACTCTGGTAACACCAGCACAGCACCCACCCAGCGGACCCATACCTCTGTCCCCAGGACACGTCAATCAGCAGTGTGTTCACCACTACAGGGAACCCAGGCTAACCCACCACCCCAACAACAACAGGCACCTGGGGGCAGTGGTAGTGGGCACACGGTCCAGGGGACGGAGGCCCAGGAACATAGGGGAACTGGGAGGGCTGCTGTGCGACAGGAGGAGGACAGGCCCAGGGAACCCACTCTCCAAGAGGCCCTCTCCTCCATCATGGGAGCCTACCACCACT
The DNA here is from genome assembly GCF_031143425.1 of Pleurodeles waltl. Taxonomy (NCBI): domain Eukaryota; kingdom Metazoa; phylum Chordata; class Amphibia; order Caudata; family Salamandridae; genus Pleurodeles; species Pleurodeles waltl. Next base: position 1,072,911,297 of record NC_090444.1, read on the forward strand.
CCCAGGAGACGATGGCAACGGTACTGGCCAAGTTTCAGGAGACCCAGCGCCTGCAGGAGGAACAGTATTTTGGGCTTCAGGGAGGAACTCAGAACCATCAATTTCACCCTGGGTACCATCGTACGGGTGCTGAAGGAAGTACTCAACACCAGGAGGGACACTGTGGCACATCAAGGGGCCCCTGACAATAGCATGGACGATGAACTGCCCACCACCTCCGCCAGCGCTAGTGGACAGGAGGCACCGCCACAGGACCACCACACCAGCACCCCACCTCCTGCAGAGGGAGAACCACCCCGCAAACGGTCCCTGAGATCCAGGACAAAGACAGAGAACGATGCCAAGACCCCCGCCAAGAAATGAGACAACCCTGAATGTCATCCATCTGTCCCACTTTGTCACCCTGTCCCTCCTTAAACTGCCCCAGCTCCACTTCCTATGCCCATTTGGGCAATGCACCTGAGACTAATAGACTGGACTATTCCATGGGCATTCCTCCACCATCAACCCTCACCATTTTGCCACCCCCTCCAATATTGAGCACTTAAATAAACACCCTTGAAGCACAAAACAATCTGGAGTCAGTCTGTGATTTCAGAATAGTGTATTAGCAATTACCGTGGCAAAATGCACTTTCAATTGTAATGTCAACATACCTATGTCACACAGCTCTAGTCCATGAGGAAACAACGCAGATGTCACATCTGTGAAATCATAAAGGAAAGTGACAACTCAGTGACCATACACTGGGTGAAAACGACAGACAGGAGAGAGGTAGTAGTGTTACAAGTACATGTAGTAGGCAGGTTTGTATTCTTACCTGTGTCTCACTGTAAATATTGCAGGATCACAGAGTTCCTGTTGTCCATGTCCTCTTCTTCTGCTTCCTCGTCTTCACTGTCCACAGGCTCCACAGCTGCAACAACACCGCCATCTGGACCATCCTCCTGCAGAAAAGGCACCTGTCGTCACAAAGCTAAGTTGTGAAGCATACAGCAGGCCACGATGATCTGGCACACCTTCTTTGGTGAGTAGAATAGGGATCCACCTGTCATATGGAGGCACCTGAACCTGGCCTTCAGGAGGCCGAAGGTCCGCTCTATTTTCCGCCCATGGGTCTCATTGTAGCGTTCCTCTGCCCTTGTCCTAGGATTCCTCACTATGGTCAGTAGCCATGACAGGTTGGGGTAACCAGAGTCACCTGCAAATGGCGAGGGACAACTGTTAGACACACACTAACCTGGAGTGATATCCCCAGATCCAGACAACCATTCCCACTGTCTTCCTTCCAGGTGCTCACTTAATAGCCACACACGGTGCCTCTGAATTTGACCCATCAAATAAGGGATGCTGCTATTCCGTAGGATGTAACGTCATGCACTGAGCCAGGGAACTTGCCATTCACATGGGAGACGTACTGGTCTGCCAAACACACCATCTGCACATTCATGGAATGATAACTCTTCTGGTTTCTGTACACCTGTTCACTCTTGCGGGGGGACCAAAGCCACATGGGTCCCATCAATGGCACCTATGATGTTGGGGATATGTCCCAGGGCATAGAAGTCTCCTTTCACTGTAGGCAAATCCTCCACCTGAGGGAAAACGATGTAGCTCCGCATGTGTTTCAGCAGGGCAGACAACACTCTGGAGAACGCGTTGGAAAACATAGGCTGGGACATCCCTGATGCTATTGCCACTGTTGTTTGAAATGACCCACTTGCAAGGAAATGGAGTACTGATAGCACCTGCACTTGATGGGGGATTTCTGTGGGATGGCGGATAGCTGACATCAGGTCTGGCTCCAACTGGGCACACAGTTCCTGGATTGTGGCACGGTCAAGCCTGTAGGTGATGATCCCATGTCTTTCCTCCATTGTCGACAGGTCCACCAGCGGTCTGTACACCAGAGGATGCCGCCATCTCCTCACATGTCCCAGCGGACGGTGCCTATGAAGGACAACAGCGAGCACAGAGTCAAACAACTCAGAGGTACGTAAACACAGCTTACACCGAACACGAATCATGATCCGATATTTGGCCTGTATGTGTGTTGAGGCTAGGCCTAGGTATGTGTGATGCAGTTAAAAATTAAGCCATGTGGGCCCCTGAAATGGCGGCTGCCTGACCTGTAAAGTGGGACAATGGGATGTGAGGTAACTGTGCTGGCGTTGTACACCGTCGCGGTAGGCGGTCGAAGACCGCAGCACAACCCTGCATTGGTTAACATTGGACCCTATGGGTCCCAGGAGCCAATGACGATGTACGCCGGCGGTGACGGTACGCACCGTCGCGGATGTGACCGTCATTTTCTATCTGTTCAATCACTCGATACCTGATCTTCGACAGGAGAGGACCTACACTGCAAGTGCTGCTGTGACCTCGGTCTGGAAGAGACAGTGGCTCATGCGACTGGTGAAAGGGCCCCTGCCTTCACATCGGAGGAGTTGGAGAAACTCATGGATGGGGTCCTCCCCCAGTACACCCTTCTCTACGGTCCTCCAGACAAACAGGTAAATACACTAGGAGCATGCTGTATGGGCTATGCCTGTGTGGAGTGGGGTGGATGAAAGATGGGGGGGGGAGATTGAGGCGTGCATGAAATGACGGTGAGTGCATGTGCATCATGGCAAGGGCAGGGATGGGGTCCAATGACTGTGACGGTGCATTTGGTAATAACTTTTCTTTTCCCCCTGTACAATTCATGTAGGTCAGCGCCCACCAGAAAAAAGATATTTGGCGTGCCATCGCCAAGGACGTCAAGACCCTGGGGGTCTACCACAGACGGAGTACCCACTGCTGTAAAGGATGGGAGGACATTCGCCGCTGGAGCAAGAAGACGGCTGAGGCCCAGCTGGGGATGGCCTCCCAACGTGGGAGGGGCGCCCGTTGCACCATGACCCCCCTGATGTTCAGGATTCTGGCGGTGGCGTACCCGGAGTTGAATGGGCACTTGGGGGCATCACAGCAGCCACAAGGGGGTGAGTACACTCTCATTCTGCTGATTTTGCGCACAGTGGCGGTGTCTGGGTGGGGGAGGTGGGCTGTGGGTTTCCCTAGGCCAGGGAGAGTTTAGGAGGCAAGGTCCCCTTGTGCTGGCAGAGCCTGTTGCACCCCACCCCACCTGTGTACAATGCCAAGTACACCTAGTCAGGCTCCTGTGAAATCAATGTGTGCAGATGTTGTCCATAGCCTTGTAGGCCATGTCCCAGGGATTGAACAGTGGAGGCCAAGTGCGCGGCGTAGTGCAGGGGGCTTCTGTGACTGTTGTGTCCACCAACGGTAGCGGTAATGCATGCACTCAACATGTCTTTCTTCTGTCGTCCCCCCCCTTTTTGTGGTCTCCCTGTTCTTGTGTGCATAAGCACCATCAGGCGGAGGAGCAGTGGCAACGGAGCAGGAGGGAGCTGCATCCCACATGGCACTGGAGGGTGAGACAACGGAGTCGGAGTACACCAGTGGGACGGAGGGCGAGGGGAGCTCCACGGCGGGGACAGGAGCTGACAAAAGGGACACAGACTAGTCCTCTGATGGGAGCTCCCTTGTGGTGGCGGCAACATCTGTGCCCCCCGCATCTACAGCCACCACCCCCCCTACCAGCACTGCCATCCCAGCAGCCCCTCGACCTTTGCCCTGTGCCCGCTCAACCAGGAGGGTGGGCATCACCTTCGCCCCAGGCACCTCAGGCCCTGCCCCAGTCACCCCTGCTGCCCTCAGTGAGGAGGCCATTGACCTCCTCAGGTCCCTCACTGTTGGGCAGTCTACCATTTTGAATGCCATCCAGGGTGTAGAAAGGCAGTTGCAACAATCAAATGCATTCCTGGAGGGCATTCATTCTGGTCAGGCGGCCCTTCAGCGAGCTTTTCAGACTCTGGCCTCAGCACTGATGGCAGCCATTGTCCCTGTGTCTAGCCTCCCCCTCCAACTTCCTCCACCCAGACCCAATCCCCTGTACCTCAGCCTATCCCAAGCACACTTTCAGACCAGCATGAACACACGTCAACACACAAGGAAAGCTCAGGCAAACATAAGCACCACACATCCCGCAGGCACTCACGTAAGCATCACACACATGCAGACACACCAATATCCACTGCCTCCACTGTGTCCACCTCCTCCTCGTCTCCCTCCTCCCTCCCAGTCTCGTCTCCACTCACACCTGCATGCACTACATCTACAGCCACTACTGCCATCACCAGCACACACGCCACCACACCCCGCTCACGTGCAGTCACCACCCCCACTGCCATTCACACTTCCCCTGTGTCCTCTCCCAGTGTGTCTGTGACGTCACCTCCCAAGATACACAAACGCAGGCACACACCCACCCAACAGCCATCCACCTCACAACAGCCTACAGCGCATGCACCTGCACCCAAAGTCACCAAACCAACACCTCCTACAACCACAACCTCTTCCTCCACTCCCAAACCCCCTCCAGCTACCCATCTTAGTGTTTCCAAAAATCTTTTCCTGTCCAACCTTGACCTCTTTCCCACACCTCCACCACCCCGTCCGCCTCCTAGGGCCCGACTCTCCCGATCCCAACCTAGCACCTCAGCCACAACATCTCCGGGACCAGTGGTGCCTGTAGTGACCGGAATCTGGAGTGCACCGGCCACCAGGGCAGCCAGTGTGGCACGGAGCCACAGCAGAGACAGTCCCCCACCTGTGAAGCATCTAAAGTTGGCCAGTGCCCGGCGGGAGAGGGGGAAGACTCCAGCCACCAAAGCCGCTCCCAGAGGTACAGGTGGGAGTGTGGAGTCAGCTGCGACACCTTCCAAGGTGGGGAAGGGCCACAAGAAAGTCAGCAGGTCTGGGAAGAGCAGCACGGCGGAGAAGACCGCCATCATCCCCGCTGCCCAGGAGCCCACCGCCATCATCCCCGCTGCCCAGGAGCCCACCGCCAGCACCTGCCCTGCTGCCCAAGAGGCCACCGCCAGCACCTGCCCTGCTGCCCAAGAGGCCACCGCCAGCACCTGCCCTGCTGCCCAAGAGGCCACCGCCAGCACCTGCCCTGCTGCCCAAGTGGTCACCGCCAGCACCAGCCCTGCTGGGCCAGACAGGACCTCCAGCACCAGCCCCGCTGGGACAGACAGGACCTCCAGCACCAGCCCCGCTGGGCCAGACCGGACCACCAGCAACTGAGTCACTGCAAAGGACACCGCCGCTACAAGCACCGCTGAACAGGGCACCGCCGCCACAAGCACCGCTGAACAGGGCACCGCCGCCACATGCACCGCTGAACAGGTCACCGCCGCCACAAGCACCGCTGGCCCATGAGCGCCAAGGGCACTGACGCTACTGAGTCTGTCACGAGCAGGATGAAGCACTCTGGGCACCATGCCCCCTCCAGAACCAGTGGAGAGATGCATCCACTACCTCAGTCCTTAGCAGGATGAAGCACTCTGGGCACCATGCCTCCTCCAGAACCAGTGGAGATTCACATCCACTACCTCAGTCCTTAGCAGGATGAAGCACACTGGGCACCATGCCCCCTCCAGAACTAGTGGAGAGATGCATCCACTACCTCAGTCCTTAGCAGGATGAAGCACTCTTGGCACCATGCCCCCTCCAGAACCAGTGGAGACTGTCATCCACTTGTGAGACTGTGGCTTTGCACTCCCCAGGATGGAACAGTGGGCAACCCACCCACTGTAGAGACTTGTGAGACTGTGGCTTTGCACTCCCCAGGATGGAACAATGGGCAACCCACCCACTGTAGAGACTTGAGAGACTGTGGCTTTGCACTCCCCAGGATGGAACAGTGGGCAACCCACCCACTTTAGAGACTTGTGAGACTGTGGCTTTGCACTCCCCAGGATGGAACAGTGGGCATGTGGCCCTCTCGTGGATTTGGCGTCGTGCACTCAACCGGCTAAGGTGCCCCCTTTTCCCTCCCCCTGAGGTGCCTGTTTTCTTGCTATCTGATGCCCCTGCAGTGTTCTCTCCGTCATGGTCGGGGATCTTGTGTGGGCCTCGCCCATACCGTGTGGGCCCAGTGTTCCACGGACTTCATTGGAGCACTACCTGGACTACTAAGCTTGGTGTATATTTTGTTTATAGTGTATATATATATTTTTGCGTACTTGATTTTAATATATTACAATGGTTACACAAATTTTCTTTGGTCTTTGCATTCTTCCGGGGGGGTTGGGGATGTAACTATAATGTATCATGCTGTATTAGTGTGTGTGTTGTCGTGGGTGAGGGTGGGGGTGGTGGTGTTGCGTGTTGCGTGTGTGTGTCCCTGTTTTTTCCCTCCCCTGTGTCATAGGTGCAGTACTCACCGTTGTCTTCGCCGCCGGCGTTCGTGCTCCTGGTAGAGGAGCAAGAAGATAAGGGCTGGCAGGATCTGCAGCTCTGGTTCCATGGCGTCCGGATTCCTCGTGGGGTGTGTAGAGGTGAGCGTTTTCCCTTCGAAGTCCTGTTTCCACCGTGTTTTTGTCCGCGGTGAATCCACCCCGGAAAAGGTGGCGGATTGGTAGGTTGTGATGCTGTGGGCGGTACTTTGTCCTCCGCCTGTCTGTTGGCGGTGACCGCCGCGCTGTTTGTTTGTACCGCCGTGGCGGTCGGAGTGTTAAAGTGGCTGTCTTTGTTGGAGGTTTCCACCACGGTGGTAATTCCAATTTGTTTACCGCCGGCCTGTTGGCGGTCTTACCGCCACTTTAACACCGTCCACCAGGGTTGTAATGACCACATAAATGTTTTAGGGTTATGATGATGCAGTTGAAATACTCAGTAACTCTCTTCAAAAATTTCCTGTACTGGAGCAGAAGGCACAAGGTAATTCTGTTTAGAGCCAACTGTAGGCTGCGCAGAGCTGTCTGTATAGAACACTGTCTTGTACTCATGTATGAGAAAAACATTCAGAGTTTGTGACATATTGTGTGTGCATTGTAAAAAGTCTTGCATAAAAAATGTGTAATATCATATTAATTCTTTTTATCAATAGCATTTAAAGAAGGAGACCACTGCACACTGGGCAGGTGTAGAATGCAAGCATGAAGAATAATGGATTTTGTTTTTGCTTCTAGAGTAGGTATAGGGGAAATTACAATGATTTGTTTTTCCAGCAACAGAGTGAGTTCTTTCAGTAAAGCTAACTGTACGGCAGTGAGACTTTTCTTGGTTGTAGTAAGGCATTCATCAGCAGAGTAATTCAAATGTGATCTGTACGCTTAGGGAGTTGACTGTCCTTTGAGGTATACCCTGTATGTGTAGTCTCAAGTGCTGGAAACAACCCTGATTACTAGGTTTGTTTTGTTATCATAAGTCTATAAACATTTAGGACCTGATTCGCAAAGGTAAACTTACAGATTTGTGTACATTTACTCTTTTTCGATATTTACAAAACTGTAGTTTGAATAGTAACATTACGATGAAAGAATCCGCAGTTGGGGCAGAGAACTTTGTAAATAAAAAAACAGGACAGTCTCCTCAGTCTTACACAAATGTGTAAATTTTCCTTTGTTTATTGGGCCTGTGCCTTTAACATGTCTGCTTACAGTCCATGTAAGATAACTGTGTGTGCTTTTGTCTACTGTTTTTCAGAAAACGTTGGAGTAATTAAATTATTCAAGGGGTTCACTCACTTGCGACAATGTGGAAGGTAAGCTCTTCCAAAGTTCAAAAACCCCATCAGGGCTTTTAACTTCCTTAATGTATTAATTGGTTGTAAAGTAGCACACTTCTATAATAAGTGAGGGGACAAGCCTTAACACTCATTGGATAACTCATATCCAAGAAAAATCACATTTAAATGTGAATTTTAGGTTTCCTAAAATAAATTTCAAACCATGTCTGGCTAGCAAAGTGGCTTTCCTGTCTGCCCTAGTCAGGTGTTCAGTCAAATAAATGTCTGTATTTTATAAACAGAATAGCAGGCATTCTATCTATTTCTTGGGGTCAGTGGGCTAGAACAATCTGTCTTTAGAACTTCATCAGATAGAGGACGAAGGATTCTTTAGGAAAAACTTGGCTTTTTGTTCGGCAGCTCCTCGTCCTTTTCTTTTCCCTTATTGCACTATAGAGCCTCAGAACACTCTCTGAGTAGCCGTGCCCTCAACAGATCCCTATACATCAACATCATCAACATATATCCTCAATAAATGATATTGCCTCAAGATCTCCTTCTAAGTTCTAATTGATTCTTTGTGCAAAAAGTCCATGACAATTCTCATATCCTTGAGGCAAACATGTATATGCTGTCAACACCAGAACAGTATGCGCTCTATTGGCGTCAAAAAATGCAAAAAAACATCACTTTCAAAATAACATGATTCATGCATTGTGCTGATATGTTGTATTTTACCCTTTTGCATTGCAGAGTTCAATCCTAAACACTTATTCTTAATCTGTTTACAAATACTGTTTATTTGCAAGGTATTGCTACAGGTTTTCAGAGTGGGTTAGGGTGTGGCCTCTTTCCAGGGCCTTCCAGAGACTTTCCCTGCAACATGCCTGGCCGTGGTTCTGGGCTGGGCCAAGACTCTATATAAGGAGAGTCAGCCCAACTCCCAGTGCTCACTATTCAGAGGTTCCAGTGCAGAAGAGCAGCTATTTCCAGAACTTCAGTTCCAGTGGCCTTTTTGATCTCCCAGTTCTGCTTTGAAATCTTCATTGGTGCATCTTGTTCCTGGGTGGTAAGACGGTAGTTGGGTTTATTCCCAATACCGTTTATTTTATCTAGAATTATCTCATTCTAAGATCTGATCGTTTATTTATGTTAACAATTTGTTTTAAGGTCATAGTCATAAAAAGTGCACTCGAGTATTTTTGTTAAAGTGTGTACATGAATATTTATGAATCGGCAAGAAGCGCAATTCGTTTATAGTTTTGAAACTCAGGTTACATTGTGCGCCAGCGTTTGTTGACATACGCGTTGAGGTTTACAAATCAGCAGGAGGCGCGATTCGTTTGAAAAGCTTTGAAATCTTGAGTTGCATTGCGCGCTGGCATTTATTGACACATACATGATTGATCACGAATCGGCAAGAGGCGCGGTTCGTTTATGAAGCTTTAAAAGCTTGTGGTACATTGTGTGTTACTATTTATTGACATTTAAAAGAAGGTTTTGAAGTGGCACGATGTATAATTCAATTTAAAATAATTTCAAAACCTGTCGCTATTTATTGTGCAACCATTTCTTGACTTTGCATTGTGGCATTCGAGTCAGCAGGACATGCAATTTTTTACTAGAGTTTATTTATGTTGTGAACTGCATATTACCATTCCAGGATAATTGCTTGGTACAATTCGAGTTGACGAGTATGGGAAATATTTCTTGAACTATTGAACCCATTGAAAAATATTTCTTCTCTAGTGTTTTAAGAGTGTAATCTGTGTTGAAAACATTTCAAGGAAAATATATATAGGATCAGAAGTTCTAGATGCAATATTATATGCTCCTATTATGCATATTCTTGTTATTCTAATTCATGCTTGAATAAGAAAAGTTTTATTTCAAATTAATCTTGATTCCATTACAGGTATCTGATCATCACAAAATCTGTTCATTTTTAAAACTGCAATTCAAGATTGCTCATATTTTCAGAAAGACTATGTTTATTAATATTTACTTCAGGTTATATTGTGTGTTCTAACCTTTTTTCCCATTAAAGGTCTCCTTCTCAGCAGTACCCTTCCTAATCCCCTCTTCCCTTCTTGAACTCTCACAGTCTCTGTGAATTGTCTATCAGAGTCTTGGAGTTGTTCATTAGAGGAAGTGTTGGGAACGTGGGCAAACCCAGAGGATCTGGTGACTCTGACATATGCATACTGAAAACTACTGAATAAAAAAGTTGTTCTAAGATTCCGGAGCTTTAGTCAGGCTAAAGAAACCATCAGACATGTCCAAAGTCATTTTAAAAAAAAATTCTCAACAGATCCATCATTAGTCTAGTACTATGTGCATTTTGTACAGCTTGTGTACATAGATGTGCACTCAAATTTCTATACTCCAAGACTATTGTATTTCAATTATTCAATTTTAATACCGGAAAAAGAAAGTGCTCTTTGTGGAAGGATGAGGCACTATTATCTTGAAATTGTAGCGGATCTAAAATTAAATTTACATAGTGCTTAGCTTCAGGTTTCAAAAGATACTGAGCCTGTACCTGAGGCTCATTCCTTACCTGAGTTCTTTAGGTACTAAGGAGGAAAATGCTTGTATTATTACTGTCTCACTTTGTGGTGCTTCTCTTACGAACACCAAATGCCAGTCATCCTCTGTGAGAACGATATCAGAAGCATCCAATAAATGAGGCTAGAATATAGTTTTTGTTTTGCGTGGTGTTAGAATTTGGGTCTCTAGTTGGCAAAGGTATGCAACCTGGCCAAATAGGGACCACAATCTTAGTCAAGGTAACAGCAGTGGCTCGAGGGCTGCGGAAAGGGTGGGGCAGGGAGGCGCGGGAGAACCGGGAGGGAATAAACATTAAATTATTATTTTTTTAAATACTAACCTCCTCCGCCGCGCCTCTGTCCCTTGACGCTTCTCTGCCTCTGCAGGCACTGGCTTCCAGCCTGCCCTGGGCCCAGAGCTGTGTCAGGATTGACTGGAAGACTGTGCAGGCTCTTTTTATAGCCCAGCAACACAGTTGCTGGGCTGAAGAGAGCCTACAGCGCATCTGTGTTTGGCCGGTTGCGCTGTGAAGGGAAGTGCTGAGCACTCCCCCTCAGTGCACGTCACCCCGTGGCCCTGCCCCTTTTAAAGAAAACAATAATAAACTATGAGGCACAGAATGGTTGAAGTAAGAAAATGCCAACTTTCTAAAAACGTGGCATTTTCAGACTTACAATTTATAATCCGAATTCACAATAAATTATGATTTTAAATTGTGAGTCCAGGGACATCAAACTTCATATGTCTTTCATTTCCCTTTTGGCAATTACACTTAAAAGATGCTTTAAGGTAATCTCAATGCTATCCTATGGTAGAGATAGATCTTGCAAAAGTGTAAAGGTAATTTAAGAGTTTTTCACTCCCTGGACATGTTAAACTTAATAGTGCATGTCCAACTTTTTAAATATACTGCATCCTGCCCTGGAGCTGACTAGAGCCTACCTTAGGGGTGATGGCATACTTGCCAGGTCGAAATAGCAGTTCGAAACTGCACATACAGACTCTGCAGTGGCTGGCCTGAGAGAAGTTTGAAAGGCTGATGTAGGAGGTGGCATTATGAATGCTCCAGACACACTAGTAGTATTTAATTTACAGTCCCTGGGCACATATAGTGCACTTTACTGGGGATGTAGTGATAAACTAAATATGCCAATTGTGGGACAGCCAATGTTATCATGTTTTAGAGTACAGATTACTTGCACTTTAGCACTGGTCAGAAAAAACAGGTGGTCAGAGAGCCACAATTTAGGGGGAACCTCACCAATGATGCCAGGTCTAACACATGTCATGTCACTGTCAATCTGTGTTTCCATATTATGAACCCTGTCTGGAGGAATTTCATGCCCTATAACTGGAGTCACCTCCAGATGCTCATTCAGAGTCTGGCAAACTATTGTCACTTTTGCTGCACTGTCCAGAAGTGCTACCACTCCAATCCTTAGTTTGCAGGGCCTGTTTTTAGCTAGACCAGCCACCTTCTTTTTCTTAAGGTGAGTCTTAGATTTCAAAGCATTCTCTTCCTTCTATACATTAACTTCAGCTTCACATCCTCATATATTTTTCCACTTGAGATATTTCTCTTTTCTTCAATACTGAGTCTGTCTATTTTTTCTGGCCTTTTACTGCCCTCCCCAGAGTCTGGAAAAGGGCAGGAAGGATGACTATCAAGCTACTGAAACACATCTGGCTTTTTGGCTTTGACAAAGTCCCTCACATTATATCCAGGTCTACAAGATTCTTAACTTAAAGGTGATCAAGCCCTTGTTTTCTGTTTGCCGTCTGCTTTTTGTTAGCATCCAGTGTGGCTTTCTCTTACTGAAGTAATCCTCACACCCACTTTTTGCTTTGAGATTTGGTTTTATAGCCTGTTAACCTAAGGTATCATGGTGCACAACTGTCTATCTAGTGTATGCCAAAGTCTCAGCCCCTCCAAAACCGAATTTCTTCTGCTCACCAGCAGCAACAAAATGCCTCAAATCCAAGCCTGGATCTCCAAAATGGAAGGAACACCAACTTCTCCTTCAAATAACACAATGCCAATATAGTTAAAGACAGCATGGTAGCAGCCCTCCAAACAGAAGAAAGTGATAGTTTTTGTCCAAGAGACCAAATTCAGAAAGTATGCATGCCTATTAACAGAGACAACACTATGCTGCATGGTCTCTCATACATCACTCTGGTTCCATTTATAAGCACCCTAAATTGAGAATTTCAAGTATTTCACCAAAATCCTTCATTAGTTTCCCTGGTATAGATTGATAGTCCACATTATCTTGAATTCTAGCTTCAATAAATAGGCTGGGGAACTAAAAAGTGCAAAAAGAAACAAGCATTAGAAAAGCCAATAGGCCTTCTCTTTTGGTTTTACGAATACAGGACTACCAACTTTGGCAATACTTTTGCTAATGGTGTTTAGTAGCAGCATAAAGAGAAGACAGCGGCTATTGCTGATTGTTGGAACAGGAATATACCCTACATGATGTTCAGTTGTGTCCCCAGCCCTATGTCCTCAAAGTGCAGACTTGTGTGTGATTCAGTTTTTTAAATTTTGCTCATGCCACACACTAATCCTGCGTGTGCGCACTGAGCTAAGCCTGATCTGTGATAATGATTAGTTCTGGACTTTGTCCCAAAATGGGAGAGGTGCACCAAATGGTCCATCATAGTGACAAGGGACTGCCATCACTGTTGCGGGTTTCATTTGCTTCTTGCATGGATCACAGTGGTGGCAGAGTACCATGAGTGGTGAATTACAGTTAAATGCCTTTTTGCCTGTGAAAATTAATGCACACCTACAGACCTATTCATATATCTTTCCACTGTTCATGATGAACCCAGAATCATGAATGTCAACATCCTGTATGTTGTATATGTGCGCGTGTGCTAGGAGAGTTAGTGTACCATGCATATGTGAAACAGGTCTGTGGTTACCATTCTGGAAGCCCATAGCCTGGACCAGAATACAAGATGGAGAAGAGGTTGGACAGCATATGTGTATTGCTTGCATCCTCTAGATGGGAGGGGGTACTACCAGATGCAACAGCGAGAGAAGAGGAGAAACAATTTCCTTATTATAAGTGTAAGAGCCGTTCCTGATGCATTGGGCTACAAATGATTTTGACTGCAGCTGCCATTGTTCAGATGGCTGGGGATGCAGGGTGAGGCTTGTCATATCTGTGGTTAGGGAAAAGGAGTCCTATGAAGAGGCATCAATTATTTTCTTTTTTCCTGATCTCTGTGAGGAGAGGTCATAAATATCTGCACAGTGCTTGCTCACACCTCTTCGTACTTCTGTGGTGGGCACTCCACCTGGAGTGTGTCCTGCTGGGAAAAGCATCCTTGCAGGCAGTGGTCAGGCCTGTAAGTTTGCCTGGTAAGGACAATGAAAGGGAAAACAACCCAAACCAGTTCCCAGGAAACAGACCTGCTGTGGCTGTGACTGCAAAATCTTTATAACTATGGAAGCTCAACATCCATCACTGGTTGTTGTTGTTACCTCTTCTACCAAGGAACAGGGACTCCTCAGAGTACTCAGGAACTACTATGCAGACAAGGGTTAGTGTTGCACAAACAGCCACCTTCCCAGAGATGAGGGAGTATTGCCTGCTGTCTGATCTGAAGGAAGAATTACTGAACCCTCCTGGGTGCCAAGATATCCTACCTGTGAGCGAGGGTATGAGGTGCCAAATCTGTGGGAGGAGTGAATGATAAAAAGGACTGCAGTTATTGTCCTTGGCTGAGGGTACTTCTAACAGACACTCACTAAGCAAGTGCACCAATGGAAATGTGGTAGTGCTGGATCAGGTAGTGTGATTCGCATAATTTATCCCCTCCATAGCTGCCAATGTACATGGAGTGGTGTGCCCCTGTGGTAGGTTCGTCTTAAGCCAGCATAAGTGCCTGCTGGCTGCCTATATGTCCCACAAGTGGACTAGGTGACCACTGCATGGGCAAATGTGTTGTTTGGTCGGTAGCAGTCCTGAGGTCTAAGTGAACAGAGCGGTGCCCTGGGGGAATTTCATGAAGAATAGAGGTTATCACCTCAAGGCACAGTGTGACTAAGATAGCACCTGGAATCTGCCATGTCGAAGAACTTTTATTTGCAGGTGTGTGGCCAGCATGCTCAAGCAGAAACAGCAAGTACTCATGGAAGTGTCAGAGAGAGCTGTGCTGTGAGCCAAATACCCACCAGAGTAGCCATGATGTGCAGCCCACTGCCCAGAAAAGGGCACTCAACAGAAGCCTTCACTCCTGCTGTGACCGTGGGGGCAACTCCGTAGAAGACTGTTGTGTGCTGCCTGGAGGCTCTTGCTACCAGTCACATCCTGGTGCTGCAGGAGGTCTGAATGTGGCTCTGCTTCTACAAACTTGGTAAGAGACTGAACAAGTATTGACCTGAAGGACTGAGTGCTAAAACAAATTGAGGGTTGGGGAGCAGGGCCTGCACTAAGAGAGGTACCTCACACACTCAATCTGGGCAGGGAGGGATAAAAGGAGAGACCAACAGAGACATGTTGAGGCCTAGTTGGCAGAGGCCCCTGAGAGTTCTCAGACTTGCAGTATTTAATTGGGTATTCATGCATTATTGAATGCGCAGTGGATTTCTGTGTTTTCTGGTAATAAAGTACTTAGTAAGAGAAGCATTGTACTGGATATTGATCTTATTGAGCTGCTGGGGGGAAGGTGGGGGGTATTAATTATTGAACCTGAGTGACCACCACACTAATCTCCCTAATACACTTGTGACTGCTCGCTTCTACTGACAGTCAAATGTAGAAAGGACTGTACCTGGCTCAGTTTACAGAGCCATACTACAACAGGAGTGATACAAGGCCTCAACCCTCATGGTTGTGGCCGATGTAGCCTGCCTCCTGCCCAATGACCTACCAAATGAGGTCTGACACTGACGGTGTTAAAAAAAGTGCAATGATGCCTAAGACGTTCATGCAACATCATCTTGTGCACATAAGAATCGTGATGCTACCCTGGTCCAGCATGGCTGAGTATGCATGTGCAAGCATTACTACGCACACTCATGCATGGGTCATGATACAGTAGCCATTTTGCTTTTGCTTTTATTTATCTTTCCAAGATGACAGACACCCATTTTGGAGCAGTTCATAACAAAAATATATGCACACCAAACCATTTTTGTTTTAGAAAAGAGCACCCCAGCAGTCAGTCCCTCTAAATAAAAGAAAAATTAAATATTTGAATGTAACTTGGAGGGGGATATTGGTGGAGCTACCACTGGGATAAGGGTGAAGGTAAACATTGAAGAGCCGCAATGGGAGAGTGCTAAAAAGAAGCAGGGTGGTGTCAGGAGTTAAAAATAAAACAAGCATTGGCAAAGTCAACGGGTCTTGCTTTTGGGACATATTGCCTTTGGCAAAGTTTTTGCAATGCTCTATAGCAGAGACAACAAAATAAGCATGATGACTCAGCCACAGTGGCTGTGCCATTGTGTAGTCATGTGCATAGGAGATGACTTTGTACATGCATGCATCACCACACATGCATGAGCATACAAGATTATGCAATTTCCATTCTTTTATCTACAGATTTCAGATGGATCGTTAAATAAAGTACAACTGACTACAAAAAGAGAAAAAGCACTTTCACTTTTAAGTTGGAAGGGTGGACAGCAACTTGCTGATTGGACCTCCTAAAAAAATAATATGTATATTTTTTACAAAAAGGACCGTGGGGGCTAAGA
Organism: Pleurodeles waltl; assembly: GCF_031143425.1. Taxonomy (NCBI): domain Eukaryota; kingdom Metazoa; phylum Chordata; class Amphibia; order Caudata; family Salamandridae; genus Pleurodeles; species Pleurodeles waltl. The sequence goes on from NC_090444.1 coordinate 1,072,927,139, forward strand.
GCAACACAAGGGCGGGCATAGGGGAAGCAACAAGGAGTTGATGGAGGAGGGGGGGAAACAGCAGGGAAGGGAGGGAAACACAGTGGGTAGGAGGAAAAGCACAGAAGGTAGGAAGAAACATAAGCATGGGGACAGGGCAATCACTTTCACACAAGAGGGAGCTTGCAGCATGAGTGAGACAGTACTGTCTGAGCTATCAAATGCTGCACTGGAAAATGTTCTTGCTCGCTACCAATATATACCATTTGTCACTGTGGCAGCGGCGAACAACAAAGAAAGATTATAAGAGTAATATTGTACAATACCACCGGGGGAAGGCTCACTTCGGTACATGTGAAATTGTCAGGTCAGACCCAGGACCAAACTCCCTGATCTACAATAAAATGAGCACAACGAGTCAGGTCGTCATTCATATCCATAATAAACCACAATTGCTATTCAACAGTATCAATGTTCCACTGGAAAAAAAAACATTAGAATTTGACTCAAGAAACCACCACAAAAACATTATCTAGCTCATAGATGAGGTGGATTCCACTATAATCAAAAAGTCTGTTTTCCCTGATGTCCGTCGCCCACAGGTCAGCTGCATCCCTACATTGAATCATGATCACTAAATGAACTCATTGTGCAGTCCACAAATGTGCAGCATTTATGCAAATGTGCATAGTTCTCAAGAAAGGTAAAAATAATTGAGTACCACTGACTTTGAAAGAGGAAAGATTCTCCATGGTACAATAAAGAAAAATACACATTTTTAGTATCAGAGGAGCCTGGACCTCCTCTGAGGGAATAAAAAAGGTAATGTTTGACAGTTACTCCAAGTTGTTTTTCCTTGTTACAGTCCTTAATCTATGAGGAATTCATCACCAAAAGAACTCTTCTTTAGTCCCATCTTTATTTCACAAAAGGAGTACAGTCCTCATACATTGGGTTGATCTCCCTTGAATTCCTCAATGACAGGGCAAATCCTTCTCACTATATGCCAGTGCAGTAGTATAGTTTACCCATGTGCTCAGGGATTGAGTCAAAGGTTTCAAACCGTTCCTCAAGGATCTGAAATCAACAGAAAGTCTACTCTTCTGTAAGCAGACACTCAAATGATTTACACTAGTACTTCTCTTCTAGCATCCCTAGAGATGCATCGATTCCTCATCTTTGGAAGAATTGTTAGAAGCTAGCTGTGGTTGAATCATGTTTTGTTCCTCATGAAAAGAAGGAAGCACTTCATGTGCAAAAGAAATACCTGGTCTTAGAATGAGTGTATTGGAAGAAACCCTCAGATAGGGAAGTCTATAAGAAAGAGACTCTATCTCCCCAACCTGTGAACTAAGGTCATAGCAAGCAAAATGAATACCTTGCATGTCAAAAACCGGATGGCAACAGACTCAGGATGTTTGAATGGGTGCTTCTGAAATGAATCTAAAATCAGCTGAATATCTGAGTCGGGAACCACTTTTCTTACTAAAGTTCCTGAGATAGAAAAGGTCCTCAGAAGTCTTAAAACATAAGATTCAAGGAAACTTAAATCCCCCACCAAGTCTCTAACTGCATTAATTGAGGCTCATTAAGGTCTTGAGGTGAAAGAAAACAAACCTACACCAAAACCATTCCGAAGAATGGTTATTCCCTCATAAAAATTGGGTCTATATTTCTGACAAAGCATGTGAATGAGTGCCCCCTGTCTGTTTAAATAAGACTTTGCTTTAATATAGTCTGTCTGTGTAACTGCGGGAAGTGTCTGAATTGGAGGAAAGAACCTTGACAAAATGTGTCTCTTTGCTTCCAATTCTTTCTAGTTCAAGCAAATGGATCAGCACTTGAGAGAGCTACCGACCCTGAATCTCCTGAGTCCAGTGTTGCTCCCCATTCATATCCACTTTCATTTGTCATGATGGTCTTTGGTTGAACTACTCTCAAAGGATTCCTGGTATGTAAAAGCAATTAATTGAGGCACCAGTCCATTTTATAACTCACTTATTGAAACACAGTAAGAAGAGTATCTAGGCTCATGGAGACCTGTTTCCAGCACTTTAGGAGATGGTGAACAAAGATTCACAGATTAAACTTTCCCCATGGTATCATGAAAACAGTCACTGCCAAGCCTCCCTGAACCTGCAGCCAATTTCTTGCTTTTGGTTTCTTCTGGCTTTTAAGCATAGATATATGAACCTGAATGTTAAGCTTTCCTTCTTCCGGAAACAGAAACATACCCAAATCCGTTTGAAACCTTTCTCTGATGAACTCCATTTTCTGAAATGGATTCAGAGTTGACATTTTCCAGTTTATTAAGAATCTGTGGATTTGAAGTAGGGCTATTACACTAGACACTATCTGATTAACCTGAATGGATCATCCAGTCATTCAAAAGGAGGGTGAACTGCAATACCCTGGATAACCCCCAATACCCTGGTTGTGTAACAGAGCCACTAGCCAAGCCACTGCTGTCATGAACTTCCACGGTGCTGATTTTAGGCTAAACTGAAGAACATAAAACTGAAAGTGATGCTTCTTTATTGCAACATCTAGGAACTGCTGATGATCCTGACAGAATGCAATATGAAGAAATTTATCCTGCAAGTCCAATTACACCATAAATTCTCCTTGCTGAATTATTCTCTAAAGGCTGTCCATCTTGAGGTGGAGACTAGTGATCCATATGTTGATATGCTATAGATCCAGTACCACTTGGTACCTGCCTGGCATCTCCTCTACTAGAACAGATTTAAATAAAATCCTTGTTTTTATTCATTTTTTTGGGCACTCATGATTGCCATTTTCCTGAATAACTCTTTTACTCCGTCTCATAAAGCTTTTTTTTTTAACAGGTGTAGGGATGGCCACCTGATTTGGAGGTATTGAACAGAAGTCTGTAGTGTAACCATGCCTGTCGGGGTTCCATACTCAAAGATCCATTACATCTTATTCCCAGAAGTCTGAAAGAACTTGGAGGTGACTTCCCACCTGAGGTGATGTACTCAATGTTCTTTGATAATCAGGTGCCTTGCTCCTTTTAGTTTACAGGATGCCCATTGGCAGCCAACTTTTTGTAGATATCCAGAGTTGAACATGTCATCTTATCTTAGCCTATCCATGTGTTTCCTGAGAAGAAGACCTCAGTGGATTGGACTTCCTTTTGAAGTGCGGCTGTCGGGCAACCATCGATATTGGGGATGCTTTGAAAGGAACTTCCAGTGAAAGCATTAGAGACCTTCTTTTCTTTTTCTAAAGGTGGGGTGAAGAAGAATAATTTCTGCTTAATCCCCCACCCATCTGTGATGACACACAGTAAAGTGTACTGACATCACAGATAGAAAGTGAAACCAGTGTGGCTGGGACTAGCGATCATGACAGGATCAGATCGAAATAAGGACCTGGCGAAGTCTAGTCTTCTTGTGGTCCCCCGTTCATTCTGTTCCAGTCTCAGAGACTAGACCTAGTCACACACTTTGGGTACTTTTTTAATGGAGACACTGGAGAGCATTAGTTGACAGAAATTTTGTGGATCAATACAGTTTCTTGAACATCCAGGTGCTCATTTTGACTTCGGCTGTCTTTTCCGAAGACCGTCATATTACGAGTCACCAACACAACACTGCCAAAAAATAGACAAAAATCTGACACCGTTGGCCTGATTGACAGTGGGAAAGAGGCGTTTCCATCACCAGCACCGCCACGCGACAACATCCTGCCCTCCAAATTACGAATCATAAAATCAGCACTGCAATCTTAGCACGGGGCCAATCCATTTGCGGTCTGAACTGCAGTGGACAAAAAAGCACCTCCACCAGAACACTGCACCACATTGGACAATACCAATACCCCACACCTGATACACATACACACACTGCAAACACCTGGCCACAGCACTACATAACACACCACTACACATGCTTATAATCCTTTGCAACCGGAAAGTCTGGCATAGCAAGGCAACTGACAGAAGGCACTGCACCTAGATATCATAGGCACCATCACAGTGAACAAGCATCACACAATATACAACATCAAGAGCAACACCACACACACATAACCACTGCACACAAACACCACAAATCACACACACATCCTAGCACTCAACCTCACACCAACAAACAGCACACCCAGCATCCCTGCACATCACACACTCCATCACCCACAACACAGTCACCATGGCACCACAAAAAAAAACACAATTCACAGACAAGGAGTTAAGGGTCATGGTCAGAGTGGAGCCACTACTGTTTGTAGCACAGGTCCAGCAGACATCCATAGCTCAGAAACAGACTTATGGCAGAGGATCGTCGTCAGGGTGAACGCAGTGGGAAACCATCCACGCACAAGGGATGACATCAGGAAGAGGTGGAACAACCTACAGGGTAAGGTACATGCCATGGCATTACAACACCAAATCGCTGTCATGAAGACTGGTGGTGGGCCTCAACCACCGCCCCCAGAGTTATCATTGTGGGAGGAGAAGGTCTTAGCCATCCTATACCCAGAGTGCTTATGGGAATACCAGGAGGACTGGACTCTGGTAAGTCAACAACAGTACCCGGCCACCATGTACTCCTGCACAGCATGTACCCCACCACCCTGACACCCCCTCACACCACCCTCACATGCACAAAATAACCATGGACCCAATACCCTCCGTTGCGTGCCACAGCTCCCTACTAACACCATTCCTTCATAGGCCCACCTGGTGCTTGGATTCCCCACACTGCAGCAAGTACTACAACTACCACAATGCAACACTCCCTACCCTTGTATGACTGCAAAGTCCAATTCACATCTGTAGCACCTGTACATAAAACCATGTCACCCCCTTCACAGGCAAAACATTGGAATGCACATCAGTATATTGGAATGGCAGTAGGCAAGACCAATACTAACTATATATAGAGAGCTAAATTGTACCATAGCAACTTTCAACTGATGCAAAAAGAAACTAGTACAATACCATCATATAACACAATACCTCTCATTACACAGTTATCCCAAGTACTGCCACACAGCAGAGGATGCCAGAGACAGAAAGCCCGGCCCCGGAAGTAGTTCCAATACAGGAGGAATTCACTGGATGTCTGGATAGGGATGACGTACCTGGCCCATCAGAGATGACTGGTCAGTCCACCACTACCAGCCTCACCCTGCTCACAACTGAATTCCCCTCCCCTGTGACATCCATTGCACAGCAGAGCCCACCTTCCCAAACCTGTGTCCCAAGGACAGATCACACATCAGTGTGCCCCAGAGTACAGGGCCATGTGTCAACATTCCAAACCCAAGACAATGAAGGTCCTGGTGTCAGTGAGAGGGGGCACACTGCACCAAGAGCACAGGCACAGGGGGCAAGTGCCAGTGGGAGGACAATTGTGGGCCAAGGAATGAGGCAACAACAGGACACGACTGGCCAGGAGGATGGGAGCCAACCAGAAATCCCAGGACAAGATGGGCCAGACACTCACCACATTGCAAGAGAACCAAAGGCTGAAGAGTGAATACTACCTGGAGGCCATGCAACAGTGGCAGGCATACAATGCCACTATGGTCTCCGTGTTAGAGGCGTTCAAAGAACTTAACACCATCCTGCAAACGTCCTCCTCCCAACAGCTGGCCCCATTCAGTAGTCACACAACACCTGTGCCCTCTACATTTGCACCTGCTACTGGAATGGAAGCCCAGCAAGAGAACCCACAGGCCACCAGCACCCCTGCCCCTGCAGCAGAGGCACCCCCGTAAAAGAGGTCGACCATCCAGACATCTTGCAGGACCTGAGGCCAAGATCAAACCCCCACCAGGAAGTGAACCCCCTCCTGAACTGTCATCCTTTTGTGCCACTGATACACCCTGTTGACTGTCCAATGCCAAATTCCTATCCATCATCTCAAGGCTAATAGATACAGTACCTGTGGAACATACAGCTGGACCACCCACTCTGATGATCACAGATACAATATCCCCACTCCTAGAACTGTGATGTGAGACACTCAATAAATACCAAAGAGCACTATTAATAGTGTATATGCCTTCATATCTGGACAACAAGAATGTCAGAATGACAGATGTAGCATGAATCTCCAGCAGGTGTGTAAGTGCATCTATTTAGTAGTAACATCCAATGGCAAGGATGCTAACAGTAATTTAGGAAAGCAGATTGCAAACAGACATGGGACCTGAAGAGGGTAAAAAACATGGGAAAAGGGTCAATGTTGTAAGCCATTTAGGCCATAACTATACATTACAGCAGTATATCACACACACAGGGTGATTGCTGCAGCTGGTATGATACCATATATTTATATGGCCTAGATTGTCAGTCACACACATGTGTAGTAATGGTATGATTCCTCAGAAGTGACACCCTCTGCAGAACACCACCTTGCGTAGTCAGAAACAGGTAGTTGCCAGACAGTAGCAGACGTTACAACATGATAGGCCTACAGAACAGGCAAGTCCCATAAGTGTACCTTACGTATACCCGACTATTCAAACTTAGGAACAATAAACTTGGGTATATCTATAGGGATGAATTGTGATGGCACCAGCATTAATCAAAAGTAATAGTCAGCAATACATTTCCACTTCCCATCATGTTAAGTCAGCAACCTTTCACGTTTGGAAACCAAGATGGAAGGCAGTAGTCTCCACACACACCTTGATGAATGCAAAATGTTGCATCTCCAATACATGACCCAAGTGCACATAACATTTAAATCATACATACCTGAGAATCATTTAAATTTGTGGCGAATAAGGTCAGTCCTGTTGTCATCTGCCTCCTCCTTGTCTGCCTCCTTTTCAGTATCAGGGTCACCAACCACAGCTCCTGAATCAATGTCCCCCTCCTCCAACAGTGGGATGTGCCTTCTGAGGGCCAGATTATGTAGCATGCAGCATGGAACAATGATCTTGCAGACTTTCCTTGGTCAGTTCTGTAGGGCCCCACCGGACACATGGAGGCAACTAAATCTAGCTTTCAAGAGGCCCAAAGTCCTTTCTATCACCGCCTCATCTGCACCTGTCCTCCCCATCTGCAGTTGGATATCCAACAGGTGTCAGGAGCCAGGACAGGTTGGGGTATCTAGAGACACCTGTGTGGAAATGGCGATATAACAATAGGAAACAGTGATAGACATAGTGCAGACTGTGTAGGGAGGTAGATCAAATATCTGACATGGACAGCAGCACACATACCTATGAGTCAGGCACTTTCTCGCTGTAGCAGAAACATCAATGCAGGGACACTGCTTTTCCTCAGGACGTAGGAATCATGTACCGAACCAGGGTATTTCGCTGTCACATGCGATATGTACTGTTCTGTACATTGAATGAATATGTATTCTTCCAGTTTCTGTACACCTGTTCATTGGCCCTCGGAGGTACCAATGTGATGTGAGCCCCATCAATGGCCCCTACTACATGTGGGACATTTGAAATGTTGTAAAAGGCTGCCTTAACAGTGTTCAATTCTGGACGTTGTGGGAACCTTAGGTACCTGTTCAAATGCTTGAGCACATCCTGTAAAACCATACTGAACTTCGGCTGTGACATCCCTGCAGCCGGTCCCACAGTCACCTGAAACAAGCCACTGCCCACACAATGCAGGACTGCCAACACCTGGACTGTTGGAGGGATGCATGGGAATTTCTTAAAGCTGGCAGGAGGTCTGGCTCCAACTGGGCAACCAGTTCCCTGATGGACACATGGTTCAGTCGATAGGTCATCATAATGTGCTGCTCTTCCATGTTTTCAAGATCTACTAGGGGCTGGTAAACTGGTGCATTCCTCATCACTCCAATTTGGCCGGTACCTAGGCAGGGAGACAAACAGCACTCTGGACATATCTCACAATGTAGTGACCTATGTATGACATATGACAATAAAGAAGTATTGGTCATGTAAGTTGTCTTCATGTTGTAGAAAGATACATTTCTCCACACACCATTCCTACCCAGTCATCATGGCAATACCTCATGTTGCCATACCTGTGACAAGGGATGTGTACAGGACTTTTATGTACAAACAAAACCTTTCCATATGTTTCACTCTACAGATTGTCAATACAGACATGAGTACAAACAACTGTAGTAATGTCAGCTGACAACCACTACGTATGTGAGTGCTGACATTTTGTAACCTACAATTAAGCATACTGTGATGATATGCAGGTAATGACGCAGTAGGAACCCAGGACAATTATGTAACTATGTAAAATGGCAACCGTCTGTCCTGCATGCAGAGGACAGATGGAAGTGACCTCATTCCGCCAACGGGAGTCATCATGGGGGAAGACGGTCGGAACCACAGTGCAACTCCTCATTGGTTGACGTTTATGGGAAACTGGGGCCAATGATGATCACCACCGGCGCTGACAGTCATGACTGCCATTTTGTTTGGCCCAGCCCACTTGACTCAGGGCACATTGGGCAAAGAAGACCTCCACTTTGTGTGCTGCTGTGTCCTGTATCTTGGAGCCACGATGGCACGCACTGCAGGGGATAGGGCCCCAGCCTTCACTGCTGAGACGCTGGATAAACTGGTGGAAGGAGTCCGAGCCCTGTAAGTGCGGTTGTATGGGGCTCCAGAGCAACAGGTCAGAACAACGTTCATTAACTTGCATTTCAGGTGTTGTTTGACGGTGAACGTGTGTTTACATTGACATGAGATGTCTGAATTGGGGATTTGCATGCACATGATGCATGTGGTGCTTGGAGTATTGGCTATGTGCATGGGCTGTGTATGTTGTTTGTCACCAAATGTTGCAGCTGTATAGGGATGATCTACAATATGTTCTCCATTTTCTTAATGTTTCCCATGCAGGTCAGCGCCCATCAAAGGGAAAGGGTTATGGAGAGCCATCGTCAAACAAGTGCGGACGCAGGCGGTCCACAGCTGGTGGAGCGCCCACTACAGGAAGCGGTGGGAGGACCTGAGATGCTGGGCACGGACGTCTGAAGAAGCCAAGCTAGGGATGGCCTCGCAATATGGAAGGGGTGCCCATTGAACCCTAACCCCCCGTAGGGCATGCATACTGGTGGTGGCCTACCCAGATTTGGATGAGTGCTTGAGGGCAGCACAGCAGCCACAAGGGGTAAGTGCAGACTGTTAGGTGAATTCTGTATGGTTGTCTATTGTGTCCCTTACTGGACTTTGGCTATTGATGAGGTCTGATGGAATTTGGGGAGTTCCACACATACCTGCCATATCGTTTGTGTACACAGTACCTCTGAAGTCAGATTTCTTTCATCCTGTAATGACTGACATGTAGGTGGGTATGTTCATGGATTAAATTGATAGATAAGTGAGTTAGACATTTGACAGGCATGTAGGATGTTCAATCATGTGTCTAGGCTGAAGAGGTGAGGTAATGGGTAATTTGTTTGGTTGTGGCTTCCAGGACTCTATTGTTCTTAACTGTATTATGGGCTCTTGTTGTCACGACAAGGGCAATTAGATATCTTGTTAGTATGTGCACAAATTGGGTAGGTGTTTACCCTTTCCCCTCTTTCCTTCTCTCCCACCCTCCTTCTCTCTCCACCTCTGTCTATGTGTGCATTAGCATCATCTGGCAAAGGAAGAAGGGCACTGGCAAGTGGGGAAGCTAGCGCCCACAGGACCCAGGAGGCTGGCACCAGCAGAGCTGAGGGGACAAGTGGGACAGAGGGTGAAGGGAGCACCACAGTGGTGACTAGAGCTACTACGACATCTTCTTCAGATTCCTCCTCCGATGGCATCTCCCTGGTGGTGGTGGATCCATCTGGGACAACCCCAGCACCATCCTTGTCCGCCACCCCTTTTACCAGGACCGCCCTCCCTGTAGCTCCACACCCAGTTGCCCATTCCCGCTCACCCAGAAGGGTGGGTGTCTCCTTTGCCACAGGCACCTCTGCCCCTGCCCCAGTAAGCCCTGCTGCCCTCAATGTTGAGGCTATTGACCTCCTGGAGTCCATCTATGTGGCACAGACAACTATTGTGAATTCCATTCAGGGACTGGCACCCCAGATGCAGCAGTCAAATGCTTATATGGAAGGAATTCACTGTGCTTTGCTTGGCCTACAGAGATTGTTTCTGGGTCTGGACTACTGGTTGATGGCAGCCAGAGTCCCTTCATCTTCTATCCCCCCTCCAGCTATCTGTTCCCAATCCACAACCCCTCTCCCTTCACCCACCCAGAGCACACCTACAGACCAGCATACACCCACTTCAATAGAGAAGGTGCACAATGACAAACACAAGCACCACAAATGAACCCACAGGTATGCACACACACACCACACATCTGTATACACAACAACAGACACTTCCTGCCCTGCTTCCCCCACCACCTCCTCCCTTGCAGTCGCATCACCACTCACACCTGCTGTCACTGCATCATCACACCCTGATCCTGCCACTACTCTTGTCATACCCTCAATCACCACCATCAACAGCAGACTCACAGACACCAACCACACACACCACATACGCATTCACCACGACCCCCTTCTGTACCACTTGCAGCACATTCACCTCACTTGCACACACCACCCCAACATTCACTCACACATCTTCCATTCCCTCTCCCTGCATCTCTTTCCCCCTCCTCCCAAGAGACACCATCACATGCACTCACCCACCCAACATACACCCACCACACACATTGTACACATCCATGTACAGCACACCAATACGTCACACAAGCACTCCCTCTATCTCCAATCCAATCCCTTTTTCATGTGCCCACCCGTGTTCCTAAAAAAGTCTTCCTTGCTGCCCTTGACCTCTTCCCTTCTCTTGTCCCACCCGTGTTGTCCCCTAAACTGCATGTCCCCCTGCCCTTACCCAGCCCTTCCACCTCCCATTCCTCTCCTGCTCCCTCTGGTGTTACCCCTGCTCCTCCACCCAGTAAGAAGTCCACCCCTCCAAGGGCCAAAATTCCCCCCTCCCAAGCCCAGAAACACCCCCCTTCCAAACCCAATCCAACCCCACACACCTGAAGTGCCTGCCTGTCCCACTGATGCTCCTATGACGTGGAGGTCTATTTGTTGTCAGGAGTCAAGTTGGGGCAGTAACATGTGGACTATGCACTTTGTGCACTTCTACACGCTGGTCTTGCCATTTGCCACTTTTTGTATATAGTTAATTTTTTTAATTAATGTTTCTGAAGACATCTGCCCACATTGCTGTGGCAAGATGCTACACTTGTCCTCGTTTCCTTCTACATGGTTTTGTGACATCTGTGTGCAACGGTGTGTGATGTTTGTGTTTGGGTCTGTGTTGTTGCATACACTGGGTAGATGAATTGTGCCATGTGTATTTTGTGATGTGTCAGAATGCTGGCTTGTGGGATTGTATGGGGTGGTGTGTGCGTCTGTGTGTTTGGTGCTGCATCTGTGAATTCCTTTGTATGTTGGTTGTACGTGGCATCTCACCTGTGTCATTGTTTGGATGTCTGTTTGGTGATATTGATTGTGTGTCATTGCTACATACAGCTTTTTGTTTGTGTGGTTGTGTGGCATTTCTCAACGTGCCTGTCTATGACTGCATTTAAGTGTTTGTGGTCTATTTGTCATTGTGTGATTATGTGGTGTTGAGTATGGATGTATGTACGAATGTGTTGGTGGTGTTTGTGTGCGTTGTGCTGTGTATTTGGCATGTGTCTGGTTGGCGTTGTGTGTATATTAGGTACTTGGCTTTTTTGTGTTTTGTGTGTGCGTGTAGCTGTGTGTGTTGGTACGGTACATTTGTTTACATGTGTGTGTGGCCTTCGCTGTCTGTGCCGGCTGTGTGTGTTGTGTGTGGGTGTGTATAACTGCCTTTTCCACCATTGTGTGCTAGGTGTACTTACGGTTGTTGTCTTCGTCGTCGTCGCTGGTCCTGAAGGTGTATGGCGAGATACAACACTGGGAAGACATGCAGTTAATTTGCCATGGCGGTCGCGGACGCGTCTGTGAAGTTTCTCCTTTTATACTTTCTGGTTCTGTCAGGCTTACTGTGGCGGTCAGACCGGCTCGGAAATCCTGGCGGTCTGGTGACTCGTAATATGGTGGGCAGTACATTGGTTCCCTCTAGCCTGAAGATGGCTACCGCCTGTGGTGATGGTCCGATTGCAGTGGCGGTAACTTGGCTGTGTTGCGTTGGGTTCACTGCCATAGTCGTAATATGGCGATCAGCACTGCCAGCATGGCGGCGGTCTCACTGCCTCCGCCGGCGTGGCATTCCGGTTTCTGCCAAACTCGTAATGAGGGCCTCACTCACAGAAATGTGAGGAAAATGGGTGTTTGCAGACAAAGTTTGACTTTTGCAAGGCCTTCTTGTTAAAGTAACTTTGTGAGATTCATGCAAGAGATACCATCCGGAACACACCAGGATGTTTAATTTTTTGGGGGGTTTTAAGCCAGCACTTTAAACTATTGGGCTATCATTTGTATTGGGTGACGTGTGGGAATGCTAGGTAGTAGAAATTTGTTGAATACTCGCAGGCTCTGAAATTTGACTCACAGAAATCTGAGAAAACAGTGTTTTGAGGTTTACAAGGCCTTCTGTGAAAAAAAACCTTCTGGAAACCATACAAGTCAGACACCTCTTCACTGACCTTGGTGTTTATTTTGAAGAAACTCACATTTTACATGTTGGTTTTGGTGAAATGGAATTTGAGGTACTAGTTTTAATGGGAGATGTGTGGAAACACAAAATAATAGAACATTTGCTATTGCCAATTAGATTTCTCCTAATTTTTTGCCTTCTAATGTAAGAGTAAAAAAAAGAGCCTATTTTGCAAAATGCCTTCTGATTCTCATGAGAGTTTGACTATCTCTAAATTCAGTATTGTACAAATAACCACTGTTGCTAAACTGAGTACCGTCTGCATTTTTCAGAAATACATGTTTTCTTCATATCAAACTTCACATTAATTACATTTTCCCGTATGAATTACTGTGCTGTCTGTAGTCACTGGAAATTCTTTATGAGCTGCAGCTCAGTTGTTGGTTTTGGTATCATGTGTTTCTGGAAAAGTTCCAAACCTTATATATCTGTGTGACCAGAAGGGACTAATAGATGTTATGGTATGTTGCTTTTGTAACTCAGCCATTGTGACAAAAAATTACACATGAAAGCTTTGCCACAAATTGCTTTTATTTTTTATTTATTTTCAATAATTAGTTTCTTTGGAAAAACACTGAGAGTTCCAACCATATGACCCACTGCTGAATTCAGCATTTTGTCTACTTTACAGAATTGTATAGCTTTTGTGGATCACCATGTTTTCATAGTGGTTTCCATTACAAACTACAAGTAGGCTGAAACTACAAAAATTACTACCTCTTAGAAAAACTCAAAAACTGTGGTAAAATATAGTTTTCTGACACAACTTTGCTTGTTCCTGAATGCTGGAAAGATGGTAACCCTGGAACAGCAAATGTCATGTTGATGTCATTTTTAGAAAAAAATATGCTTTCTTACACAGCACTCTTGTTGAGGATAACTGATGTGGATAAAGGTTTTGAAGGCGTAAGAGCAAAGTGCCCCATATATCAAAAAAATGATCCAGAGTGATAGACAAAATTAATGGCACCAAATAAACTTTGACACCCCTGGGTTTTACCTTATCGAGTTTGATAAATTCTGCTTGTCATGCATTTTGCACCAAAACTTGGGCATAATATGGATATATTGATGTTTATCACACTAAAATCTGCATGCACCGGCACATTTCACCTGTTAAATTTTGGTAGGTTTGACTTGCCAAACTTAAAGTGGGATAAGGACTTTATCACACCTGTTAATTAGTGGGTGTAATTAACATGATCCTAATTATATTTGCAATCCTTGTGCAATCAGTTGTTTGTCTAGGAATGGAAATTTTCCGGGGCACTCAGTATCAGGCATAAGATGATTGCCATTCTGGCCAGAGGCTCTTCCAGTGCTCCAGCAACTGCTCATGCGCAAGAATTGCTGCACCAGTTGGCTCTGTGTTGCACATATGAGTGAAGACCTTACCTTGACAGGAGTGCATCTACTGTCCACCAGCATGCCACCTATCTTATATGGGTGATGGACTCCAACAGCCAGCGAGCCTATATAGCTAGTTCAGAGGAAGTGTCAGCACCATCAGCAGAAAGGTGTGGTACCACAATATCATTTTAAAAAATTGTCTTACAAAAATGTTGTGTCCTAAATATCTTCTACACAAATATTGTCACATTAAACAATATATTAGAAAATCTACACCCATTGGGACAATCATTTTGTAAACAATATTTAGGACACAATACTTATATCAGGTGGAATTTCAGTGTTCATTATTTATATACAACCCAATAGCAGCCATGGTCATGATGCCACTGCACCACTAGACACAGCAGACGAGTTCCCTGCCCAGCCTACTAAAGGAAGACCAGGTGAGAAATGAGCACATGTACTGCAGTGAGAACATAGGTGGTCATTACAACCCTGGCGGACGGTGTTAAAGCGGCGGTAAGACCGCCAACAGGCCGGCGGTAAAAATATTGCAATTACGACCGTGGCGGAAACAGCCAACAAAGATAGCCACTTTAACACTCCGACCGCCACCGTGGTACAAACAAACAGCGCAGCGGTCACCGCCAACAGACAGGCGGAGGACAATGTACCGCCCACACCATTATGACAGGCCAATCCGCCACCTTTTCCGGGGCGGATTCACGGCGGATAAAAACACGGCAGAAACAGCCATTTCAAAGGGAAAATGCTCACCTCTACACACTCCAAGAGGAACGACGACACCATGGAGCCGGAACTCCATATTCTTCCTGCACTAGTCTTCCTGCTCCTGTACCAGGAGCACCAACGCCGGCGGCGAAGACCACAGTGAGTACTGCACCTACGACACAGGGGAGGGGGGAGGCAAAAAACAGGGGGACACACACGCAACACCCCCACCCCCACCCTCACCCACTACAACACACACACCAATGCATATCCAAACATTACAGTAACACTCCCCAACCCCCTCGGAAGAATGCAAAGACAAAAGGAAATGAGTGGAACCATTGTGATATATCAAAATAGAGTAAGCAAATATCTACATATATACACTATTAACAAAATATACACCACAAATAGTAGTCCAGGTATTGCAATATTCATAGTCCGTGGACCACTAGGCCCAAAATGCATGGGTGAGGCCCCACAAGATACCCGAACATGACGGAGAGAACACTGCAGGGGCATCAGATAAAAATACAACAGGCACCTCGGGGGGAAGGGAAGGGGGTGCACCTCAGCCGGATGAGTTCACGACGCCAGATCCACAAGGGGGCTCCATGCCCATTGATGTATCCTGGGGAGTGAAAAGCCACAGTCTCTCAAGTCTCTCCAGTGGGTGGGTTGCCCACTGCTGCATCCTGGGGAGTGCAAAGCCACAGTCTCTCAAGTCTCTCCAGTGGGTGGGTTGCCCACTGCTGCATCGTGGGGAGTGCAAAGCCACAGTCTCTCAAGTCTCTCCAGTGGATGGGTTGCCCACTGTACCATCCTGGGAAGTGCAAAGCCACAGTCTCTCAAGTCTCTACAGTGGGTTGGTTGCCCACTGCTGCATCCTGGGGAGTGCAAAGCCACAGTCTCTCAAGTCTCTCCAGTGGGTGGGTTGCCCACTGCTGTATCCTTGGGAGTGCAAAGCCACAGTCTCTCAAGTCTCTCCAGTGGGTGGGTTGCCCACTGCTGCATCCTGGGGAGTGCAAAGCCACAGTCTCTCAAGTCTCTACAGTGGGTGGGTTGCCCACTGCTGCATCCTTGGGAGTGCAAAGCCACAGTCTCTCAAGTCTCTCCAGTGGGTGGGTTGCCCACTGCTGCATCCTGGGGATGCAAAGCCACAGTCTCTCAAGTCTCTCCAGTGGGTGGTTTGCCCACTGCTGCATCCTGGGGAGTGCAAGGCCACAGTCTCTCAAGTAGATAACAGTCTCCACTGGTTCTGGAGGGGGACTGGTGCCCAGAGTGCTTCATCCTGCCAAGGACTGAGGTAGTGGATGCATGTCTCCACTGGTTCTGGAGGGGGACTGGTGCCCAGAGTGCTTCATCCTGCCAAGGACAGACGGAGTGGATGCATGTCTCCACTGGTTCTGGAGGGGGACTGGTGCCCAGAGTGCTTCATCCTGCCAAGGACTGAGGTAGTGGATGCATGCCTCCACTGGTTCTGGAGGGGGACTGGTGCCCAGAGTGATTCATCCTGCCAAGGACTGAGGTAGTGGATGCATGTCTCCACTGGTTCTGGAGGGGGACTGGTGCCCAGAGTGCTTCATCCTGCCAAGGACAGATGGAGTCGATGCATGTCTCCACAGGTTCTGGAGGGGGACTGGTGCCCAGAGTGCTTCATTCTGCCAAGGACTGAGGCAGTGGATGCATGTCTCCACTGGTTCTGGAGGGGGACTGTTGCCCAGAGTGCTTCATCCTGCCAAGGACAGACGGAGTGGATGCATGTCTCCACTGGTTCTGGAGGGGGACTGGTGCCCAGAGTGCTTCACTTACCCCGTGACGTTCCCTGTTGCGTCACTGCCCCTGCCGCTAATGGGCTAGCGGTGCTTGAGTTGGTGGTTCTTGCCCTGTTCAGCCGTGCTTGCCCTGTTCAGCAGTGCTTGAGTTGGCGGTCCTTGCCCTGTTCAGCGGTGCTTGCCCTGTTCAGCAGTGCTTGAGTTGGGGGTCCTTGCCCTGTTCAGCGGTGCTTGCCCTGTTCAACGGTGCTTGAGTTGGCGGTCCTTGCCCTGTTCAGCGGTGCTTGCCCTGTTCAGGGTGCTTGCCTTGGCGGTCCTTGCCCTGTTCAGCGGTACTTGAGTTGGCGGTTCTTGCCCTGTTCAGCGGTGCTTGCCCTGTTCAGCGGTGGTTGCCTTGGCGGTCCTTGTCCTGTTCAGTGGTGCTTGCCCTGTTCAGCGGTGCTTGAGTTGGCGGTCCTTGCCCTGTTCAGCGGTGCTTGCCCTGTTCAGCGGTGCTTGCCTTGGCGGTCCTTGCCCTGTTCAGCGGTGCTTGCCTTGGAGGTCCTTGCCCTTTTCAGCGGTGCTTGTCCTGTTCAGCGGTGCTTGAGTTGGCGGTCCTTGCCCTGTTCAGCGGTGCTTGCCTTGGCGGTCCTTGCCCTGTTCAGCGGTGCTTGCCCTGTTCAGCGGTGCTTGCCTTGGCGGTCCTTGCCCTGTTCAGCGGTGCTTGCATTGGCGGTCCTTGCCCTGTTCAGCGGTACTTGAGTTGGCGGTCCTTGCCCTGTTCAGCGGTGCTTGCCCTGTTCAGCGGTGCTTGAGTAGGCGGTCCTTGCCCTGTTCAGCGGTGCTTGCATTGGCGGTCCTTGCCCTGTTCAGCGGTGCTTGCATTGGCGGTCCTTCATTGCCCAGCGGGGCTGGGGCTGGCGGTCCTTCATTGCCCAGCTGGCCTGTGGCTGGCGGGGTCCTCCTGGGCAGGTGGGCTGTGGCTGGCGGGGTCCTCCTGGGCAGCTGGGCTGTGGCTGACGGGGCCCTCCTAGGCAGCTGGGCTGTGGCTGGCGGGTTCCTCCTGGGCAGCTGGGCTGGGGCTGGTGGGGCCCTCCTGGGCAGCTGGGCTGGGGCTGGCGGGGCCCTCCTGGGCAGTTGGGCTGGGGCTGCCAGGGCCCTCCTGGGCAGCGACGATGGGGCTGCCAGGGCCCTCCTGGCCAGCGGGGATGAGGGCGGTCTTCTCCGCCGTGCTGCTCCTCCCAGACTTTGCATGTTTCTTCTGCCCCTTCCCCACCTTGGGAGGAGTCATAGCTAAGTCCACACTCCCCCCGGGACCCCTGGGTGCGGCTTGGGTGGCTGGAGTCTTCCCCCTCTCCCGCCGGGCACTGGCCATCCTCTGGTGCTTCACAGGGGAGGGACTGGCTGTGCTTTGGCTCTGTGTCACACTGGCTGTCCTGGTGGCCGGGGCACTCCACAGACCTGTGACAACAGGCACCACTGGACCTGTCGATTTTGTTGCTGAGGTGCTAGTTTGGGACCTATGACTTGGACGGCGGGGGTGGTGGGAAATAGGTTAAGGGTGGACAGGAAAAGTTGTTTGGAAACACTGGGACGGGTAGCTGGAGGGGGTTTGGGAGTGGAGGAAGAGGTGGTGGTTGTAGGAGGTGTAAGTTTTGTGGTTTTGGGTGCAGGTGCATGCGCTGGAGGCTGTTGTGAGGAGGATGTATGTTGGGTGGGTGTGTGCCTGCGTTTGTGTATCTTCGGAGGGGACGTCACAGACACACTGGGAGTGGACACAGGGGACGTGTGAATGGTAGTGGGGGTGGTGACTGCACGTGTGCGGGGTGTGCTGGTGGGTTTGCTGGTGCGGGACGTAGTGGCTGTAGAGGTAGTGCATGCAGGTGTGAGTGTAGACGAGACTGGGAGGGAGGTGGGAGATGATGAGGAGGGGGACACAGTGGAGGCAGTGGATGTTGGTGTGTCTGTATGTGTGCGATGCTTGCGTGAGTGCCTGTGGGATGTGTGGTGCTTATGTTTGCCTGAGCTTCCCTTGTGTGGTGAGGTGTGTGCAGGCTGGTCTGATGGTGTGCTTGGGATAGGCAGAGGTACAGGGGATTGGGTCTGGGTGGAGGAAGTTGGAGGGGGGAGGCTTGACACATGGACAATGGCTGCCATCAGTGCTGAGGCCAGAGTCTGAACGGTTCGATGAAGGGCAGCCTGACCAGAATGAATGCCCTCCAGGAATGCATTTGTGTGTTGCAACTCCCTTTCTACACCCTGGATGGCATTCAAAATGGTAGACTGCCCAACAGTGAGTGACCTGAGGAGGTCAATGGCCTCCTCACTGAGGGCAGCAGAGGTGACAGGGGCAGGGGCTGAGGTGCCTGGGGCAAAGGTGATGCCCACCCTCCTGGGTGAGCGGGCACGGGGTGAAGGCTGAGGGGCTGCTGGGAGGGCGGTGCTGGTAGGGGGGGTGGCGGCTGTACCTGTTGAAGTGGGGGGCACAGATGTTGCTGCCACCACAAGGGAGCTCCCATCGGAGGACGAGTCTGTGTCGCTGGTTGCAGATCCTGTGACCACCGTGGTGCTCCTCTCGCCCTTCATCCCACTGGTGTATTCTGAGTCCGTAGTGTGGGCCTCCATGCCCATGTAGGATGTAGCTCCCTCGTACTCTGGTGCCACTGCACCTCCGCCTGATGATGCTAATGCACACAAGACCAGGGAGACCGCAAAAATAAAGGTGGGGGGGAACAGAAGAAAGACATGTTGAGTGCATGGATTACCGCTTCTGTTGGCGTACAAGACAGACATAGCAGCACCCTGCACTACGTCGCGCTGTTGGGCTCTACACTGCAATTCCTGGGAAATGGCCTACAAGGCTATGTACGACATCTGCACACATAGATGACACAGGAGCATGAATACCTGTAGTTGGCACTCTACAGAGGTGGGGTGGGGGGCCACAGGGCCATGGCTTACGAAGGGGCCTAGCCTACGGAACTCGCCCTGGCCTAGGGAAACCCACAGCACTCCTCCCTCACCCAGACACCTCCACTGCACGCAATGTCAGCAGAATGAGAGTGTACTCACCCCCTTGTGTCTGCTGTGATGCTCTCAAGCGCCCATCCAAATCAGGGTAGGCCACCACCAGGATCCGGAACATCAGGGGGTCATGGTTCGACGGGCACCCCTCCCATGTTGGGAGGCCATCCCCAGCTGAGCCTCCGCCGTCTTCTTGCTACAGCGGCGAATGTCCTCCCATCTCTTCCGGCAGTGGGTGCTCCGTCTGTGGTGGACCCCCAGGGTCCGGACGTCCTAGGCGATGGCACGCCAAATATCCTTCTTCTGGTGGGCGCTGACCTACATGAAATGTACTGGGGAAGAAGAGAAGTCATTAGCAACTGCGTCGTCAAAGTGAGTGGCCCCCATCCCTACCCTTGCCATGTGGCACATGCACCCACCGTCTTTCATGCACGCAGAACTCGGCCCCCTTCCTTCTTACAACCAGCCCTCTCCACACACGCATAGCCCATACAGCATGCTCCCTGTGTACTTACCTGTTGGTCTGGAGGACCGTAGACTAGCGTGTACTGGGGGAGGACCCCATCCACAAGCTTCTCCAACTCCTCCGCAGTGAAAGCAGGGGCCCTTTCCCCAGACGCACGAGCCATTGTCTCTTCCAGACCGAGGTCACAGCAGCACTTGCAGTGTAGGTCCTCTCCTGTCGAAGATCAGGTATCGAGTGATTGAAGTGGTAGAAAATGGCGGTCACGTCCACGGCGTTCACGTCTGCGGCGGTCACGTCTGCGGCGGTGCGTACCGCCACCGCCGGCGTACATCGTCATTGGCTCCTGGGACCCATAGGGTCCAATGTTAACCAATGCAGCATTGCGCCCCGGTCTTCGACCGCCTACCGCGACGGTGTACAACGCCAGCGCTGTTACCTCACATCCCATTGTCCCGCTTTAGAGGTCAGACAGCCTCCATTTCAGGGGCCCACATTGCCTAATTACCAACTGCGTCACACATACCTAGGCCTACTCTCAACACACATACGGGCCTGAATTTGTGTATGAATCGTGTTCTGTCTAGACTGTGGGTACATACCTCTGAGTTGTTTGACTCTGTGGTCGCTGTTGTCCTTCATAGGCACCGTCCGCTGGGCCATGTGAGGA
Source organism: Pleurodeles waltl (assembly GCF_031143425.1). Classification (NCBI taxonomy): domain Eukaryota; kingdom Metazoa; phylum Chordata; class Amphibia; order Caudata; family Salamandridae; genus Pleurodeles; species Pleurodeles waltl. The sequence goes on from NC_090444.1 coordinate 1,072,947,705, forward strand.
GATGGCGGAATCCTCCAGTGTACCGACCGCTGGTGGACCTGTCGACAATGGAGGAGCGACATTTGATCATCACCTACAGGTTTGACCGTGCCACAATCCATGAACTGTGTACCCAGTTGGAGCCAGACCTGATGTCAGCAATCCGCCATCCCACAGGAATCCCCCCTCAAGTGCAGGTGCTGTCAGTGCTCCATTTCCTTGCAAGTGGGTCATTTCAAACAACTGTGGCCATGGCATCAGGGATGTCCCAGCCTATGTTTTCCAACGTGTTGTCCAGAGTGTTGTCTGCCCTGCTGAAACACATGCGGCGCTACATCGTTTTCCCTCAGGTGGTGGACTTGCCTACAATTAAAGGTGATTTCTATGCCCTTGGACATATCCCCAACATCATAGGTGCTATTGATGGGACCCATGTGGCTTTGGTCCCCCCCCACAGGAGTGAACAGGTGTACAGGAACCGGAAGAGTTATCATTCCATGAATGAACAGATGGTATGTTTGGCAGACCAGTACATCTCCCATGTGAATGCCATGTTCCCTGGCTCAGTGCATGACGCCTACATCATGTGGAATAGCAGCATCCCTTATGTGATGGGTCAACTACAGAGGCACCGGGTGTGGCTATTAGGGGACTCTGGTTACCCCAAACTGTCACGGCTACTGACCCCAGTGAGGAATCCCAGGACCAGGGCAGAGGAACGCTACAATGAGGCACATGGGCGAACTAGGAGGGTGATCGAACGCACCTTCGGCCTCCTGAAGGCCAGGTTTAGGTGCCTCCATATGACAGGTGGATCCCTATTCTACTCACCAAAGAAGGTGTGCCAGATCATCGTGGCCTGCTGTATGCTTCATAACTTGGCTTTGCGACGCCAGGTGCCTTTTCTGCAGGAGGATGGTCCAGATGGCGGTGTTGTGGCAGCTGTGGAGCCTGTGGACAGTGATGAGGAGGAAGCAGAGGAAGAAGACCTTGACAACAGGGACTCAGTCTTCCAGCAATATTTCCAGTGTGACACAGGTGAGAATACATTCCTGCCTACTACAAGTACTTTTACACTTCTACCTCTCTCCTGTCTGTCGATTTCACCCAGTGTATGGTCACTGAGTTGTCACTTTCCCTTACGGTATGTTGACATTACTATTTCCTGGAAATTTTGTCACTGTAATAGCAAATACACTATTTCGAAATCACAGACAGACTCCAGGTCTTTTGGTGTTTTAGGTGTGTTTATTTACATAATAATTATTGGAGGGGGAAGTTAAATGGTAAGGGGTGATGGCGGAGGAGTGTCTATGGCAGAGTCCAGTCTATTTGGCTCATAGGTGCATTGCAAATATGGGCATAGGAAGTAGAGATGGGGCAGTTTCAATATGGACAGGGTGACAAAGTGGGACAGTGGGTTGACAATCAGGGTGGTCTCATTTCTTGGCGGGGTCTTGGCATCGTGCTGTGTCTTGTTCCTGGATCTCTGGGACCGCTTGCGGGGTGGTTCTCCCTCTGCAGGGGGTGGGGTGCTGGTGTGGTGGTCCTGTGGCGGTGCCTCCTGTCCACTAGCACCGGCAGAGGTGGTGGGCAGTTCATCGTCCATTATAGTGTCAGGGACCCCTTGTAGTGCCACAGTGTCCCTCCTGGTGTTGAGTATTTCCTTCAGCACCCCTACGATGGTGCCCAGGGCGGAGCTGATGGTTCTGAGTTCCTCCCTGAACCCCAAATACTGTTCCTCCTGCATGCGCTGGGTTTCCTGAAACTTGGCCAGGACCGTTGCCATCGTCTCCTGGGAGTGGTGGTATGCTCCCATGATGAAGGAGAGGGCCTCGTGGAGAGTGGGTTCCCTGGGCCTGTCCGCCCCCTGTCGCACAGCAGCCCTCCCAGTTCCCCTGTGTTCCTGGGCCTCCGTCCCCTGGACCGTGTGCCCACTACCACTTCCCCCAGGTCCCTGTTGTTGTTGGGGTGGTGGGTTATCCTGGGTTCCCTGTAGTGGTGGCCACACAGCTGATTGACGTGTCCTGGTGACGGAGGTATGGGCCCGCAGGGTGGGTGCTGTGCTGGTGTTACCAGAGGGTGGAAGGTCTGTGGTGGCCTGTGCCTGTGTGAGGGGAACCGACTGTCCCGAGGCCCACGATGGTCCGGGCTGGTCATCTAGATCCAGGTGGACAGAGCTGCTGTCATCACTGTGGGCCTCTTCTGTGGATGGGGTGGAGATGTCTGGACCCTCCTGTCTGGTGACGTTGGGCAGTGGTCCTACAGGGGTGGAAAAGCATGATTATTGCATCTGTGTGTGTCATGGTGTGCAATGGGTGGGTGACCGTGTACCTCAGTGCTGGCATTCCTGTGTGGGGGCTTGTGTGATGATGGTTTAGGGGGTTGTATGGGTATGTGCAGTGGGCATGCTTTAGTGATGGGTGTCCATGCTTTGTTTTTGCATGCAGGGCTTGGTGTTGGGATGGGTGGGTTGTGATAGTAGGACATTTGTGAGGAGTAGGAGTGCTGGGGGTGAGGGTGAGGTTGGGGGTATGTGCTGGCATGCAGGTAGGGTGGGGGATGTAATAGTTAAGATTTTTCTTACCAGAGTCCATTCCTCCACCGACTCCTGCAAGGCCCTCAGGATGCAGAATCTCCAAGACCTGCTCCTCCCATGTTGTTAGTTGTGGGGGAGGAGGTAGGGGTCCGCCGCCAGTCCGCTGAACCACCTGGTGGTGTCTTGAGACCATGGAATGCACCTTCCACCTCTTCATGATGTCGTCCCGATTTCTTGGGTGTTGTCCCACTGCGTTGACCCTGTCGACTATTCTTCGCCATAGCTCCATCTTCCTTGCAATTGAGGTGTGCTGCACCTGTGCTCCAAATAGCTGTGGCTCTACCTGTACGATTTCCTCCACCATGACCCTGAGCTCCTCCTCCGAGAACCTGGGGTGTCTTTGGCGTGCCATGGGGTGGTGTGGGTGATGTGTGGGGAAAGTGTGTTGTGATATGTGGGGTGACATTTAGTGGTGTGTTGTGTGGGGTGCGTGGATGTTATGTGGGTGATGGTTTGTGTGCATGTGGATGCTTCTTTGTAGATTGTAGTGTCTCTCTCTGGCGTTCTTTCATGATTTTTGTCGTAGGGGTTTGTGAGTGATGTGGGTGTGTGTTTTACATTGTATTGGATGTGTGGGAGTGGTGTGTGTATGTGTCTCAGGTGTGTGTATTTCGATTTGTCCAATGTGGCTGTGTTTTATATCTGTGTGTGTATTTTGAGCGCGGCGGTGTGTACCGCCAATGGAATACCGCGGTTGAAAGACCGCTGCGTGGATTCGTGGGTCGTGATAGTATGGGCGTATTTCTGTTGGCGTGACGGTGTCGGTTTTGTTTTTGCCAGTTTATCACTGACCTTTGGTGTGGCGGACTTGTGTGGGTGTCTGAATTTTGTTGGATTCTGAACTGTGGGTCATAATAGCTGTGGTGGGAATCCGCGGCCGCGGCGGTGTGTTGGCGGTCTTCTGCACGGCGATAAGCGGCTTTTACCGCCAATGTTGTAATGACCCCCATAGTGTGTGTGAATTGTATGTTATAGTGCAAAATGTAAATCCACACATTTTATTGCTAAATAAAAACATTAGTTATGTTAACTCACAAACTGTAACTCACACACCAGAGGCAATGTTCATGACCTCAGACTTCATAGGACATATGTAATTACAGATGACATAAGCAATATTACAGGTGAGATTATGTATAACATTAGCATTACCCTATCATTTAGATAAGTATGAACATATACATGTTTAAGTATCTATTTGTATTTAAAGATGTTGTGCATTTAGGTGTTGTTGTTACTTATTGGTGTAGATTTTGTGAATTCATAAGCATTGTGTTTGGTGTGCCACTTATGTTTTGTATAGCTGTTGAGTGAATTATGGTATGCTTAGCTAACTTTCATTTTAAATGTGTAACAAAAACTGCTTTAACTGTGTTTTTTTAGCTAATTTCAAAGGTTGTTCCAAATATACATTAAGGGCATCATTACGAGTCTGTCGTTCAGACCACCAGCACCACCAGGATTAGTCGTCCCGGCAGTCTGGGAGTCGTGGCGGTCCTAATCCACCAGGGCAAGCAGTGCTGTCCTGGGGAATACGACCCCCCTTCTCTGCCAGTGATTTCATGGTGGTAACACTGCCATGAAAAAGCTGGTGGAGACAGGGTGCAGGGGGCGCCTGGTGGCCCTTGAACTGCCCATGCACATTGCATGGGCAGTGCAGCACCCCCCCCTTGCATCACCATTGCAATGTACACTGTCTGCTTTGCAGTCAGTGAACATTGCAACGGGTGCTGGCACACCTTACGTGCTACGGCATTGCCGCCATCTCTATTATGATCCAGAGACAATGCTTTAGGCCATTTCCCGCTGGGCCAGCAGGCAGAAGCTGAGGTTCAGCCCGCTGACTCAGCAGGAAACTCGTAATGGCGGCAACCTACCCATCGGGATTTCGGTGGACAGGCATTTCCACCCACTAAATTCATAATCAGGCCCTAAGTTCTAATAAACAACGTAGAGATCAACACACCAAAGAGCGATGGCTTGATAGTGTTAGGCCAACATAGGTTCCTACCGCTGAACACCCGCATTCCCCTGGCATCACTCACTAATTGAGGTCGCCGATGATGAAGCATGCCACAATTAGTGAGTGAACACTCCTCATCAAATTGAATTGGCACTTTGGGACTAATGATATATCCGCTCATGATTTAAAGCAGGGGTATACTGGTTTTTAGTGGTAGGGACCGAAATCAGCCTAACACTATCTAGCCATCAGCCTTTTCTATGTTGATTTTGCAGTGTTTGTGGAGAGTGTGTGGTGGGGTACCTCCACCTATCCCTTAATTAACCAAGATTATAAACTTTATGCAAAACTTCTTGCAACCATATTAGCTTTTGTGCTTGATACTATCGTACACATTGATCAAACTGGTTTCATTAAACATAGACATTCTGTGATTACACTAAATTATTATTCCATGTAACTGAAGAGGCGTCATCATTATCTCTACCCTCTGGTGTCTTAGCATTAGTTGCTGCAAACACGTTTGACAAAGTACAGGCAGTATCTATTTCGTAACTTATCTACATTTATTTTTGTTAGTTCCTTTATTCACATGATTTTAGCACTCTGTTCTGGTCCAACCGCCAGAGGTTTCATTACTGGCCAACTCTCTAATAAATTTTACCTTTTTAGAAACACCCATCAAGGCTGCCTCTATCACCTTTACATTTTCTCCTTGCTATTGAATCTTTACTAATTGCCATCAGAAATTGCACGGAAATAAAGGGTAATACTTTTAATTCACTATAAAAACTTTAGCATATGCTGATGATGTCTTACTGTATATTAGTAATTAGTAATTAGTAATCGTGATTCTTCCACACCTCCTTTATTAAATCTAAGTCAAACATACTCTCAAATTTCAGGTTACACTTTAAACCCTAATAAGACATAATTCTTTCCTTGAATTGTGTATTGTACCTCTGATATGCTCCCTAATAATGAAATCATATGGCAAAAGGAAAAACTGAAATATCTTGGTATCCTATTTTCCCATCCCATTAAACAATCAATTATGTTGAACTGTGAATATTTTCTTAATCGTATTAAAGACAAATTGTTCTAAATGGTCTAATATACACTTATCCTGATGGGGCAAAGTTGACTCTTTTAAAATGGGTATGGCTCCAAAAATATATTTTCTCCTTTCTGATTCCCATTCAACTCCCTCTTACGTTTTACAACACTTTACATAAATATATATCTAAATGTATTTGGAATAATAGACCACTCTGTATAACTTATAAAAAAATGAAAATTGCAAAATGTAATGGTGGTTTTGGGTTGCCAGACTTCTTTAATCATAATAAAGCATTTATTTTAAATCAAAAAACATTTGGTTTAATAATACAGACTTTAAAATCATACCTACATGGCTTCTCATTGAACAAAGTTTGATATCACCACTTCTTTTAGCTGCATTACTGACCATGGGCCTCATTATGAGTTTGGCAGTCCGAGCACCACCATGGCGGCAGCGGCGGTCCAACCACCATCGGCTTGGCGGTCGGACCACTGTATTACTATTTTGGTGATTTTATAGAGAAAAGACCTCAGTGGTCCTGCTGTCACCGTCAGGCAATGCCGACCGCACCAGTGAAGAGGCAGGGCAAACAGGCCAATGGAGCCAGTGTTTCCGCCGGACACATTATGATGTTCCACACCACCAGTGTGACCGTGGTGGTGCAACCACCACTTCCCAGCAGACGGAAACCAAGAGAATAAAGGAAGCAACTTACCCACAGGCAGTGTTAAACATCCTGTGTTGCCATGGAGCCCATCACACACATCCTGCCACTGCTGCTGCTCACCAAGGTGCCCAAAACCCACACTGCTGTGGACGCAACTGACAGTAAGTACACACATTACCTGAGTCATTAAGCTTAACAACAGATCGTAGCACCATCATCCACATGATAAGGGGGTCACATTACGGGCAATAAGTACACGTGTCATTGTGTCCTCTTTCGGAGTCCTTCACAAAGAAGTACTCATTCACAGACATTAAATGCCCTCTTTGGGCAGGTCACTGACACTGCACAGTCACACTCCTCAAAAACACACGTCTGCCCATCTCAGGCATAGGCACAGTGAAGTGTAAAGACCATTGTATCACACAAGAGCAACACCACAGCCACATCACACATAATACAAGTGACACCCATTGATCACTTGCTATATAGTGTTGTCACATTGAAAGCACATATGTATGGAAGTGTCACTTAACACAAACACCCCTCCCATGAAACAGCCCTGCATTGGACCCACACATCACCCACGTTGCAACACAATGGAAAGACAATGGGATGCACAATAGTTAGAGAGACAAATGTTCAAAGCTCACAATGCAAACAATACCTGCACAATAGGGATCGGGGCATCAGGAGCACTCCAGGAAGAACACTGCCCTGGGACACATTACACTTTGCACATGCCCCTAAAACAACATTTGCACAGGAACTAGCCCTTCATCTATCTCAGGGACAAACAACAGTAGGCCAAGTAACATGCCTATCTGCATAATGTGTGCCAGTCAAGAAAGCACATGCAACAGTAACAGCATTGGGCGTACATCTAGATGAAGTAACTGCAAGGTGCACACAGCAAAATGGACACATGTTCAGTCTAATGTAAATGAAGCTAGAACAATTGAACACCCTCCATATGTGGACAAACAAAACTCGAGCTTCCACACATGAGACAAATGTAAAATCCATATCAGGGGGACATAGCTAACACCATACATGCTGACATTGACCAACCCAAGATGAAATACTTACCATACCAAACATAATACAATAACACCCTAACTGCATTACCAAACACATATCCATACAGTCATAGTCTACCCTTGTCTTGGGTGACACCAGTAGTGCCCACAAGGTCAGATAGTGCAAACAACAGCAAATAGATCAGGAATCAGGGTGAAACACACACAGCTATAGGCATACAACACAAATTACTCAGGAGCAACATAAAGGTAAAAGAGCAATTGCCGGACAAATGTATAGCCAAATAAACAACAACTTGGATTTATTGAATTGAATTGTCGAAGATCAAAGGCCATTGGCCAGTCCATTGTGTCCATGAACTTTACTGTGCCCACATCTGACTTCAATCACTGCCAGGGAACCTCCTCAGTAAGGGGCATCAAGTGGGCAGGCAGGCACCTCACGGATCATCCTTGTGTGGGGCTGGATTTGGGATGGGTGGGTTTGGGTTTGGGAGGGGGTCTTTTTCTTTGGAGGGGTGAGCTTCTTCTTGGGGGAGGGGTATGGGTGCTTGCAGGGGGCAGGTGTGACAGGAGGACTTGGATGTGGAAGGGATGGGTCAGGATGTGAGTGGGGTCCTCTTGGGTTTGGGAGGGGGTTTGGAGGTAACAGGAAAGGGCAAGGTCAAAAAGGAAACTCTCTGGCAAAATGAGTAGGGCCATCAGAAGGGGATGGGGATTCTAAGGCTGAGTGAGTGTTTGTGTGTGTGGATGTAGATGCCTTGTGTGTGTGTATGTGTGAGGTGTGCTTCTGTTTGGGTGGTGTCTGTTATGTGTGTAAGTGTGGGGTGGGAGGCAGAGGTGCTGGCTGATGTGGGAGTGGTGGATGTGTGTGTGTCTGTTGGGGTCTGTGTGTGTTGGGTGGTGTCCGCGGGTATGGCTGATCTGATGGATGTATCTGTGTGTGTTGGTGTGGTGTCTGCGAGTATGGCTGATATGGTGGATATGTCTGTAAGTGTTGTGCTGCTGTCTGGTGGTATGGCGCCTGAGGTGTGTAGGTCCGTGGGTTGTGAGGTGTTGTCTGTGTGTATGGTGGGTGTGGTGAAAGTATTACTGGTTGTTGTGGTGGTGTCTGCGAGTATGCTGGATGTGGTGTGTGGGTCAGTAAAGGTGGTGGTGGAAGTGTCTGGTAAAGTGGTGGCTGTTGTGGTGTTTGTAGGTGAATGTTGAGAGTGCCTGCATGCCAGTGTGTCTTGTGGCTCTTGTGTCAATGTGCACTGCTTGCGTGTGTTGAGGTGGGTGTGTACAGCTGTGTCTGTGTGCTTGGGACAGGTAGGGGAACAGGGGATTTGGACAAGGGAAGAGGGAAGTGGCGGGCTGGAGGAATGTAGAAGTGGCTGGCTGCCATCAGTGAGGAGGCCAGTCACTGAAAAGATATCTGCAGGCCAGACATGTCACTATGAATGCCTTCCAGGAAAGCATTGGTCTCCTGAAGTTGGCTGTCCAGCCCCTGGATGGCATTCACAATGGCAGCTTGCCCCACAGTGATACTCCTCAGGAGGTCAATAGTCTTCTTAATCATGGCAGCAGGGTTTACAATGGCTGGGGCTGAGGTGCCTGTGGCAAAGGAGATGCCAACCCTCTTGGGTGAGAGGGCACGGCCAAGTAAGTGGGGAGCAACAGGGAAGGTGACAATAGAACTGGGGTTGGTAGACAAAGATGGTACAGTAATAGGTCCTAAAGGGTCCACCACCACCACTAGGGAGCGCCAATGGAGGTATAATCTGATGATGATGGTGTTCATCCTGTCTTCTCCATGGCACTCCCCTCACCCTCCGGACCACTGGGTCCCTCTGTGTCGGTGGTATCATGAGTGGAGATACTGTGGCTAGATGCTTCCCCACTTGGTTGTGCCCTGTATCCCTCACTTGCCTGGGCTGATGCTGCAAATACAAAGAGGAAAAGGGTCACCACATGTTCCTTATCACACTTGAACAACAGCTGTGGTTAGCAAACATTACCATGATGTCAAAAAGGCCCCAGCAACAAACTACTTCAAAGTGCCTCCTACATGTACCAAACCATATGCATGCATGCCATCTGAACTGCCAACAGTTGCCCCCCACAGCAAAATCAGGATCTCAGACAACTACAATTACATGGGTGAAGTTGTGCAATTACAGTAACTATTAAACAGGTAGGAGACCACATCACCTTCAATGCTTTACCTCATGGAGCATACCTCATTTACCTGTTGTCATACCACAGTAGGCCAATGCCAAGTTCATTCCAACAGATTCCCACACAAGGTTACACATGCATCTATTTGTCACATACATAATGACACAACAATAGGAAACGATGTTCCAAGAACCTGATATGTTGCTGACAGCAGCAGAGTAGCCTGAAGAAGATGACATGGAAATACTCTAGTTACAGTGGAAACATGTCAACAGTGCACACTTAACCATGTGTAATTTGTCCTAATAGAGTAATGGTGATAGCACTAATGTTGCTCAGAAATGATATACATTTGGCATGGAAATGTACACTGTAAGCAAATGTGCAAACTGACAGGGCGATATGTCTCTAAATTCTACAACAAAATGAATCAGCAGGCCCCAGAGAAATCACCACTAATGCCTGGCACCCCTCACAATGACATACTTTGATTACATCAGTAGATGCCGTTAGTCCTCTGTATGTTTGGGAGACCCTAGAGATTTGCATGTGCTTGTATAAGGCCCTCAACATGTTGCCCAATGGGAAGCTGGATAACTGTCTCCATTGTGGTCCTACAAACCCAGATGTCTGTGGATGAATGGGTGTTCCCAACCACATGTGATTCCAACATAATTACAAGTCCATGATGCATGCCAACAGCCAGCTGACAAAACTTCCCCATTACACATGTGCAGTACACTTTGACACATGATGCCACATCAATGGCATGGAAATGCACATTGTGTAAAACCTCTAGTCCTATTTGTCATGTCCCTCATTGCTACTGCAGTACATGCCAAATGGCATGCTATGATGGGTGAGGGTGTGTGTGAGCCAACAATCAATAGTGACACACTTCTGTCCATGGCACCACATAAAATGTAGTCCCATGGCAAAGGTCCTTTTCAAAACACAGGTTGGGATGCACATATATATGAGGGAATACAGAAATCAACCTATTAACACAGGTAGACCATGCATGAAACAATAGTGTATACATTCTGTCAAAAGAGACAGGGACACATGCTAGCATGTAGGCACAAGGAATGTTAGCAGCAGTGATGGCACATAAATCATGTCAATGGACATTCTCCACTTGCATGATGGCCAGCTTCAAATGACCGACACTAGTGAGGCATCAGCACTCGTTAAACACTGAAGAAAAGTGGCCTCTGAGGGGCAGATGTCAGTATACTCATTTGACCAGACACATGGCTGAGGACTGTGATCCCGCACTTCTTTTTCTTTAGCCTATAGGAGTAGTGGTCTGTAGCGTAGAATTTACACCCACTACTCCAACAAACATTACTTGAGTGATCAATGTACACAGCCATGTGTTGTCCCTGGAGAGCAAATAGTTTGTCTATTGTACCCATTTGTGTCCTAGGTGCCTGGGTTAATAGACAAGGCACATCAGTATGCACCACATTACATATCTACACAAATAGTTACTCATCTACTGTGTCACACGTGGCCAATCCCTAATCGTTAGGGGGAGATGTCAGAACCTAACACATTAACTTGGCAATGTGACAGGCAGGAATATGTCCTGTGCCCACCCCATTGTGGCTGTTGTTCTCTCCTCAAACACTCATCAAGGTCTGGGTGCACCACCACTAGGATGCAGGACATTAGGGGGGTCATGGTCAGACGTGCACCCTGCACATATTGAGGGGACAGCACCAGCTGGACCTCAATGATCTTCTGGGCCCAGCATCTCAGGTCATCCCACCTCTTGCGACAGTGAGCCCTCCGCCAGCTGTGGACCTCCAAGCTCCACAACTTCCGAGCAATGGCTCTCCAAATCTCATTCTTCTGATTGGTGTTTACCTGTATGGATGCAAGAGACAAATCAAGTGATTATAATCACAAGTTTTTACTCAAATGGTTGTGTCACACACATCTCAGATACACCAAGCAAAAGATGGTAAATTTGTCAACACACAAGTGTAAAGCATATGTGCCAAAAAAGACAGGGACATGACCACACACTTTTGTACCCATCTGCAGACTAACCCACTACCCTGCTCCTGGCCTACAATGACTAATAGGCCTACTTACATCAGGTAGCCCAGGCTCCAGCAACACGTACTGTGATTTGAGCCACAATGAAACCCCACACAACAATGTGACTTCTGAAGGGTAAACTCTTTAGGCCTGATTAAACAAACACATTTAAACTCTGCAAGTTTGACTCACTACATACAGTCCCTGCAGGCAACTTCCATACTACAAACTTCATCCTTACAATTGAGTGAAAATGAATGGGCTGGCATGGTGGGTACAGTAAGCGTCTTCCCTGTGCATGTGTGGACATGTGGCGTACCAAATGCAGACTCATGCCACTTCAGGGTGGGCTTCTGTGGCATGTACCTATACCACAGTGCACTCCTTTTGGAATATGTGTCTAAACTACAGAGGTGGCATCCATCATACAATGGTATACATTGTACAATGTCTGCTATGTATCCAAGCTACTGGGGCACATGTCATGGCCTCAGAGGAATCTATACACTGTTAGTACTGTGGGTCTGTCACTAGTGCAATAAGCCTGTACAGGACGAATATGACTTCTGTGAATGTGACAACAAAGCTGTGAGAGTAAGGCACGGTCATGAGTCAAAGACACACATTGACAAGGAAGCAAAATGCACATATGGACTAGTACTAGGATCTACCTCTAAACCCATTCCTAACCTCGTCAATGGACTGAGGTATTCAGGGCAAGTGTTGTAACTAGAGCCTACATGCCAGGATCTGCTGGTGTAGGAGTGGGAACACTGCTTCAGTTGCATTGCCACAGTGACTCTCCCACAGCCTGGACTACGTCCCATATTGGGAAATACATTTGAGAGGCCCTGGTCTCTGCAGGCTGTGCATACAGAACCTACATGAAACTCACATTTCCATCACTTCCATGCATTACAGTACATCATGTGGCCATCAGCAATGTGGCATGTGACTTGTGTGGCACCCTGAAGGGTACAGTGAGTCATGGTATGCCTTCCAGACAACAGTTTGGCAAGGTCAGATGTAGGGTGGAAGATCTGTGGCACAATACACATTGCTTACAAGATCCTCAAGTGACTTAGATAAGATGCATACATAGCTCATGCTGTCAAGCATAAACATGCTGTCTAACATTTACAGCCATCATAAACAAAGGAATGTCATTGGATGGCAGTAAAGTATCCTTGTCCAGTGCGTCCAACAAAAGGTGGCTCTCGGACCCCAACGATATCACAGAAAACAATGTGAATCAACACAACATATAGCACTGGTTACTAATACCTGCACTGTGTACATCCCATTGATATCACACAGACTGCAACAAGAGGCACACAAGCAGTTTGCCTGGCACACAGGGGCACATTATAGCCTGTGAGGTGGGAAAGTATGAGGTTGAACAGAGTCAATTGTACCAATGAAGTACTTCCCTGCTCCTCTGGTGAACCATAGAGCTGCCTATTCAGGGGAAGGATCTCACTCAATAGCCTCTCCAGCTCCTCTGGCAAATGTGTAGCAGATAGTGGGGTGTTGACCGCATCCATGCTGTGGACACATGTGTTGACAACCATAGGGCTCACATTTGAACCTTCAGTAGTTGCTATCTGTGATGTGTACTGGCGGTCATGTCTAACCAGTCGGAAATGCTTTGGCACATGATGTTGTTGGCATGCATCATGTATTTTGCTGTAGACACACTGACTAATTTTACAAATCATATCTTGTCATGCACAGATACCCTCAGAGAGGGACCATGCATCAACCTCCTGTCTGCCATCCACTGTCAGGTCTTCAGACCATGGGGGAACCCCACATGATCCAGTTATACCATCTGAATATGCAAACAATAGTGGACCTATGCCATCAGCTGCAGACAGATCTGATGCCAGCTAACAGTAATCCAACCTGCATACCACACATTGTAAACGTCATGTCAGTATTGCACTTCCTGGTCACAGGGTCTTTTCAACATACAGTACATTGGCCCTATCTGCTGGTATGTCCCAATCTATGTTCTGTCTGGTGTTGATTGATTTTCTGTCAGCAATGTGGAAACACCATTGACAGCTATAGCAGGTATCCCCGATGTGATGATTTAGCCACCATGAAGGCTGACTTCTTTGGTTTTGCCCGCATCCCATTTGGTTGGGGCCATTGATGGCACAAATGTTGGCTTGGTGTCACCGCAGGATACTGAAAAAGTCTATCACAAAAGAAAGAACTTCCACTCCATCAACATGCAAGTTGTCTGTTTGGCAGATCTCTACATCTCAAATGTGTGTGTGCCCATTATCCAGGATCAGCACATGATTCCTTCATAATGCAGAACAGCACCATACCCCAGTGATATCACAACTGCACCCAGAGGGCATGGCTGGTTGGTAAGTTGCATCTTTCCTGATTTTGTCTGAGCAATGTCAGCTGCTACAATCATGAAGTGAGTGACTCATTGTTACACTTATGTCCCATTCCTTAACGGGAGATTCACCATATCCTAACCATCCTTGGTTGTTAGCGCCTCTGAGGAATCCTACTACACGAGGGGAAGTCTGCTTCAATAAGGCCCATGGAAAAACAGGGTGCCATTGAAGTGGGCCTCTTGGCCCCTGAAGGCCAGATTTTTCTGTCTAGACAGGACTGTGGGAGCCCTCCTCTATTCAACCAGGAAAGTGGGTCAGATCACTGTGGCATGCTGCATGCTCCACAACATTATCCTGAGGAGGAATACCCCATACTTCCCAGAGGAGGGGGGCCTGCAATGCCACAGGGTAAGAATCCTGAAATGCCAACTGAAGATGACAGTGGTGAAGAGGAAAGAGCTGGCTTGCAAGAATGTCTAATCCACAGCTTCTTCTCATGAGTGTACGTATGTCATGTTATGTAATGACTGTGATTGTACAATGAATTGTAGTTGTGAGAATGTGTGGAATTGAGTGTTTTTGAAACAGTTGCAGAGCTGAAACTCTGCAAAAATCAGCCAAAAGTTGATTGAAAAGATAGCTTTTGACACATCGCCACCTTGATGATGTTCCTTTGTTTTTGTCAGATTTATTACAATGTAATTTTGTTTCCTGATGCTTGCTATGTGACTTATGTCATATGTATGTTTTCAAGCCTATACTCCTTGTTATGTTCGCTGTACAGGTACCTTCACCATGACATCTTCATGTGGGAAATTCAGGGTTGTGACATTGGCAGGTATATGATGCTCTTCTGACATAAGAAGTGGACATGGATTGTTCCAGGTAATGTAGGTCACAGAGTTTGGGTGTTGGAGACCTTTGCCAAGATAGCTTGCACAGTGTTTGGGTGGAAGGTCAAAAGTGCTCATTGGACTTGTTTTGTGTGCTGTGGTGGGCTTGGTGCTCCATCTGTGTCATCAAGTGGGCATAAAATGTGTAGTCCTAGACCACAACCAAGTATTATCCCTTCACATTGGCTAAACCCTCTTATTCTATGACCTGTATACAGTTGTAGATTTGTTTCATCAATGTAGGCCACAGTGCCTATGCCACAACACTGGCATATTTTTGTATCATCCCACCAGATGCATGAGCATTGGATTATGATTGACCTGTGATCAGGAACTGTCGTACTGCCATCCGTCTGTATTTTGGATTATGTGATGTTGAATTACTTTGGTGTAGTATGTGATAAGGCCGAAGCTGGTGAATTCAACCATTTCAATGTCTTCCTATTCTACAGGACAATGTTTGACAAATCCCTTCCTTCCATAGTCTGGAGGTGTGTACCTGTAAATATGTTCATTTATTCAGTATGAGTCAATCAATTATGATTTCCAATAGTTCAGATATGTTGACATCCTAGGTGCTGCACACTTTTATGTATGAGTTTGTTTGGATGGTTGTAATCCAGAGCTGGACACTGTGTACACGCAACATATCCCATCTTGGACAAGTACCTTGGATCATCATGAAATGGTTCACATGGTCTGACATATCAACATGGCTAAATATGAAATCAAAATCAGCAGACAATGAGTTAGTGAAGGGTGATTTTATTGTAAAGCTACGACTAACAGAAAATATATGTGACATAACTCAACAGAAATTCAAATGTGAAAGGGGGTAGTCATTGTGAATTAAATAATTGGAGTAAATGCCACACCATTAGGTGTCCAAAGTCCAGAGTACTCCTCCCTTTGAAAATAGAAGGTGATTCAGGATCAGTCCAGATTGAATGTGTGGAACACAAAGGAGGTCCTAAAGGAAGAGGTTTATTGCTGGCAGTGGTGGGTTGTCTTGCCATCCACATCTTCTGAATTATTTGCTGAACGCCTCCCCTTGTAGGAAGGGGGATCAGCTGCTACAGAGGCGGGGTGTCTGTGGCCTGCTGTTCCTCTGACAGGGCCATTCTTCCTGTGGCTGGTACCGATGTTGATGGGCCTGCTGTTGATGAGCCAAAGAAAGAAGTAGACTGGTTTTAAAAAGCCCTGCTCAGGGTCGTGTGTATGTCCCTCAACACCCCTGTTTGGGACGCCATTTTGGAACTGTGGGCCTCCATCCGTTCACACATGTCCCTATGCATGTCCCTCCGTAGCTGCTTGATTTCCCTGAGTTCGGTCAACACCTGGCCCATCACGACTTGGGACTGCTGACAGACCATATCAAACAAAGAAGAAAGAGGGAGGTTTGTTGCCCCCATACTACCTCCCATATATTTTGGCCATACACTGCGGCTGGGTGGAGGCCAAATAGGTGAATCAGAGTGATACTGCCTTTGATGAAAGTGTGACTACAAGGGGCATCACCCCAACCACAGACCAGGGGACAATGACCCTAGAGATGCTCTACACCAGCTCGTATAATCTTCAAGTAGGCACAACTTATATGTGTTTACTAACAAGATGGTTAGGTTCCCCAATGCATAGTGTTTTAAAAGGGATTTCAAGCCCTGAAGAATGCCCCAGACCTGCTATGGCCTAGTATGAGGGCAGAAACATGTTGGCCTTGACTTTGAGAGAGGCAGTAAGAGTCATCACACTCTAACAAATGTCCATCTTTGTGCTTTTAATCTTACCAACAGACACCATAATTAAAAGTGATACACACTGGTGATCTGGTAGGTAATTTTAGCGTGATAACTAGATCCATGCATTATCCAAAGAAATCAAATCTGAGCACTCCCTCTGGACGTAGAAGTCTGTGAGGTTGAGTCCACCCAGGCGACACTGTCCTACCTGGGTGTGGATAGGTGGTCAAATGATGAAGCATAACAGTATTATGTGTGTGAGAAAGAACCTCCCAAGCAGGTCTCAAGTGCATGGTCTACAAAAACCTGTAAAAGCCCCCAGACCTTTTGTGTGTATACTCCTGATAGACTCCCAAAAAGTTGCTGATGGTGTCCTGGCCAAGAGCTGCCCTAGTTGTCTAACCTGGGTGGCCTACAGCATTGCTTCCACGCACCCTATTCCCATGGGCTCATGCCCCTGCCACAGGGTGCCCTTTCCAACTTGTTCCTGGACCCTCATTGTCCGAAGCACTGTGCTGCACCTCAGGATGCAGGACTGGGGGACATGAGATGGTGGACACTGTGCTAGGTACACAGGCTGTGGGGTGAATGGTTACCTGAGATGTTGAAGCAACCGGGCTGGGAAGTGACATTGTAGGCACAGTGAGACTCACTGTTTCCATCTGACCAGGTTGCCCAGATGGGCCAGAACTGTCTTCCACGTCCACACGTGCAGGAGTGTCATCACTGAGGGCTTCATCCAGGGGGGGGGGTAGTGGTAGTCTGTTCCGTGTCCTCTGTGTGCCCAGCAGCAGATCCACCTGTTGATGTAAAATGTACATTGGCACTGGTCACAGAGTGACATCTACCTCTAAAGGTTTTGTGCTACAGTAAGCAGAGACCTTGGACAAAGATAAATTGTAGTTAATCCAGTTGTGCCAAGTAACCATGATATTGAGTGATTTGACATGTCAGGTGTGAAGCATGCCAACCCTATTTGACTAAAGCAGCTGATGAGATGTGCAAATCGGTTGCACATTAGAGGATGGCCTGAAAATGACATTTTACTTCTAGTGCAGGCAACACAGTGGAGAGGCAACATACGGCTTTCACCATTTTGAGGCCTATAGGAGTAGAATGCAAACAGACCCAGAACTTTGTTGTATATGTGACTGGAGTCATCATGTGCACAGTGCTGTGTCAATGTGTCTGCTGCTGCTGCTACCAATTTGGTAGTGCATCTTGAGGCCTTAGCAATGGTCATTTTACATACTGGGAAAGGTTTCATTCCTGTCCTCAATAGTTTCCTCTTGGGTTAGGAAGTCGGGATGGAGCTAGGTAGGCAGACACGTCTCTGATTTCAGCATGATTTGTGCTTGATCACTCCCAGATGAGTAAACTTTATTTGGGAGTTGACAAACAAGGGTCCTTGTGCAAGAGAACACTGGGCTGGTGGCTGGAGTTGTAGAAACAGGACCTGCTAGGAGTTGCAGTCAGGTCACTTCCCAATACTTGACAAATGGTATACCCCCAGGTGAGTACACTTCAAGTGAGAGTTTACAAACAGGGTATTTGGACAAGTGACCATTGGGCTGGTGTTTGGAGTAACTGACACAAGGTCTGCTGGGAGTTGCAGTCAGGTCACCCCCTCTATTATACACACTATACAAATGGTATCCTCCCAGGTGAGTACACTTCAATTGAGAGTTAAGACACAAGGGTAATTGGGTTGGGCAAGTGAACACTGGGCTGGTGTTTGGAGTCAGAGAAACAGGGCCCATTGGACTTTGGAGACAGGTCACTCCCTCCACTTCCCAACACTTGACAAATGGTATATTCCCAGGTGAGTATTCTTCATTTGAGAGTTCACTTACAGATATATTGGGCCAAGTGACTCCTTGGCTGGTGGTTGGAGTTACTGAAACTGTGCCTTCTGGAGTTGCAGTGAGCTCACTCTCTCTACTACACACACTGCACAAATGGTATCTCCCCAGGAGAGTACACTTCAATTGGGAGTTTACAAACAGGGGTATTTGTAAAAGTGGCCACAGTCCTTGTGGTTGGAGTTACTGGAACAGGTCCCATTGTGCTTTGCATTAAGATCACTGACTTTGTTACAAACACTTGACAAATGATATCCTCCCAGGTGAGTACACTTAGTTTGGGAGTTCACAAACAGGGGTATTTGAATAAGTGACCACTAGGCTGATGTTTGGAGTTACTGAAATAGTGCCTCTTGGGAGATGCAGCTCTCTACTACTCACACTGTACAAATGGTATTCCCCCAGGGAAGTACGCTTCATTTGGGAGTTTACAAACAGACATATTTGTACAAGTGACCACTGGGCTCGTGGTTGGAGTTACTGGAACAGGGCCTATTGTGCTTTGCATTCAGATCACTGTCTCTACTACACACAATTGGCATATGGTATCCTCCAAAGTGTGTACACTTCATTTGGGAGTTCACAAATAGGAGTATTTGGAGAAGTGACCACTGGGCTGGCCATTGGAGTTACTAAGACAATGCCTCCTGTGAGTTGCAATCAGGCCACTCTGTTTACTACACAAACTATACAAATGGTATCCCTCCAGGTTTGTAGACTTAATTTGGGAGTTGACAAATAGGGGTCTTTGGACAAGAGAACACTGGGCTGGTGTTTGGAGTTACAGAAATAGGGCCTATTGAGAGTTGCAGTCAAGTCACTCCCTCTACTCCCCAGCACTTGACAACTGCTGTGTATTACATATATGTGTGCAACCTGCATTTAGGTTTGAGCATATATTTACATTTTGGCACATCCCATGGATCATGGAATGTGTTTTTATTATTGTGCGAATTCCAGGCACCATTTGGCTATATGGCATGTGATGGGCCTTGGTAACTGTGATGTTGGGTCCAACAACTGGGATTGACAGTATTAAATCTCAAATACTCTGAGTATTGAATGTTGGTGATGTACATGAACAAGACAGTAGCAAAAGCTGAGCTTTGGGCATGCATGATGTTGCATTTTTGTAGCTTTTGTGTGTTGTAACTTACCAGACTCCACTCCCCAAGGTATTCCTGTCAATCCCTCAGGATGCAGGATGGCCAGGACTTTCTCCTACCAGGAATAAAGTTGTAATGGTGCCCTGGGAGGGCCACAGCCAGTACTTGGCCTGCAGCTGGTGCCTGGAGACTAGGGAATGAACCTTTCTCCTGAGGTTGTTCCACCTCTTCCTAATGTTCTCCTTTGTGTGCAGGTTGGTGCCTACAGCATTCACTCTGTTAACAATGCTGTCGCACATTTCCATTTTCCTACTGAGAGCTGTATGCTGGACATGTGCTGCAAACAATTGTGGCTCTATTCTTATGATTTCATCCACCATAACTCTTTACTCATCCTCAGAAAAACAGGGATTTTGTCCACGTTGCATGGAGAATAAAAAAAGAGGGTGACAGGGACTTAGTTAAGAGGGGAAGTGCAAGAGTGTGTGAATGGACTAAAGTCTGTGTAGGGTATTCTATGGGATGGTGGAAAAAGGGGTGCCTAATCTATTTAATAATCAATATGTGCTATTGCGGTTATTAGACTCCATGTGGAAAAGCAAAGGATTGTGGTCTGTGACTCCCTCTCTTTTATTTTCAATTTTAGTTCCTATTATACTGCAAGTGTCATTGGTTAGGTACAATTATTATATTAATGTTTTATTGTAAAATTCAGTGCACATTTTTCAATGCTCTTTTTGTTTGGTCTATTGTCCTATCATAAAATGTAATAAAATATTTTAAACACAAATGGCTCAGCCTTTACCCAATTTGGAGTTATACTTTACTAACAATACAATTCATTCATTTTCTGGTACCTTGGCTAGGTGACTGTCTTTCTAACGGCATTGAGAGGGTTTCTGAGACAACAGTCTAGCAGGAAAAATCTTCATTTTATTGTTAACCAATACAGTGGTTCCTAAATATCTCTTGCGACTAGCAGAAAACATTTTGCCAACTATTGTTGGTGGTGATTAGGTGACAATGCCAAACATATGTTCAGGGTGGCTAAATATATAGCTTGTAAGACTATGTATATTTCCCTGGTTGGTACCATATTTTAACTTGTTCTAAAATCATTGATGTACAGCAGGTAGCTTGGATGTCAAGGCTACTTCTTTTAGTGCTAAAGTTACTTTGCATAGGTTTAGAGTACATAAAACAGCCAAACTTCCCTATACAATGGTATATATTTAGTTTCAGGAAGTTATGGGAGTCATTACGATCCTGGCGGCCTTCAGACCGGTAGGGACGCTGTGACGGTCTGACCGCCACATTACGACAGTGGCAGTTGTGTCACGGTTGGACCGCCATCACCGCCAGTTTCCCTCCACAGGAGGGGCTGGCAGTCCTAATCTACCAGGGCAGTGCTGCATGCAGAGCCGCCTTTAGGATTACGACCCCCCTCTCCACCAGCTTTTATATGTCGGTGCAGGGGGCCCACACGGCCAGCCCTGTTGTGCAATTCACTGTCTGCATTATGGCATCCCCGTTTCTTGTCCTACCATTGCTCGCAGTTTAATACTTTTCCTACACGTATGCATTAGTGAAGTTTTTCTCTCATTGCTAAGATTTCTCACGAGAGTATTCTGTAACTTTGTTGCGAAATTGTGTAAAATCCTTTCGAAAGTTCCGATTTTCATGTGAAAGGAAGGATCATGTAAGAATGATGAGTGCCTCATAAGCAAACATGTATGCTTTTTTACACACCACGAAAAATTACACCCCAAAGGAAAAATGTAATTGAACGCAAGGCAGCTGCATTTTCCAGGCTATTGACAGCCAAAATGCTAAGGTGCCAGAACGAATAAACGTGTCTGACTCCTTCATTGTGGGTTGATTGCAAATTCCCTCCCTCGCAAGATTCTGTGTTTTATCACCAGCAGAGTGCTATTGCTATCATGCGCATGGACTGAAAGCACATATTGGTTGATCTGTGCCAGATTCACAGCCCCTGCTCTCCCAGAAACAACAAAGGCTGTTAATTGTTACATTTTGTGCACGTGCTTTCCCTCGAGCTTCAAAGGGAAGCCAGTTTCAGAAATATGGTTTCTCCATCTGGTCTAGGCTGATGTCCAGAATCCCACACACAAGCATGCTGCACTTGTTTACAAATCTCCATTGAGGTGCGTCGGCTGTTGATGTTCATTTTTCCACTCATGCTTGCAAACAGTGTCATTCTCAGACCAGGTGTTGGCACAGTGATTGAAACGTCTGTGACACCTGTTGAAAGCACCTGCAATGCCTCTTTGTTTGTTTGTTGCCATCAACATTTCAGAAGGGCTGTGCGGTGAATACAAAGAAGCCTGTTGTTTATCGAAGCTATTACTTATTGGGATTTATGTCGATACTTACACAAGGAGGAAGTGGTTTTGAGATATCAGGTATTGACAAAAGAACCATTGCATATCAGGCACTATCAAGTATACGCATGCACAAATGCATTGGATCTTACCATATCTCATTAAAAAGTGTTCAGAAAAAGGCAAAGGGGCAGTAGATGCCTGCACATTTTAAAAACAAATTAGTAGATGTACATGTTTTTTTTACAAGTTATTAAGAGGTACCATCTTAAATTATAACAATCGACCATTAATTAATGTACATGAATGTAGAAATGAATATCGCAAGACCATTAAGCAAATCAAGTTCTCAATGTTCCATGTCGATTCAAAGCACCTTAAATGTCATTGAAGTGAGCTAAGCCAGCTCTCCTGGCATTTCTTAAGAAAAGTATTTTAAGGTGTTGCTACAGACTACTCAGATGGCCTCATGTTAAGATGGTGACTTTCAGTCAGCCCTGTCTTTGCAAGCAATAACATTAACCATGGTGGAATTTGTAGTATTTTCCTTGTAGCTAAAAACGGAAAATACAATACCAGGCAGCTAGGTACGGCTGGCTGCAAAAAAACAAGGGATGTGGCCCATCTTATAAGTCAGGGCCATGTCAAGACAAGAAAAAAGTCAGATGCACGACGACTGAGCTCCCGTTTTGGGTGATGGAGAAGTAGAAACGTGTGGCTGTAAGAGACAGAAATGTGTGCAGTTGAGAAAAAAACACACCATCTGAACTCCTTCGAGGTAACCCCATAGGGATGTATGATTGCCATCAACATTTCTGTGGTTGGAATGGCCCTGTAGGTGATGATGTGCAGAGAACCAAAGGAAAGTTATTGGAAATTTACGAGACATCATTATGACCATGAGCGCCATTAACCTTTCAGATGGGTCTGTCATTATGTCAGTCATTGGCATTTGTCGGATGGGGGTGTGTGGACCAAAATATTGCAAATAAATATATTGTTTTTCAAATTTTTCACTATAATATCAGAGACTCAAGAGTGTTTACATTATTATAGTTTTATTATGAAGTTTTATTTTGTTGTATTAATTTATTTTAAATGTTATTGATAAAAAAAAATAAACAAACAAATATCCATCTATTTATCTATCTGTCTGTCTAAAATTGTAACTAGATTTTCTCAGGTTGTTTCATTGTTTGTTTAATTTATTGGTTCGGTACCGGAGAATACCTTAAAATACTAATTAATTACGTTGTTATTTTTGTGATTTATTTGAATTATCACATTCATATACGTGTTAAATAAAGTTTTTTATAAATGTGTTACGTTTTAATTTTGGATTTATTTGGGGTTTGGATGAGTAGTGTTACATTTTAATTTATTTTAATTTCTTATTGTGTTATTTTTGTTTTAATTGTTTATTATTGATTTAACTTTTGTACTATTTTCTGTTAAATATGTTTTATATTTCAATTTCCAATTGTGGAGATGATTGGGTTGTTAGATCAGTAGCCTGTTTTAAACATGCCTTCACGAATGTCATTTGATTTATATTTTGTTGTTGTTTTTTAAGTATTTAGTGGTTTTTATTTGCTCAAATGAGAAACACACATCACTTTTTAAATTAGATTTGTAAAGGTTTATTGGGGGACCTGGTGAGCAGTTTATTAATTATAATATTTATAAATTTAGATGCACTCAGTCACTGACTATTTTAACTATGCTATTTTTAAGTTGGTAATTAATTAATTGTATTTTTAATTTCTATACGGTTGTATGACGGAACCATGCAGGCCTTTTTAACGTGTGCTTTTACAACGCAGTTTAAACTACAAATGCCTCTTTACCATACATTCGTGAATCATGAAGATCTTCACGTCTTTAGGGGTTGCTGGACTTTGGAATAGTATAATTTACTATTCCAACTCCAGTCTGCGCTACAGTAGGGAGGGTGCTGGACTTAAAATCCAACACAATTCCAACAACGCGTACCCTAAAATAAGTCGTTGTAAAGACCTGTGTGGTTCAGGAATGCATGGTAAAGAGCATTCGCTGTTGAGACTGCATTGTTAAAGAACTGCGTGGTTCCCATTGCGTAGTAGAGGCTGTTTCCCTTTCCATACGAATGTACACAAAATGTTTCAAACCTATTTTACGGTTACTGGGAATAGTGGTTTGGCTGATTGTTTGAAAATGATATGTTAAAAATGAAAAAAGTAATAGTATGTAAATGATTATTTTATATTATAGAGAAGATTCTAGATGTGTGCTTGTTTTATGGGTGAGTTCGGGGTACACTTCATTTAAAAAAAGGTTTTGCTTTGGTTTGTTTTAGATAACATTTTAGTTAATGTTAACATTTATTACAAATATTTTAAATATGTAAACCCACCTCCCAAAAATACATACTTTCCCCAATCTTTGTTAAACTGTCGTTAGTATATTACATTTGACCTCCTTTGATGTGTGCACTTTCCCCAATGTTTGTTAGACTGGAGTTTGAGTAGTAAATCTGATTTCTCTCCCATCAATGTAAACAATCTCTTTATCTTTTTTGGGAATGTAGTTAGAAATGTAAATTTACCCCTCACCTACCAGTGTTTGGGCTTTCATCAATGTTTGTTAGATTGCAGTTAGAATACTAAGGGGCAGATTTATGAAAAGCAGCGCTGCACCTAGTGCAGCGCCACTTTTCTTGTGCCCCATAGCGCCCCCCCTAGCGCCACCATGTGTGCTCTGTATTTAAAATACAGCACACCATGGAAATAGTCAGGTGGACTAGCATCATAGTTTTTGATGCAAGTTCGGTGCTTTGCAGGGTTAGTGTACAAAATAGTGTTCCTAATCCTGCAAAGCACCCAAAGGCCCATTGAACACAATGGAAGCCTCTTTTTAATGCCTGCTCTTAGCAGGCATTAAAAAAAGCCAATGAAAATGATGCAAAGAAATCTCATAGATTTCTTTGCACAATTCTTTCGGCCCTCTTAGCACCAGAATGCCCCTTTACATACATTATGCCTGGGTTAGACTGGAGTTAGAATTCTAAGGGGCAGATTTATGAAAAGTGAACAAATTATGATGCTAATCCTGCAAAGCACCCAGAGGCCCATTGAATACAATGGGAGCCTCTATTTAATGCCTGCTCCTAGCAGGCGTTAGAAAATGCTGATAGAAATGATGCAAATAAAGCTCATAGATTTCTTTGCGCCATTTTTCACCCCCCCCCCAGCGCCAGAACGCCCCCCTTGCATACATTATGCCTGGCGCATTGCACCACTTTGTAAAGATGGCGTGGTGTTTTTGTCCTTCTAACGCTATATTAGCGTAAACTAATGATGCTAATGTGGTGTTAGAATGGCATTAGACCCACATAAATCTGAGCCTAAATCTTACTCCTCCCCAATATTTTCTCTTTCCCCAGTAGTAGTTAGATTACTATTTGAATAATACATCTGACCCCACTCAGGTCCATATTTATTATTTTTTAGCGCCACATTTGCCTAATTTTTTTAGGCAAAATCGGCGGAATTTTGCGCCACTTTTGCTTCAAAAAGCGGCACAAATGTGGCGCTAAAAAGTATAAATATGGGCCTCAATGTTTACACTTTCCTCAATGTTTGTTAGACTGGATTTAGAATGGTCAATGTTAACCCACCCATCCAAATCCAAAGTGCACACTTTCTCTAAAATTTGTTATTAAGTGTAGAATAGTAAGTCTGTACACAGGATGTTTTCAGTTTTCATAATGTTTGTTAGACATGAGGTAAATAGTATGTGTGACCCGCCATAGCCTCCCCCGCCGATGTAGGTATTTTCCCATAACATTTGTTAGATTGGAATTAGTGGAATATTAAATCTGATTCCCTCCACCCCTGACATTGTGGCCTAGATTTATTAACGTTTTGCATCAGGTTTGTGCCACTTTTATGGTGTCCCCGACTCAAAATCCTTTTTGTCACTCACTAAGCCACTTTATGTGATTTTCCACAGATTAGTAAATACAAATTAACACAAGGTAGAGCATAGTGCTGTCTTGTGTTACTTTGAGTCAGGGAGGAGTTTCATGGGTGAAGCTTGGACATTCCCATGCATCCATCCGTGTATTCTGACGTAATCCCAGATTTACTAAGGTGAGTGTTCCTGGTATTGTGTCAAAAAGCTACAACTCCCTGAAGTAGGTGTAACAAGGAGAAATATCTTTAGTGTTTCGCTTATTTCCTCTTTCTATGTGTGCTGAGGAGCAAATTGCTTCTAAGGATTTTTTTTATGGAAGACAGTATGCCTTCGTGCAAAAAAACAATCCTGCATATAACACAGACACCCTTGTACCATTGTGCAAGGGTGTCTTTCTTGGTGCTAACCAGCACATAGTTCACCCACTACAGGAGATAGCCGAAATGCATCATATATTAATAACTATGGTGCATTTCTGCAGTCCGCCTTTCACGCAACACAGCAAATTTGTTTGCTGCCCTGCATGAAACGTTTGTAAATATGCCTCTGTATGTTTTAATATACATTAGCTCTAGCATTATATTTGTAATGTTCTCTAATTGTTCAATGTATAAAAGATTGTTATTTTTAGAATAAGTTTTTATTATTTATGCTCATATTCTTTTTGTATTATATATTCAACTTTCTTCAAAATTACATGCATTTGTATGAATTACATTTTTAACCTATTTTAATACTGTTTAAATGTTTTTATCTCATATATGTTTTAAAAATGCATTACATTTTCAATAATTTGTTGAAATTTCTTTTAAGTTACAGCCCAATAGTCATTCTGTAGAAGCACGTCTGTAGTCTGCACAAGCAGTCCACATCCAAAACCTGCAAACAGGATAAGTACCAACACTTGAAACTGCTCTGCCTACTGTGGCAGCAAGCACCTCCTAATCATGAGGCTAAAATGACTGCACCAGTTGCATGGGCACATCACAGCTCAGTCCTTTGCCTTGACTAGTGTGTATTGAATGACAAAACACCTGAATTTTCTTAACACTCTGGCCCTCATTGCAAGTCTGGAGGTCTTTTTGGAAGACCACCATGGTGACAGCCGCCAAAAGACCCCCTGTGATGGCAGTATCCTAACCGGCGTATTACGAGTCACATACTGAAGATCGCCCAAAAACAGTCACAAATCCGAGACCGCCAGGCCGACCAAGGGTGGGAGAGAGGCAGTCCCGCCACTAGCACCGCTACATCGCCAAAATCCCTCCCGCCCTATTATGACCCACAAATCAGCCCAATGGTCATTGCACAGCAGAAACTATTGGCGGTGCGAACTGCAGTGCTCCAATTACCACCACCACCAGAACCCAACACCACATTGGACAGTATGAATAGCCCTCACCTGACACCCATTGCCACACTACATACACCCACACCCACCACTATAAAACACACCCACACTCAACCCACAATCCTTTGCAATCACAACCACAGAAAGACAGTGAGGAGCCACAAACCCATCACCTACCACTTATACTCCACAGGTACATATACACTACACACGAAGCACACATCACACAACTGCATCATCAACACCATATGCACATCACAACTGCATACAAACACCACAGCACACCAGCACAAAACTAAGCACCCCCACCACCTCAGCAAGCCCCAAACACCCAACCCTTGCACATGACACCCGACCTCCCTCAAACCACATCACAACCACCATGTTCCCTCAAAAACACCCACAATTCACAGACGAAAAGTTGAGGGTCATAGTAGATGAAATTGTCAGGATAGAGCCACAGCTGGTGGGAGCACATGTCCAGCAGACACCCATAGCCAGGAAAATGGAGTTATGGCGGAGGATAGTTGACAGGGTCAACTCAGTGGGCACCCATCCACGCACAAGGGAGGACATCAGGAAGAGGTGGAAAGACCTTAGGGGGAAGGTGCGGTCCATTGCCTCATGACACAAGAGTGCCATCAACAAGACTGGCAGTGAACCCGCACTTCCTACCCCAGAGTTCACATCGTGGGAGGAGAAAGTCTTGGACATCATGCATCCAGAGGGCCTGACTGGACTAACTGGAGGACTGGACTCTGGTAACTCAACAACACTCCTCTGGCATCAACTACACCTGTATAGCATGCATCCCCACCATCCTATCACTCCCCAATTCACACAAACACACACTTCTACACAACCCCTAATCACCTAATGCCCCCTCTCCTGCATGCCACTCCACCCCACTGCCGACCTTACTACCATCCTGTGTGTGTCCTCCATCCACCAGCAGGCCCCTTCCATTATCCTCATACCAACTGAGCCATCCACTTCTGCCACAGCTAGAGGAATGGAGGTACTGCCAGAGCACCCACAGGCCACCAACACCCCTCCCTCTGTAGCTGAGGAACCCCCACGCAAATGAGGTCATCCATCCAGACATCCTGCAGTA
Organism: Pleurodeles waltl; assembly: GCF_031143425.1. Classification (NCBI taxonomy): domain Eukaryota; kingdom Metazoa; phylum Chordata; class Amphibia; order Caudata; family Salamandridae; genus Pleurodeles; species Pleurodeles waltl. Next base: position 1,072,975,946 of record NC_090444.1, read on the forward strand.
CCTGATGCCAAGACCAAAACCACAGCCAGGAAGTGAGCATCTCCTGAACATTCTCCTTTGTGTGCCACTGAGACACCCTGTTGACTGTCCACTGTCATGTCTTCATTTTCCCATGGCCCTTGAATACTGGACCTGTTCTACCTGCAGCTGGGCCAACTGCTCTGATGAGTTCAGCCACCATGACCCCATTTGACCATGACCACACCTTCATCCATTGCACTTGTGTATCACAATAGACAGCATTAAGCACAGCTACTGCTTACCTGTCTTTATTGTAACATGTAAGATTTACTGTTGTACAAAATGTCATTATAGTTAAAACATCGACCATTCAAAGTCTGAAAGATGGACAGAAGAGGGTACAATGCGCATGGAGTATGACAGTAGAACAGACATATACCGAAATCTTGTGTCAAGGGAGCCACCAGTCAAGCCAGGAACCAGAGTAGCACCACCCAACAGAACTCCAAAGAGACCAAGACAGGTAGAACCATCACTATAGGAGTCAATATTCCACAACCAACACAAATGCAGTACATTGTCGAGCCCCCGTAGTGCGAATGAGCAAGTGGAATGTTAACACATATTGGGGGTCATTCTGACCTCGGCGGTAAAAGGCCCTTACCGCTGGTCAGAAGTCCGCCATTCTACCGCCGCGGCCGCGGTAAACCGCCACGGTCATTCTGACCACCAACTGTGAAACCACCAAAAAATCCGACATCCAAGGAAGGCCGCCACATCAGCGGGCCGCGGAAAACTGGAGATGACCAAACCTCCACCGTCACGCCAACACAAACACGCCCATGCCATTCTGACCCACGAATCCACGTGGCGGTCTTTCAACCGCGGTATTCCATTGGCGGTACACACCGCCGCGGTCAAAATACACACCCAGCTCCAAAACACTGCCACATTGGACATTTTGAAATACGCACACCTGAGACACATACAAACAACACACCCACACATCCAATCAACTATAAAACACACACCCACATCACCCACAAACCCCCACTAGTTGGAAATCGGAGCGAAGGCGAGAGCGAGAGAGATAGAGATAGAGAGAGCGAGCACAGCAATAGAAAACCCCAACACACACAGGAACCCAACTTCATCACCCACACCACATCTACGCACACATCACCACATATCACCACGCACATCACCACAAACACCACCCCACACCTCATCCACACCACCCCATGGCACCCCAAAGACACCCAAGGTTTTCGGACCAAGAACTCCGGGTCATTGTGGAGGAAATCATGAGGGTTGAGCCCCAGCTCTTCGGCACACAGGTGCAGCACACCACCATAGCAAGGAAGGCTGAGCTATGGCAAAGGATCGTAGACAGGGTCAACGCTGTGGGACAGCATCCCAGAAATCGGGAAGATATCAGAAAGCGATGGAACGACCTACGGGGGAAGGTGCGCTCGATGATCTCCAGGCACAACATCGCTGTGCAGAAGACTGGCGGCGGACCCCCACCCACTCCACCCCAATTCACAGGATGGGAGCAAGAGGTGGTAAACATCCTGCATCCTGATGGCCTCGCTGGAGTACACGGAGGAATGGACTCTGTTAAGTCGAATCTCAACTACTTCACCCCCCCCGAACCACCAGCATGCCAACCCCCCCCTCACCCCCAATCTCAACCCTCCAGCACACAACCTCCCTGCCAATGTCTCACCAGCACAACCCACCCTAAACAACACCAACCCCTGAATGCCAACACAAACCATAGACAGCCACCACCAAAGCATGACCATTGCACATACCCATACACCCCCCCCCCCAAACCCTCATAACACCTCCCACAAGGGAATGCCATCACTGGGGGACAAGGGCACTCAAAATGCACGCCATGGCACACACAGAAACAATAACCATACTCCTTTACCCCTGCAGGGCCCGAACGCCAACACACCGCCACGGAGGGTCCAGATTTGTCCATTCCACCCCCAGAACAGGCCCCCAGCGAGGACAGCAGCTCTGTCGACCTAGAACCTGACGACCAGCCCGGACCATCGGGGACCTCTGGACAGTCGGTTCCCCACACACAGACACAGGCCACAGCAGACACAAACCCCTCTGGGAACACCAGCACAGCTCCCACCCAGCGGGCCCATGCCTCTGTCTCGCGGACACGTCAATCAGCGGTGTGTCCGCCACTACAGGGCACCCAGGCTGACCCAACACCCCAACAACAACAGGGACCTGGGGGCAGTGGTAGTGGGCACACCGTCCAGGGGACAGAGGCCCGGGGAAACAGGGAAACTGGGAGGGCTGCTGTGCGACAGGGGGGGGAGGACAGGCCCAGGGAACCGACTCTCCAAGAGGCCCTCACCACCATCATGGGAGCATATCATCACTCCCAGGAGACGATGACGACGGTACTGGCCAGGTTCACCGAGATCCAGGCACAGCAGGAGGAACGGTACATGGGGTTCAGCAATGAACTCCGGAACATCGCTACCGCTATGGGGACCATAGTCCAGGCCCTCAACCGGATAGAAACCACATTGCGGGACCATATGGCACCGCAAAGGGCCCCTGTCACTAGCCAGGAACAGCCTACCATCTCCGCCGGCGCTAGTGGTCAGGAGGCCCCCACAGAACGACGGGCCACCAGAACCCCACCTCCTGCTGAAGAACAACCACCCCGCAAGAGGAACCTGAGATCTCAAAGGAAGACAGAGTAGGATGCCAAGACCCCCGCCAGCCTAATGTCCCCCCGGATGTCATTCCACTGTCCCACAGTGTCACCCTGTCCAACCTTGAACTGCCCCTGCTCCATCCTTCCACAGGCATATGGACAATGCACCTGTGCGACCGAGAACTGGACTCTGCCATGGACATAACTCCACCCTCACCCATCACCGTTTTAATATCATGTACCAATATATAGCACTAAAAATAAATCACTCATTGCACAGAAATCATTCTGGAGTCAGCCTGTATTATTTACAAATGTATAACACATTACTTATCAATAATGTTCTGTTATTTATGTGTGGACAACATACCGATGTCAATAAGCATTAGTCCATGGGCTAACCAAGCAGAAGTCACGCAGTGGGTCATACAGCACTGAAAAGGGAAGGGAAAAGCAAACTTCAGTTTAAAAGAACTGGGGGGAAATACACAAAGTAAAGATGCAGGGGGCATTCAGTAAATGTTAAATGGCGTGGGTGATTCCTACCTGTGTGCTACTGAAAATACTGTTGGATAACTCTGTCCCTGTTGTCTGGGTCGTCCTCTTCGTCTTCCTCCTCTTCACTCTCCGCAGGCTCCACAGCTGCTTCAACACCACCATCTGGACCATCCTCCTGCAGGAAGGGCACCTGACGTCGCAATGCCAGATTGTGAAGCATACAGCAGGCCACGATGATCTGGCACACCTTCTTTGGTGAGTACATCAGGGATCCCCCTGTCATATGCAGGCACCTAAACCTGGCCTTCAGGAGGCCAAAGGTTCTTTCAATGATCCTCCTAGTTCGCCCATGGGCCTCATTGTACCGTTCCTCTGCCCTGGTCCGGGGATTCCTCACTGGGGTCAATAGCCAAGGCAGGTTGGGGTAACCAGAGTCACCAATTAGCCACACACGTTGTCTCTGTAGCTGTTCCATCACATAAGGGATGCTGCTATTTCGCATCACATACGCGTCATGCACTGACCCAGGGAACATGGCATTCACATGGGAGATGTACTGGTCAGCCAAACAGACCACCTGGACGTTCATCGAATGGTAACTTTTCCTGTTTCTGTACACCTGCTCATCGTCTTTTGGGGGTACTAAAGCCACATGGGTCCCATCAATGGCACCAATTATGTTGGGGATATGTCCAAGGGCATAAAAATCACCCTTCAGAGTGACCAAATCAACCTCCTCAGGGAATACAATGTAGCGCCGCATGTGTTTCGTCAGGGCAGACAACACTCTAGACAAGATTTTTGAATACATAGGCTGAGACATTCCAGATGACATGGCCACTGTTGTCTGGAATGAGCCACTTGCCAAAAAATGGAGGACTGACAGAACCTGCACTAGAGGGGGAATTCCTGTGGGTTGGCGGATGGGGGACATCAGGGCTGGCTCCAGCTGGGCACACAGTTCATGTATAGTGGCTCGGTCAAGTCGGTATCGTAGTATGATGTGGATTTCTTCCATTGTCGACAGGTCCACCAGCGGTCGGTACACGCGAGAATTCATCCTTCTCCTCGCAAGTCCCAGCGGACGGTGCCTAGGAAGGACAACATGGTGCACAGAGTCAAGCAAATCACAGGTACGTTCACCACTGCATGCATAGCACACGATTATCTATGTATTGAAAGGCGTGTATGTGTGGCAATGCAAGGCCTAGGCCTGTGTGACGCAGTACAAATAATGCCATGTGGGCCCTTGAAATGGCGGCTGCCTGACCTGTGAAGTGGGACAATGGGATGTGAGGTCAATGCGCTGGCGTGGCACACCGTGGCGGTAGGCGGTCGAAGACCGCTATACGAAGCCGCATTGGCTAACATTGAGGCCTATGGGTTTCAGGAGCCAATGACGAGGTGCGCCGGCGGTCGCGGTACGCACCGCCGCGGGCGTGACCGCCATTTTCTATCTGCTTAATCACTCGAGACCTGATCATCCACAGGAGAGGACCTATACTGCAAGTGCTGCTGTGACCTCGGTCTGGAAGTGACAATGGCTGCTGCGACTGGGGAAAGGGCCCCTGCCTTCACGTCTGAGGAGTTGGAGAAACTTGTGGATGGGGTCCTCCCCCAGTATGCGTTACTCTACGGTCCTCCAGACCAACAGGTAAGTACACCGGGTGCACATTGAATGGGCTATGCCTGTGTGGAGTGGGGTGGATGCTAAGTTGGTGGGGTGGGGGGCGAATGAGGAGTGCAACGCACGACAGATGAGAGCATGTGCCATATGGCAAGGTTGGGGAGGGGGGGCCAATCGCATCTAACATGCAGAAAAATGATGATTTTTCCTTCCCACCCTGTACATGTCAAATAGGTCAGCGCCCATCAGAAAGTGGACATTTGGCGTGCCATCGCCAAGGAAGTCCGGGCCCTGGGGGTCCACGTCATACGGGGCACCCACTGCCGCAAGAGGTAGGAGGACATCCGCCGCGGGACCAGGAAGACTGCCGAGTCACTGCTGGGGATGGCCTCCCAACCTAGGAGGGGTGCCAGTCGTACCCTGACCCCCCTGATGTCCCGGATCCTGGCGGTGGCCTACCCTGATTTGGATGGGCGCTTGAGGACATCACAGCAGACACAGGGGGTGAGTATCAGCACATTCTGCTATCTCTCTGCGCAGTGGAGGCGTCTGGGTGGGGGAGGAGGGTTGGGGGTGACATTAGGCCAGGGCGCTTTCTGTAGTGTAGTCCTCTCCTTTAGGCATGGCCCTGTGCTCCCGACCCCCACCTCTGTAGGGTGACAAGTACAGCTATCGATGGTCCAGCATCACACATGTGCGCCTTTGTCGTCTCTAGACCTGTTGTCCTAGTCCGAAGTACTGAGTAGTGTACCCCGAATGCGCGGCTTAGTGCATGAGGCTCCTGTGTCTGTCCTCTCCGCCAACGGTGTTGACATTGCATGCACTCAACCTGGTCTTCGTTTTTCTCCCCCCACCCTTCTTCTTCGTCTTCTTGTGCATCTGTGCATTAGCATCATCAGGCGGAGGAGAATTGGCATCGGAGCACGAGGGAGCTGCAAGTCACAAGGCCCCGGTGGGACCAGGAACAGACACCGAGGGCACCAGTGATCCGGAGAGCGAGGGGAGCACCACAACGGGGACCGGTAGTGACACCAGCGACAGCGACACGTCCTCGGATGGGAGCTCCCTAGCGGTGGCGGCAACATCCGGGCCCCCCGCCTCTACAGGTACAGCCGCCACCCAGTGCACCAGCCCCGCCCTCCCAGCAGCCCCTCAGCCTACGCTCCGTGCCCGCTCGCCCAGGAAGGCGGGCGTCTCCTTCGCCCCAGGCACCTCAGCCCCTGCCCCTGTTACCCCTGCTGCCCTCAGTGAGGAGGTCATTGACCTCCTACGGACCATCATTGTTGGGCAGACTACCCTTTTGAATGCCATCCAGGGGGTAGAAAGGGAGGTGCATCGGAGCAATGCCTACCTGGAGGGCATTCATTCGGGTCAGGCTGCCCATCAACGATCGTTCAATGCTCTGGCCTCAGCACTGACGGCAGCCATTGTCCCTGTTTCCAGCCTCCCTCTTCTGACTGCCTCCAGCCTGTCTCTGTCTCCTGTTCCTCAGCCTATCCCATCCACACCATCAGACCAGCCTGCACACACCTCAACACCCAAGGGCAGCTCATCCAGACATAAGCACCACAGATCACACAAGCATTCACCCAAGCAACACCCAGATGCAGACATGCCAACAGTCACTACCACCTCTGTGTCCCCCTCCTCCTCGTCTCCCTCCTCCCTCCCTGTGATGTCTCCACTCACACCTGCATGCACACCACCATCAGCCAGTACTTCCATCACCAGCACACCCTCCAGTACAGTCCGCACACGTGCAGTCACCACCCCCACTACCATTTACACGTCCCCTGTGTCCTCTCCCACTGTGTCTGTCACCCCCTCTTCCAAGACACACAAACGCAGGCAGACACCCACCCAACAGCCATCCACCTCACGACAGCCTCCAGCACAAGCACCTGCACCCAAAGACAGCACACCTGACTCTCCTACAACAACATCCTCTTCCTCCACTTCCATCACCACTTCTCCTACCTTTTACCTTGGGCCTAAGAAAGTTTTCCTTGCTAATCTTGACCTCTTTCCCTCCACTGACCCACCCCCTCCATCTGCAAAGAGTCCCAAGATCACCTCAGCCACCACCAGCCCAGCTTCGAGTGTCACTGTGGTGCATGGGTTCTGGAGCCCACCCTTAGCCAGCAGTGACACTTCAATCAGCAGCAAGGGGACAGCCAGCCCCCCACCAGGCAAGAAGACCAGGAAGCTAAAGGGCCGCCGTGAGAGGACTGACACGGCTGCCCCCAAGGAGCAAAGTTCGCCCACTTCACCAGCCACAACATCTAGGGGAGGCAAGGGCCCGAGAGCCCCATCTAAGGAGCGAAAGGGCAGCAGGGCGGAAAAGTCAGCCAGCAGGAGCGCGGAGAAGGAGGGGCCCACAAGCCCCATCCCGGGTGTTAGGAAGAACACCAAAGGGCCCAGGACTCCGTCACCGAAGGGTCCAGCAACAGCACGGTCGGAGGGCGACTGAGCAGGGAGTCCAGGCCAGGTCTGGCTCCCTTGACCTACTGGACGAGCACCTCTGAACAGGGCCCTGCCGTGGAGAAGAGCACCACTGAACAGGGCCCCGCCATGCAGAAGAGCACCGCTGAACAGGGCCCCGCCGTGGAGAGGAGCACCGCTGAACAGGGCCCCGCCGTGCAGAAGAGCACCGCTGAACAGGGCCCCGCCGTGGAGAAGAGCACCGCTGAACAAGGCCCCGCCGTGCAGAAGAGCACCGCTGAACAGGGCCCCGCCGTGCAGAAGAGCACCGCTGAACAGGGCCCCGCCGTGCAGAAGAGCACCGCTGAACAGGGTCCCGCGGTGGAGAAGAGCACCGCTGAACAGGGCCCCGCCGTGCAGAAGAGCACCGCTGAACAGGGCCCCGCCGTGGAGAGGAGCACCGCTGAACAGGGCTCCGCCGTGCAGAAGAGCACCGCTGAACAGGGCCCCGCCGTGCAGAAGAGCACCGCTGAACAGGGCCCCGCCGTGCAGAAGAGCACCGCTGAACAGGGCCCCACCGTGCAGAAGAGCACCGCTAAACAGAGCCCCACCGTGCAGAAGAGCACCGCTGAACAGGGCCCCGCCGTGGAGAGGAGCACCGCTGAACAGGGCCCCGCCGTGCAGAAGAGCACCGCTGAACAGGGCCCCGCCGTGCAGAAGAGCACCGCTGAACAGGGCCCCGCGGTGCAGAAGAGCACCGCTGAACAGGGCCCCGCCGTGGAGAGGAGCACCGCTGAACAGGGCCCCGCTGTGCAGAAGAGCACCGCTGAACAGGGCCCCGCCGTGCAGAAGAGCACCGCTGAACAGGGCCCCACCGTGCAGAAGAGCACCGCTGAACAGGGCCCCGCCGTCTCAAGCACCACTCCGCTGGGCCCCGCCGTCTCATGCACCGCTCCGCTGGGTCCTTCATCTCAAGCACCGCTCCGCTGGGCCCCGCCGTCTCAAGCACCGCTCCGCTGGGCCCTTCATCTCAAGCACCGCTCCGCTGGGCCCCGCCGTCTCAAGCACCGCTCCGCTGGGCCCCGCCGTCTCATGCACCGCTCCGCTGGGCCCTTCATCTCAAGCACCGCTCCGCTGGGCCCCGCCGTCTCAAGCACCGCTCCGCTGGGCCCTTCATCTCAAGCACTGCTCCGCTGAGCCCCGCCGTCTCAAGCACCGCTCCGCTGGGCCCCGCCGTCTCATGCACCGCTCCACTGGGCCCTTCATCTCAAGCACCGCTCCGCTGGGCCCCGCCGTCTCAAGCACCGCTCCGCTGGGCCCTTCATCTCAGGCACCGCTCCGCTGGGCCCTTCATCTCAAGCACTGCTCCGCTGGGCCCGCCGTCTCAAGCACCGCTCCGCTGGGCCCTTCATCTCAAGCACCGCTCCACTGGGCCCCGCCGTCTCAAGCACCGCTCCGCTGGGCCCCGCCGTCTCAAGCACCGCTCTGCTGGGCCCTTCATCTCAAGCACCGCTCCGCTGGGCCCTTCATCTCAAGCACCACTCCGCTGGGCCCCGCCGTCTCAAGCACCGCTCTGCTGGGCCCCGCCGTCTCAAGCACCGCTCCGCTGGGCCCTTCATCTCAAGCACCGCTCCGCTGGGCCCCGCCGTCTCAAGCACCGCTCCGCTGGGCCCCGCCGTCTCAAGCACCGCTCCGCTGGGCCCTTCATCTCAAGCACCGCTCCGCTGGGCCCCGCCGTCTCAAGCACCGCTCCGCTGGGCCCCGCCGTCTCATGCACCGCTCCGCTGGGCCCCGCGGTCTCAAGCACCACTGGCACAATGACAGTGCCGGATCTGTCTCGAGCTACTGTTCACAGTTCACTGTGCCCACCATGCCTCCTCCTTGACCGGTGGAGACTGTTATCCACCTGATGGACTGTGGCTTTGCAATCCCCAGGATGGCCGAGTGGGCAAGCCACCCACTGTAGAGACTTGAGAGACTGTGGCTTTGCACTCCCCAGGATGGCCGAGTGGGCAAGCCACCCACTGTAGAGACTTGAGAGACTGTGGCTTTGCACTCCCCAGGATGGCCGAGTGGTCAAGCCACCCACTGTAGAGACTTGAGAGACTGTGGCTTTGCACTCCCCAGGATGGCACAGTGGGCATGGTGGCCCCTTCGTGGATCTGGCGTCGTGGACTCATGTGGCTGTGGTGCCCCCCCTTCCCTTCCCCCTGAGGTGCCTGTGGTTTTTTCATCAGATGCCCCTGCAGTGTTCTCTCCAAAGGACTCAGGTCTCCTGTGTGGGCTTTGCCCTTGTGTTGATACACTTTGGCCCACGGACACTTGGAATCTCGTTAGATGTGCAGGACTTATTGCCTCGGTTTATCGTATGCACTGGATATTGAATTGGTATTTTTGAATTGTTATTGCCATTTGACCGTGACTTATCAGTGGTTTTTATTTCCCATAAATTTCGAGTCACAATTTAATTATGTCCTTGCTTTTTTTACGGGGGTTTGGGTGGTTTCACTGTGACTTGTTGCTCTGCATTGGTGTGTACATGGATTGGGGGGGTGGGTGTATCGCGTATGTGTGTGCACGTAACCTTTCGTCCTCCCCCCTCCCCTGTGTCGTAGGTGCAGTACTCACCGTTGTCGTCTGCGCCAGCGTTCCTAGTCGTGGTAGATGAGCAGGTAGACGAGAGCAGGTAGGATGTTTAATTCGGGTTCCATGCTGTCCTCCTTCCTCGTGGAGTGCGTAGAGGTGCGCGTTTTCCCGTTCGTAGTCTGTTTCCGCCGTGTTTTTATCGGCGGTGCTCCCGCCCCGGAAAAGGTGGCAGATTGGCCGGTCATAATAGTGTGGGAGGCACATTGTCTGCCGCTTGTCTGTTGGCGGTGACCGCCGCGCTGTTTGTCGGTCCCGCCATGGCGGTCGGAGTGTTAATGTGGCGGCCTGTGTTGGCGGTTCCCGCCAGGGTCAGAATTCCATTTTTTGGACCGCCGGCCTGTTGGCGGGTTGGCCGCCGCTTTATCACCGACCGCCAGGGTTAGAATCACCCCCATTATCATGATAGACCCACATGTTCCAGACATGCATTCCCAATGGTTCATCCTTCACAGCTGACGTTGGTCCACTAAAGGCAAGTCCCACTGTCGGTAAAAGTTATGTTCCATAAACATCCATTGTGTACAGTGAAGATAGGTAGTAATACTGTTAACCACAATATGTGTGGCAGTCCAATTACAGTTGACATAGCAGTACAGGGAACATATAGCATGCCCAAGTCATTGCAGATGCGATGCTTGACTACAGCATAGTAGAAATAGCTCTGACATCAGAACAGTAACTCCTCTCCTGATGGCCAACATGTTGTCTCCCAAACCCACACAGTAGGATAGCTGCACTTGCGACCTGCACTGATGGAAAACACCAGGAGGAGCAATGTCACAAAGCAAACAGCAGTACAGGACACATCCAACAGAATAAACACATACCTGTATGTCATAGGAAGTATTGCTGGATCAATTCTGTTCTGGTGTCAGCTATATCCTCATCATCTGCCTCCTCATTACTATCTATGTCACCATCCTCAGCCACTGGCAAGCTGCCACCTCCTCAACATGCAGTAATGGTTTGTGACATCTCAGGGCTAGATTGTGTAGCCTGCAGCAGGCAACAACTATCTGGCAGACCTTTAGTGGTCAGTAGCGCAGGGCACCTCCTGAGAGTGTAGACACCGGAATCTGGCCTTCAGTACCCAAAGGTCCTCTCAATGATATGCCTTGCCCTGCCCTGGGCCTCATTGAAACGGCAAGGAAGTGTAGCACAGGCAACACCTCCACTGTTGGAGGTATGGCATATCGATGACGTATGGAGACAAGAGATCTGGCTCCAACTGGTTACACAGTTCTGACGGTTCAGACAATAGTTCTGTGTGATGTGTCTTTCTTCCAGGGTAGCAAGATCGACAAGGGTCCGGTGCACAGGTGCATGTCTCATTCTCACCACTGCACGGAATCTAGGAATGGGAGAGAGGAATGGCCACAAGTTGATGTTGTCAATTCACAAGCCATCGAACACAATACACGTAACACATAACAGTAGTGTGGACATAACGTTGAAGTACACTGAATCCATATGGCCATGTTGAGTGACCCTGTATGCCATCATTGATGACAATTCGAGGCTCAGACAGACAGTTCACCAGACACAATACATTTGACACTTCCAGATAACAACACCCTATTACCACAGGTAATGAGGCATTTGTCAAATTTGGACATATAGATATGGTTACCTCATCTATGAGGCAGCAAGTGACTGCATATGTCATGTCATAGTTATCTGTACATCCAACAACACTATGCATGAATATCAAATGTGTGTACCATGTTGTCATGTGTGAACATAGGTCATCTGTGCACATCTCACTAAAATCATCCATGACACACTTATCATTCACCTACAATGCACATCATAAATGTAAAATGGCAGCTGCCTGTCCTGCAAGCACAGCGCAGATGGAAGTTACCTAATTCTGCCGGTATTAGTCGCCATGGCGGTAGGCGGTCTCAACTTCCGTGCAACTCCTCATTGGTTAACATTGTTGCCTATGGGAGACTGGGCCAATGATGATCACTGCCGGTGGTAACGGTCATGTACGCGGCAGAAATGACTGCCCTTTTTTTGTTGCATAGCTCACTTAACTCCTGACACTTGTGAAAGCAAGATCTCCACTGCGTGTGCTGCTGTGTTCTGACTCTGAAAGCCACTATGCCACATCCTGCAGGAGCTAGGGCCCCTCCCTTTTCCCAGGAGGAGCTGGAGAAGCTAGTAGACGGGGTCCTACCAATGTATGGACAGTTGTATAGAGCACCAGAGCAAGAGGTGAGTCCAATGTTCCTGTCCCGTCTGCTTGTGATGTGTGTGGGTGTGAAAGGCATTGTGACGACACACACCGAGTGGATGCATGCAGATGGCAAAGGATTTGGTGCGTTAGTGGCGTACGTGCATGTTTGTGTGGTCATGAGATGTGTCTGATGTGTGGAGTCCACTGCTGTTGCTGTGATGCCACTGTACATGACTTTCTCCTTATGTCTGTGTCACCCATGCAGGTCAGCGCCCATCAAAAGAGAGGGATTTGGTGTGCCATTGCCACACAAGTGCGGACCCTGGGGGTCCATGCCCGGCAGAGCACCCACTGCAGAAAGCTGTGGGAGGACCTGAGATGCTGGGCCCGGAAGACCACTGAGGCCGAGCTGGGGATGTCCTCCCAACGAGGGACCCTGAGCCCCCGAATGGTCCGCATTTTGGTGGTGACCTACCCTGAGGTGGATGAGCACTTGAGGGCAGCACAGCAGCCACAAGGGGGTAAGTACACACTCACAACTGGCTAATGGTAGGCATGTATGGATTTGGGTAGCTTGCTAGTGGGGAGATGTGGTGTAGATTATTGGTACTTGCACATTGGCTATGGGTATGAGCCACCCTGGCAGGATTTTTCTCAATGATGTCTGCCTATGCCATGCAGACAGTGACTCACGAGGGGACTTACTCCCATGTTTGAGTTTGTCAGGACACATTTCACATCTTTTGAGTGAGCAGATCCTTCAATCAGCAAATGTATACCTGAGGTATCAAGGCATTGCTATCAGTAATAGTCTGCCACTATGACAGAGGAAAGTGGTGAGTTCTCAATCAGTTGCATCATACTGTACATGTAGATGGCCTGTAGGTGGCCAAGATATTACTGTACACATTGTGAAAGGATTTCTTGGTATGCTACCTTGCCATGAAGGAATCATATGGGTAAGGAGTACAGGGTATTTCTATGTAAACGAGCCTGGTAGTGTGGCAAGTACGGTGCTAATCAGCATTCTAGGACCCTTCATCAAGTCAAAGTGTGCCATATGTTTCCACATCAGTAGGTTTTCACTGCATAGCTTCAGTTTGTCCTATGATTTCAGCCAGATGTGCATGTCAGTTCAAAGGCATGCAATGGCATTATATATCAACTGGTTTTGAGGGTGTTACTCTCTGTGAATGATGGGTAGGTATTAGCCCATTGCATACTTTCTTTCTTTCCAACCAACACTCCCTCTTCTCCTCTGTCTTTGTGTGAATTAGCATCATCAGGTGAAGGAGGAGGGGTACTGGCGAGGGTGAAGCTGCAGCCCACGGGACCCAGGAGGCTGAGACCAGTGGATCTGAGGAGATGAGTGGGACAGAGGGCGAGGGGAGTGCTATATGGTAGATCGAATCGACAACATCATCTATGGATTCATCCTCCGATGGATGCTCCCTGGTGGTGGCGGACCCATCTGGGACCAGCCCAGCACTATCCCTGTCTGCCACACCCCTAATCAGCATCGCCCTCCTTGTAGCTCCCCACCCAGTTGCCCGTGCCTGCTCACCCAGGAGGGTGGGCATCTCCTGCACCACAGGCACCCCTGCCCCATTCAGCCCTGTTGCCCTCAATGAGGAGGGTATTGACCCCCTGAGGTCCATCTCTGTGGGACAGTCAACCATCGTGAATGCCATCCAGGGACTGACATCACAGATGCAACAGACAAATGCCTACCTTGAAGGAATTTACAGTACCCTGACTGGCCTGCAGAGATCCTTTCAGGCTTTGGCCTCCTCGTTGACGACAACCAATGTCCCTTCTTCTTCCTTCTCCCCTCCACCAGCTACCTGTGCCCAATCCCACACCCATTCAAAGCACACAGTCAGACCACCATTCACCCACCTCAACAGACACGGTTCGCAAAGACAAACACACACACCATAAGTCACACCACCACGATGCACACAGACAACAGACACATGCAGACATAACAACATCCACTCCCTACACAGACTCCCCCACCACCTCCTCCCTCACAGACACTGCACCACTCAAACCTGCTATCACCACATCAACACTCCTGGATCCAGCCACTAGTTCCCTCATGACCACCATCACCACAATAGCAGACAACCATACATCTACCCCATACATCACATGCACATTCACCATGACTACCAACACCCCTACATGCAGTACATCTACCGTACCTATGCACACCACCCCAACAGACACTCACACATCCACCTTGGCAACTCCCTGAATATCCTCCCCCCTCCTCCCATGACACCCACCCAACAGACACCCAGCACACATATGGCATCTACCCACTCACCAGAACTCAAGGCACATACCCGTACACACCTCTCAAGCACTCCCTCTCACTCCACTCCCAAACCTTTTACTCATGACCGCCCTTGTGTTCCCAAAAATGATTTTTGTATGAATTTGCCCTATTCCCTCCAACTGACCCAGTACCTGTTTTCCCCAAGTGCCCCGCTACCCTCCCCAGACCCAGTCCTTCCACCTTCTAGTCCTCCCATGGCCCCCCTGGTACTGCCCATGTCCCTACCACACCTAAGACTTTGGACCCCACAAAAGCTGGAGAGAGCCCTCCAAAAACCAAGGGCCCTGCCCCTAAGTCAAAGACTAAGGCCAAATCGGCCTCCTCAAAGCGTAAACCAAAGGACCCCCTCCAAACCCAAGCCCCACATCACCACCCCCATCACCCTTGAGGTGCCTGCTTGCCCCATTGATGCCCCTGCCATGTGGAGGAGACTTTGCAGTCAGGAGTTAAGTTGGGCTGAGAGACATTGCCCAGTGTGCCACGGACACTGACGACTATTGGATTGGCCAGTAGGCCCATTTTGTACATAGTTTTTTACACAACTATATATATATTTTAATATATCTGCACCACTTCACCATTGGTGTTGATGGTTACAAACTTGTCCACATGTATGTGTTGTACATGTGCGTTTTGGTGTGTGTCTTCTGTGTATGTGATGTGTTTGTGTAGCAGAATCAGTTGTGTGGGTGAGTTGTGCTAAACACTTGTGATGTGTTGGTGTTGTGTGGCATTGTGTGATAGCGGTGTGTGTGTTGTGATGCATCTGTGATGTATTTTGTGTGTTGGTGGACATGGTGTGTGCTCAGACATGTTGTTTTTCATTGGTATTGTTTGTATTGGTTGTGAGATAGGTTGATTTCAATTTGTAGATAGTAGATGGTGAGAATTTATGATTCTGGAAGATATCGCTGCACTTAAATAGACTTATTACAAATGAACCCCCACAGAATGAGGAATAATTGCCTGGACTTTGTTTTTCCAGGTGAAATTGTGCATGGTATTCTATTTTTCTGTGTGGTTTACCTATCCTACATAGAAGGTGGTTAGGTGGGGCCAGGGACAAGGCTAGATTACACACACTGTGAAACTTAAAGAGATTTTAATAGATGGATTTTCCAACTAATAAAATTGGGCCTGGTGTTCCAACACCAGAGAAATCCAAGTGTGGGAAAACTGGGTAAGTTGTAACTGGGTGGGGCATTAACCCACCCAGGGATATCACTCAGCCCAAGTGGCGTAGCATGTTCTATTTGGTGGGTTGAGCGGTGCTGCAATGGAGAGACCTATGCTACACAAAAACCATTCTTAGGGGTATTAGCCCTCTCATCACCTTCACAGTTTGTCTTCTCGGTCCACTCCTCCTGGAAACAGTATACTATACTCTGACCCTGGGTCCATAATTAACACTAGGGTTCCACTGATTACACCTGATTTTTAAAATATCCACAGGAGTAAAAAGTACTCATATTCACCGGGGACTCCTGGTTCCAGACTACACTTCTGTCAGGGGGTGGGGGCTCATACAGCTGACAGCACCATTGGGCATATTTACTTCGCTGCAGCACAAGACACGCTCAAGGGGGGACTCCAGGTCCCAAACTACACTTCTGCCAAAGGGTTGGGGCTCCCACAGCTGACAGCGCCATCAGGTCCATTTAATTAGCCCCACTTGACTGAAGCTTGGGGCATACTCACCGGGGGACTCTAGGTCTCAGACTACACTTCTGCCAGAAGGCAGAAGCTCGCACATCTGACAGCGCCATCCAGTGCATTCAATTAGCCCCACTTCACCACAGCATGAAAGTGCTCACCGGAGGATTCCAGGTCCCAGATTACACTTCAGCCAGGAGACGGGGCTCGCACAGCTAACAGCACCATCAGGCACATTTAATCAGCCCCACTTCACTGCAGCATGGAACGCACTCACGAGAGGGCTACAGGTCCCAGACTACACTTCTGTCAGGAGGCAGGGACTCGCACAGCTCCATTGGGTTCATTTAATCAGCCCCACTTCACCGCAGCATGGAACGCATATGGACGTGCCCATCAGCACCAGGAAGAGGCATAGCAGGGCCACCCCACTTGGTCCTGGGCACCAAGTTGCATTGCCTCTGTGTCCCTGGAATTGGATGGTACAGTGGCAATTCACTATTACATTACTTTATGGTGCTGTAAAAATGGGGAAATGAAAGGCTCAAAACAGACCTATGGGTTTAGTTGCTCAACCTAAAATTCCCAAACTCCTGAAACAGGTAACCCAGGAAGCTGGGAATTGCATAACAAGTGAGATGATACCTTGATTGAAGAAGTGTAGGCCATTTTAAAAAACCAAGATGCAAATGTAGGGAAAGCTGCTAAAGGAGGATTTAAAGATAAAACCTAGACCCCCGGAAAAATCTAAACACAACTGCAACTGATTCTACTCATAACACAGCATCATTGCCTACACAGGATTTAAGCAGCAAATCCACTTCCGTTTATCAGGAGAATTCCCAAGTTCACATTAATATTGAATGTTCAAGTAGTTATGCTGTATTACAGGAGATTCATGATCCAGCTCTCCATCCACATATTGCTACAGTTTCTTCTTCACTTACCTACCCCATTCAAGACCCCCTCCCTGAATGTAGTTATTGAATTAATCACTGCTTTAAGAGGTGAAGTTGCCAATTTGAAAGGAATACTACTGAGCATAGTTAAAACCCTTTGCAATTTGCCAGGGTTTTTAACACCTCAATTGCAGTCACACAACAGTGTTCAGATTTCTCAGGCCTCCAAAGGGCCAATGGGCCTCAAAACGTTTACCATTGGTCAGCGCAAAGCCCGTTTCTTCATGTCAAGTGCTGCCCAAATTCTTCAGAGAAATCGCTATGTCGGTTTGGGGCATTGCTCGGACACAAATACAGCCCCATTTTTACTTACAGCTCGTAAGCCAAAGATTGTCCAAGCCCCACCTATTTACCTGACGCATCAAACTGGGTGTAGTTCTACATGGGAGTCACGCAACCATGATTTGTCTGTCCTTCTTGGCCCAATCCCCCAAGTGAGAATGCAGAGAAGTCCTTTCCCCACAATAGACCAGTCAGTCTTTATGGTAAAAATTCTGAAGCTGCTTCTTGGTTCCTCTGAAGGCAGTGATTCTTTGAAACACAAGGTTCTTCATTGGATTAGGAATGTCAATGCCATTAGATCATCTACTCTGACATTGCCAATGTAAAATCGCTTATGGCGTCTTCTGGTCCTATGGACTCAATTAAAGTTAATTTAATTTCTCCCAAATTGGTGGATGACTTGATTTCTCTAGACCAACATTTTTATCCTCCAAATGGCTTGGAAATTTGCTTTAAAATAAGACCCCCAACCTCTGACATGACAGTGCTCAGGGAAGAGGGTGAACGTGGATGTGGGGACTCCACCATGAAAAAGAGTGAAACTGGATAGGAATATGGGATAGAGTGTGACCATCACCAGGAGAGTAGTTTGGGAGCAATCAAATGTCTGCATAACAGGTCTGTCCCTCATTTGCCATAACAATATACAAATTTTCTTCAACTGTGAGGCACACCAACTTAGAATCCAGCCTGTAGGAATTCATCTCACCTCTAGACACCAAGAGGGAGTCCATCAGTGCATGTTTGACGAATAATATTCTGCAGCCAACTTCTACCACTTCTAGTAATCAGCTCTTGCAAATCCTTCACCTTATCTCCTGGAACGTTGCTGGGATTAGATCTCAAATTGAAGATGAGGACTGAGGCTTGATGGTGGAGAAATTCAATTTCTGCATTTTCCAACAGACTTGTGCTCTTACTCAAGTACATAGGCTGAGTTTTATAATATATAGTACTGAAGCTATACTATTAACAACAAGCAGACCATCGGGGGGAAGGAGGAGCTTATTATGTTCCAAAGTATTGCTTGAGGGTGTTATTAAGAGAATTAATATTGACTCCCCTGATCTTCTAGCTCTCAGTATGACACTGAAGACTAGGATTCTCTAACTATTGATTAATATTTATAATAGGTTGGCCCGTTTTAATAAACCATCCCAGACCTTAAGAATTTTGAATGCTTTTTTAGCAGATTTTAGCTCAAGGCATGGATAAGGGATATGGAGAGTCCATCCCCATCCTTACTATCTAATCATGTTGTATCGAGCAATATTTAACGTGATGTGAGGTGTGAGGTTCTTTCTAAATCAAATTGGCTATATCTGAGATTTATAGAATTGTATCTGATGAATTGTAGACTTTTGAGCATTAAGCCCTTACCCCTTCCCAGATTACAATCTTGCATGATAGTTTCTTCACCAAATTAGGTAACTTGTTTGTGAAAGATTGTAAAAGTAGGCCCTCTGAAAACAAGAGCAAATTAATAGTTTAATGAATCCTGCAAAAGCACAAAGAAGGGCTTGGTGAATGCCCTATAGAGCGAACAAAGAACAGAGATTGTTGAAGCTAGATGGAAATATGCAAGAGCTATCAAGATTATGGCTATCAAGATCAGTAAAGCTCAGTGGGAGGATAGCATTTGGGATGATTTCTTGGAAGCATCAAAACATAGGGACAGCAAGCGTATTTGGCACTTGGGTGCACATATTAGTCATAGAGATCCAGCCTGCACTGAAAGTCACATTGCCCCGGGGGACTGGGACAAACACTTTTCAGCTCTCTATTGTGATAACAACCAATTTGATGGTATAAAAGATACTTTGTCACCCGTTACTATTGAATCTACTGGAGAAGAGTCAAGGCCATTCACACTAGAGGAAACAAACTTTGCAATCCAGGCCCAGACACCTGGGAAAGTCCCAAATTTAAACAGAATCCCTGCTGACATACTTTGCTCCAAGCACCAGGTATGGGGTCCCTTTGTAAACTTTTGCTTAATGGCAGGAACTGCTATTCCTAGCTCTTGGAAAGGAGCAGAAATAATTCAATTTTTTTTAAAGGGATATAAAACTACTCCAGGAAATTAGATACCTATGGGTTTTCTAGATCAGACTACTAATCGCTCCAAAAATGTTACCATGTTGTGCAACTTGAATGATGCGGGGCATCAGTTGATAAGACTACCCTGTGGCACTCACCCAGGACTTCCCATATCTGGGTGTGGTCTTTTATTTTAAGGTAAACTGGGGGCCCTATATATCAACGGTTAGGTGGAAATCCTCAGGCTCTGATTGATTGATTGATTGATTGTATGATTTATAAAGCGCATAGCTACCAACAAGGGTTCCTAGCGCTAGTCAGAAATATAAATATCCATGTGCCAAAATATAGCCAGATACAAAAGATTATAGTCCTGAGCGTTGAAACAGCCAGGTTTTCAGCAGTTTCCAAAATGTTGGGAAAGAATTACATTGTTTCATGGTACTTGGAAGTTCATTCCAAAGTGAAGGCCCCAGAAAGCGGAGAGAGTGCCCTCCTTGGCAAGCCTTCCTTATTCTAGGGATAGCCGCTAGGTTATGATGGCTTGAGCTAAGAGACCGCCTTGATGCATAGTTATCAATTAAGGGTTTTAAGTAGGCAGGAGCAAAGTTATAAAATCATTTATGCATATAACACATTCCTTTGAACTGTACCCTGCATTCAATTGGCAGCCAATGAAGAGCTTTTAACCAGCTGGCAGTACTGCTGGGAATTAAACAATAGACAAGCAGAAACATTTTCTACGATTTGGAGCAGTCCCCTAGTCACCCCTAAGTATAGACCATTCCCATAGTCCAGTCTTCACGTAAGAAAGGCTTGTACCACTGTATGCTGAACAGTGACTGGGTTGCAATCAGGCTCTGTTGAGTAGTTCTTCCAGTTGGCTAGACGTATTGGGGAAAAAAACCTGTGGCACCCCTACTGGATATGTGCAGAAGGAAACGGCGCACCGTTATGATATATGGTGCAGGTATTTAGGGATGTGGTAACTTCAAGACACTCCAGGGGGTTCAAAACAGAGCACCAAAGAGACTCCTGGGTTCCCCACCCACCTGCTCCACCTTTATTTTGCACCAGGACCTAGGTATGGAATATGTGGAAGATTCTATTTATTTTGCAACCTCTGTGCTGTGGGGCTCGATTTGGCCTAGCCCCCAGGCTGCCTTCAACAGGGATATTATTTGGGATTGTCTAGCATATGATAGAGGGTTAAAAAGTCCCTGGTTTTGCCATGTGAAGTCTGTGTTTGAAGATCTGGGGGTTCCACAGTTCCTTTTTAATCTGGAAACCCAGTCTAAGCAAGATGTGGCCCTGGTTAAATCTTTGTTTAAAATCTTTGTTTAAAATGAACCACTAGAATTTCAGGGCAGTTAAAGAAATGTCTAAATCTACAGTTAAAGGTTATGGAGCTCTGAATAACACTCCAGGAATGGCATCATATTTAGGGTAGATAGATTCCACATGGGAGACTATGATATTTACACAGTTCCGACTCAGCTTTATAAGATGGCACCTGAATTTTCCCTTGGGGAATTTGATGAATCTAGCATTGTAATATGCCCCTGTGATGAAGCCTCCCTGCAAAGTCTTTTTTGTAGATTTTACCAGAACCTCACTAAACTATATTTTCTCCCCATTATTAGGAAGCGAGGTATTCACTCTTCTCTTGCTCCCATAGAGTACCTCCAGTCCCTAGAGTCTCTCACAATTTGTGGTAATCCTTTCTAAATGGTCCTTTCAAAAGAAGGCATACAATTACATCTCAACTTGTTTTATTTCTTTTAACCTTTTTTTACTTATTTTAGTAGCACTGCCTTTTTAATTTTGATGGACATTTTATGTACTGATCTCATATAGTGTGTAGAGAATATGTCTTCTGTTTTGGGCAGATGGTGTATCATCATTAGGTTTTTGCTTCTCAAAGTGTTGTTTTCCTTACATCCTATATGTGCTGTTTTTTAATGTATTTTTAACATTGAAACTTGGTCTCTGATGTGGCTGAAATAAAGGTTTCAAACAAACAAACCCATAAATCTGATTGACAACATACAAAAAGTCTACAGTATGCAAATTTTAACTCGGCTATGGGATTGGATTTCCTCTGATTATGTTCTGTCACATTTACAGGTGGGACTTAGGCCCAATATCTGCACAATTGACCAGATTGTGCAGTCTCTGTCCATTAAATGGATGACTGTAGATATTGACCATTAAATGGATGACTGTAGATATTGACCAGGGGTTGCTATTTGTTGCCTTTGTGGACCTTCGTATCGCATTCAATCTCATCCAGAGGGCAACACTCTGGGGGGTCCTGCATAGGGTTGGTGCCCCTAGTGGTCTACTGTCCCTAATACGGGCTCTGTATTCAGATAATTTTGCGAGGGGTAGGTGGGGTCCAGCAGGGGAACTGACGGAGGATATTCCAATTAGGAGAGCCAATAGACAAGGGTGTGTTTTGGCCCCTAGACTCTTTCTCTTACACATAAATGGTTTTACCCATTTTTCTTTTAAACTGCAAATATGATTACCCCAAAATGGCAGAACACAAAATAGCGTGCACTAATTTCATAGAAGTTACATTGCTGCTCCACGGGATCTGTCTATTCTTTTGGATGCGGATAGTTTTTTTTTTTTTGCAAAGAGCACGGGTTAGAAATTAATAGTAATAAAACAAAATATATGTTTTTTAGCACCCACAAAATAATCAAGGGTAAGGTTTTTTAGAGGATGAGGTACTGGATAGGGTTTATGAATTAAATTACTTGAGACAAGAATGGATGACTCCCACAGATGGTTGCCCCAGATAGAGAAAAGTGTTCTGATTCTAAAGCAAAGTGCAGGGTCCATTATAAGATTCACCAATAGGGCGTCCGCTTTCACCCTTTCACCTGCTCTGTATGGGAAGGACTTGTGGGGACATTGTAATCTTGGCACCCTTGAAAAGGCCAAAAATGTTGTTATAAAGACTCTTTTGAACTCCATAGTAGTGCCCTTACACTTACAATTAGATTTGACCTGAATCTCAAATTCTGACACTGTTGCATTGAAACCCATCCAATATTAGATTAGGCTTTGGTCAACCGAGGATTTGAGTCCCTGCAGGGATTGTATCAGGGTTATACTAGAGGGTCAATCAGTTGGAATAATGCCTTGGCTACTACATATAAAAGTTTGGATTCTAAAGCTGGGCTTGAAGAATTTGTGGTTACACCATACTGCATTATCTTGAGGTGCTTGTGATAAATTAAAAAACGTGTTTAGGAGCCAAAATATCTGAAGCTACCTCAGGTAGTGAGGTAGACTCCTATCTGTTGAATAAATATGTACCAGAGTTCAAGCCATATTTGAACTTTGTCATCAACCCAGCTGTGTGTTCACTTTACGTAAAACTTAGAAAAGGGAGAAACATAAAATACATGTCCGATGGGCTGTGAGGCAGTCGAGAATGTTGAACATGTACTATTTGTTTGTAAGGCTTATGCAAAACAGCATTCACATTGAATTATCCCTCTTTGTAGACTCCTTGGTTAGAGGGTTCACCATACAGATCTAGGAGTATGCAAAGCTAATACCAGAGATTGTGTTGTTCTTTCAACCCTGAGCTATTTGTCCTCAATATGACATATTAGGATTAATGCACTTGATAAGACATACCTTTTTCCTTATCTCCCAGATGTTTCTATAGAGACGAGTGACCAAAGGAATTGTGGTAAGGGAAATATATGCTGGAAAGGTGTGCAGGTGTATACCATAAAGACAACAGAATTAAGATGTTCCCATGGAAGTGTGTAAGGAGTAATTGTATAAGATTCTGCCATGGAAATCTAGTTTCTCCAATTCGTCTGATGTTTCTTGAGGAAGCACTGGAGATATTTTTCAATAACTTGGTTTCATATTTTTTCTGTCCATCAGTTTGTGGATGAGAGCTAGATAAAGGACAATATTTAAATTGAGTTGTCTTCATCAATCTCTTTAAAAAATGAGCAACCAATTGTGATCCTCCATCTGTGATTAGTACATCTGTCAACCCATGAAGCCTGAATACTTGGTTAAGAAAAATCTACACTAGGTCCACAGCTGTAGCCAATAGCATCTTTGTGAAGTAATCCACCACCACCAAAAGCCTGTTGAGCCCTGGTGATAATGTTATTTCTACCACAAAGTCTATAGAAATAATGGGCCATGTGTGAATGGATAGTAGAAGCGGTTAAAAATATTGTGTTGGATTTTCCTTATATTGCCACCAAAAGTTTGTTGAACCCTTGTGACAATGGTAATCCTACCAAAAAGGCCACAGAAATAATGGACCATGGCTGAGTGGATAGTAGAAGCAGTTACAGTCATTGTGTAGGATGTTTCATGGCCTGTGCATAACCAGAACATTGCTAAACATAGCTATTTACTCATAGGGACATGTTGTACCACCAAAGGTGCCCCTGTAACAAATTTTGCATCTTCCTTTTACCAAGATGTCCTGAAATGGGAAAATCATGAACCAAATCAATGTTTTAAACTGCAGCTCCTTATAGAGGATATACAAAGATTCATTGATGTACATTATTCTGCTTTCTCTGAAATTTCTGGAGCCACTGTTCACGCGTAACTTTCATTTTCTAAATACAACATGGTCAATGAAAAAGTCAATAGTGTCCCTTTCCTGATTGGTGGCTTATAAGATGTTAGGGGCTTGCCCCAAATCTTCCCTTTATTTATCTTGTTGAGACAAAGCATCAGCTTTGCTATGTCGATCTCCAGGTCTGTAGGTAACCTTGTACTGGAAACAGGAGAAGCATATGGGTCATCTTGCATGTCTCACATGCAAACAATTCATTGAACGTAACTACAAAATATTTTTATAGTCCATCCACAGCATGCTTTCTGCATCACTCCTTCCAAATGATATCTACAACGCATAAAAGGCTATTTAATCTCAAGGACTTCTTGGTAATAGGTTGTGTACTTATGTTTAGTAGTGGAGAGAGTTGTGGAATACGAGAAATTGTGTTGTTAGTTGAAATGGGGGTGTTCTAGTGAAGCAACAACCAAGGTGCAGCAAAAGCAGTCTTGTGGAGTACACAGCAGGCCACAGCAGCAGGCAGTCCTCTTACAGTCCTTCTGCAGGTCCAGAAAGTGAACTGAAGAATGGGTCTAGGGGTCCTATTTTCATACCTGGTGCCTTCTTTGAAGGAGAAGACGTTTCTAGAGGTTTCTCTTTGAAGAGATTGAAACTTCCTAACTTCCCTGTCATGCCACCTCAGTTTGGGCCCAAATAAATGTAAATCAATCTTGACCTTGCTCCAGTAGGAACAGTCCAGCCTAAACTACCAAGCCAAGTCTACCCTGAACCAGAACAAAAGACACCAAGACCAGTTTCGCTCTAGTTATAGGCTCATCAGCTGGGTACAGTTTTGTGGGAGTTAATCCCCACTATATCATCAGTGCCATGCAGTTCAAATAGCTTAATGGACAGTTGAAAGGTGCACTCACTCATTTGGTGAAGAGTTTTCAACAGATTGCTTTCCCATAGACTATAATGTTCGGACAGGACCACAGAACATAAATAGGATCCCCTCCCATTCACCCACATGAGCAACAACATGAGTAGTTGGCTAGGCCCACCCTGTGCAATTTAGTTGTAGTCCAACATGAATATTGTAGTATCTTAAAATAACTACATTGTAATCATGCTTCATGGAGGTTTCTATTGTGTGTGCATAAAGGTGAGCCCAGTCTTCACCTCAGAAGTCATTTTGTGCAATTTCTGACCATGCATGCTAAAAAAAGACTCTTCTAGGTTGAGATCATGATTATTCAATGATTGCATTTTACACCCCTGAGATCAGCTCCATGTAAGCACTCTGTTTTGTCAAGAATCCATGCATGTTAAAGGACTGTAATATCACAGTCTATTTTGGCATGGTGCCCAAAATAACAAAAGGCTGTGATGCAGCCCTGAGTAATTAACAGAGATTGTAAGTCATTCAAGCTTTTCATTCATCACTTTTTTGTGTCACCCTAAGTGGAGTGGCTATGTCCAGAGGACAGTCCTGTGGACACTGTGTCACTGCAACCAAGCAATACTTTGGTAATGAGCCCATAATCAGGGTGAAACAAGTCCTGGGTTGTTTATATTTCGATTACGGGAGAGCCTGGCCTGGCAGTGCCCGGCTGGACTGTTCCCACAAGGAGCAGGGTCAAGGCTGATTTACATATGGCAGGGTCCAAACTAAGGTGGCATGATGGCTGAAAAAAATGGATTGCGATATGGCTCCAAGTGTTCACCAGTGGCTGCGATTAATTCAAGCATTCCATCCATCACTATGTTTTTGGATGCCCTAAGTGCAACAGATATGCCCAGACGTAGGTTTGGTGCTCACTGGAATCAAACTGTATCTGGCTGAAGAGCCCATAACAAGGTTGAAACCTGTCCTTGGTTGCTTGTATTCCAGTTCAGGGGGACCTCTATGCCACTTCAGGCTGGACTGTTCCAATGAGGAGCA
Source organism: Pleurodeles waltl (assembly GCF_031143425.1). Lineage (NCBI taxonomy): Eukaryota > Metazoa > Chordata > Amphibia > Caudata > Salamandridae > Pleurodeles > Pleurodeles waltl. Next base: position 1,073,001,757 of record NC_090444.1, read on the forward strand.
GGGTCAAGGCTGATTTACAAATGGTTGGGTCCAAACTGAGGTGCCATGGTGGGTACAAAGTGATGGATTTCAATGCACCCTAAATGATTGCCATTGACTGAGATTAATTCAAGCATTCCATCCATCACTTTATTGTTGGATGCTCTAAGTGTGATGGGTATGCCACGATGTGGGTCTCATGCTCACTGTATCACTGGAATCAAGCTATCAAACCATAACTGTCCAAAATGAGGTGGCATGGTGAGTGAAAAACAATAGATTGGTATATGGCCCCAAGTGATAGCCAGAGGCTATGATAAATTCAAGCATTCCATCTATCACTTTGCTTTTGGATGCCCTAAGGGTGATGGGCATGCCCACAAGTGGTTCCTGTGCTCACTGTGCCACTGGATTCAAGCTCTACCTGGCTGGTGAGCTTACAATAAGGGCAAAATAGTTTCTGGTTTGCTTTTGTTCCTCTTCAGGGAGGACCTGGCCTGGCACTTCGGGCTTAACTGTTCCCACGAGGAGCAGGGTCAAGGCTGATTTACAAATGGTTGGGTTCAAAGTGAGGTGGCATGGTGGGTGAAAGATGGTGGATCGAAATGCAGCCTGAGTGATTACCAGTGGCTGAGATTAATTCAAGCATTCCATCCATCACTTTATTTTTGGATGCCCTATGTGTGATGGGTATGCCCAGATGTGGATCCTGTTCTCACTGTGCTACTGAAATCAAGCTATACCTGGCTGATTAGCTTATAATAAGGGTGAGACCACCCCTGGATTGCTTGTATTTCATTTCAGGGAGGACTTGGCCAGTCAGTTCAGGCTGGACTGTTCCAATGAGCAACAGGTTCAAAGCTGGTTTGTATATGTCTGGGTCCTAACTGAGGTGGCATGGTGGGTGAAAAACTATGGATTGGGATGTGGCCAAAGTAACCGCCAGTAACTGAGATTAATTCAAGCTTTCCATCCATCACTTTATTTTAGATTCCCTAGGTTTGACAGGTATGCCCACACATGGGTCCTGTGCTCACTGTGACACTGGATTCAAGCTATACCTGGCTGATGAGCTCACAATAAGGGTGAAATATATTCTAGGTTGCTTGTGTTCCTTTTCAGGGAGAACCTGGCCTGGCAGTTCGGGTGGGACTGTTCCTGTGAGAAGCATGGTCAAGGCTGATTTGCCTATGGCTCGGTCCAAAATCAGGTGGTATGATGGGTTAAATATGATGGATTGGGATACAACCTTGAGTTATTGCCAGTGGCTGACATTGATTCAAGCATTCCATTCACTTTGTTTTTTGATGCCCTAAGTGTGATGGGTATGCCCATACTTGGGTCCTCTGCTCAATGTGCCACAGTAATCAAGCTATATCTGGCTGATGAGCCCTCAATAAGGGTGAGACTGGTCCTGGGTTGCTTGTATTCTGGTTCAGAGATGACTTGTCCTAGATGTCTGGGTTGGACTGTTCCCATGAGGAGCAGGAACAAGGCTGATTTGCTTATGGCTGGGTCTAAACTGAGATGCATGGTGGGTATAAAAATAATGGATTGTGATGTGGCCCGATTGATCCCCAGTGGCTGAGATTAATTCAAGCATTCTGTACATCACTTTGCATTTAGATGCACTAAGTGATGAGCTTGCCCAGGCATGGGTCCTGTGCTCACTGTGCCACTGGAATGAAGCTATACATGTCTGGTGAGTCTATAATAAGGGCAGGACTGGTCCTAGGTTGCTTGTATTGCTGTTCAGGTAGGACCTGTCCTGGCAGTTTGGGCTGAACTGTTCCCAAGAGGAGCAGTAACAGTGCTGATTTGCACAAGGCTGGGTCATAACTGAGCTGAAATGGTGGGTGACAAGCAATAGATTATGATGCAGCCCCAAACAATCGCTGATGGCTGAGATTAATTCAAGCTTTCCATCCATCACTTTGTTTTTGGATGCCTTAATTATGACAGATGTGCCCAGACATGAAGTCCTTTGCTCACTGTGCCACTGGATTGCAGAGATATCTAGCTGATGAGCCCACAATAAGGGCAAAACTGGTCCTGAGTTGATTGCATTTCTATTCAGGGAGGACCTGGCCTTGCAGTTTGGGCTGGACTATTCCCATGAGAATCAGGACCACGGCTGATTTTCATATGGCTGGGTCCAAAGTGACATGGCATGGTGGGTTAAAAACAATGGATTGGGATGTAACCCTGAGTGATTGCCAGTGACTGACACTAATTCAAACATTCCATCTATGCTTTGTTTTTGGATGCCCTAAGTGTGACAGGTTTACTCAGACATGGGTCCGGTGCTCATTGTGCCACTGAAACCAAGCTATACCTGGCTGACGAGCCTATAATAAGGGTGAAAATGGTCCTGGGTTGCTTGTATTTCAGTTCCTGGAGGACCTGACCAAGAAGTTTGGGCTGGGCTGTTTCCATAAGGAGCAGGGTCTGGGCTGATTTGCACCTGGCTAGGTACTAACTGAGGTGGCCTGGGGCATGAAAAGCAATGGATTGGGAGGCGGCGCCAAGCGATCGTCAGTGACTGAGATTAATTCAATCATTCCATTGATCACCTTGTTTTCGGATGTCCTAAGTGTGATGGGTGTGCCCAGACCTGGGTCCTGTGCTCTCTGTGTCACTGGATTCAATCTATACCCAGCTGATGAACCCCCAATAAGAGCAAAACAGATCGGGGTTGCTTGTATTCCTCTTCAAGGAGGACCTGGCCTTGCAATCCGGGCTGAACTGTTCCCATGAGGAGCAGGGTCAAAGCTGATTTGAAAATGGCTGGGCCCAAACTGAGGTGCCATGGTGGATGAAAAATGATTGATTGGGACATGGCCCGAGCGATCGTCAGTGACTGAGATTAATTCAAGCATTCCATCCATCACTTTGTTTTTGGATGTCCTAAATGTAACAAGTATGCCGAGACGTGCGTCCTGTGCTCACTGTGCACTGGAATCAAGCTAAACCTGGCTGATGAGCCCATAGCAACGATGAGACTGGTTCTGGGTTGCTTCTATTCAGGTTCAAAGAAGACCTGACTGGCCTGGCATTGTGGGTTCAACTGTTCCCATGAGGATAAGGGTCAAGGCTAATCGACATATGACTGGGTTCAAACTTAAGTGGCATGGTGAGTGCAAAATGATGGATTGGGCTGCGATTAATTCAAGCATTTTATCCATCATTTTGCTTCTGCAGGCCCCTAGTACCATTTAATTGACAGGCCCTAATTATTTGGTATACCACTCTACAAGTGACTTATAAGTAAATTAAAAGTGGCAATTAGGTGTATGCCAATTTTACAAGGTTTAGGGGAGTGCACAAGCACTTTACCACTGGCTTTCAGTGGTAACATGCACAGAGTCCTAAGGCAAGCAGAAGCAAATTCTGCAAAAGTAGTAGGACTGAGGACAAAAAAGTTAGAGAGTGGCCCTGCAAAGAGAGCCAGGTCCAACATGGAGTAATATGCTGCCTGGTGTAATGCATCCATCTGAGTATCTTTCTGTTAACAGCCCCTGTAGCAAATTCTGAAGTGTCTATTTCTACAAGAAACAAAAAATGGCATATTAGCAAGTATGAGAATTAGAGCTGTTGTGCATGCCCTCTTTAAAGTCTGAAAGGTTTCTCCCTGTTCTTTGTCCCAAATAAAATGTTTTCTCTGTGTGTGTGCAGAGTAATTGTCACACAATTGTTGAAGGTATTTAATTGAATGCCTAAATAAATAGCCAAAGTTCAAGAATCTTTCTATTCCTTTGATGGTTGTGGGGTCTGTCCAATTTAGTAAAGATCTGATATTGTCCATGCTTATACTCTTTTCTGAAATTTGAAATCCCAGAAAGGTGAATTGGCCTGTTTTGAATCCTGCTTTTTCATATAGAAAAAGTAATACGACCATGATGTTGTTGTAGATCTTGCAAGAATATCAAAGCATGGTTAAGGTAAACAATCTTGTAAGTGTCTAGAAGATCCCAGATATCATTCACAAAATAATGGAATGCTGCAGGGGCCTGGCACAAACCTAATGGCTTCACCAGCGCAGGTGTTGAATGGCATTTTCCACTCATCCTCCTCATGTTTCCTAATCATGTTGTTTGCCCCTCTGAGATTCAGCTTAGAAAAAACCTTGGTCTCTTTAATTTGACCGAGCAGTACAGATAAGACGGGAAGAGGGTACTCATTTCTGATAATGATGCAGTTCAACTCATGGTAATCAATGCATGTTCGGTATTCACAGTTGGATTTCTGTATATACAAGATTACGACCCCTGCTGCCGAAGTGAAATGGTAAATTAACTTATTGTTCATAATTTCTTAGAGATATTGCCTTCATCTTCTTTCACTGTTACAGGGTAGATTCTCTCATGAGGAATGAGCACCTCAGGTATGATTTCTATGGAGCAGTCACAAGTATGATTTGGTGGAAGCCTGTCTACTCTCTTACAGCTGAAGACGTCTTTGAAATTCTTATACATCTCAAGGACCTTTGTCTTTTTAGGGGGCTCCTCTATAGATGAAGTATGGGGTAGTAAATAGTATTGAATTCCCTTCGGGGAAAACAATTGTCCTTATAATATACCAAACTGAAGATGACAGTAGGAAGAGCCAAGTCAATTCTTGGTTATGATGCCAAGAGGTTCTGAGAATTATGGAACAATCTGATTAAGAACACTGGGAAAAATAGGGGAAGGTAAAAAACAAAGAGCCGGTGTTGGCGTTCTCAGCATAGTATGTTCGAACCACCTCTCAATAATCTTCATAAAGAGAAAGACAAACCATTAATATGAAACTAGCATAAACACAATATGTGCAATATATAACACAAGTGGCATTGTCCTCTTACCTCTCACTTGGCACAGAAGTGCCATTAATAGCCATTAATAGCCCTAATCTTACAAGGAAGCAGGCATGGAGCCAGATTTGTTGAGAGGATAGAGGTCTACCGAGATTGAGTAAAGGTAGCACAGTGATGTTGAAATGGGCTTGCTGCGGTAGTCTGATCGCTACACACCAATGCCACTGAGGTACTAACAAGATGGAGAGATGCAGCACAACGACAATCTTTCTAGAAGTGAAACAACAAGGAAGTAAGGGAGCAGAACGACTGGCATGTGAATTCCAGGCAATAAGAGGAGAGAAAATGTTTGGATAGTATAAGTCAAAGGGATAGAGAAGCAAAAAAGGGAAAAAGTTAAGCGAGGGATGCGGGTAACGAGGGATAAACTGTTGAGAGCATACCAAACCAAAAAAAATTGAACGATGTTGCCAGCACTTATTTAGTGCATGTATATGTCTTTTATAGCTGGCCAGCCATTAGGTCCTGAATGTCCCACACTCAAACCTGAAATTAGGTACTCAGATACCTAACCTAGCTTCCACATCCTCTCATCCATACTCCTCATGCCTGGGCCTCTTCTAATCGTGAAGGATGTTCTAAACCTAGCACACCCTGGAGAAATTATAACTGTGTTCTTTCACAATAGCCAAGCACATCATGGAGGTGGGGTGGTGGGGCAGTTAACTGTGCACCTTATAAGAGACATATGTTGAAAGGAGCCACTGTGGTGTTACTGTCTACCCCATGTCCCACCAAACCAGTGACAGCACTGCAGTAACTTTATTGTTGTACTGGAGGATATAAAATGACATTGTGAATTTCTTGTGGGGTACATCTGAATGTATGAGGGCATTCACCAGTGTGTGCCACCAGTAACAATGGATTTTGGGCCAGATGTATGAAACTTTTTTGCACTCGCAAGCAGTGCGAATCACAAAAATCGCCTGTTTGCGAGTGCAAAAACGTGGTCTGCGATGCATGAAAGGCATTCACAGACCAAAAATAAGAAATCGCTAAAATTGTGATTTTTTGCATTGCGACCTGCAAATTGCGAGTCGCAAAATCCAAGTCGCAAATAGATGCAGCAAAAAAATTGCAAATTGCGATTTTTCGCAGAATGGCATTTTGCACATGCAAAATACCACTAAGTGAAACCAGGTGGTAACCAGGTGCAACCTATATAAAGAGGCCCAGAATGCCTCAGACTCTTTTCCACAATGGCAGCACTGTACGTCATGGTGAGGAGGATGAGGATCTTGGCAGGTTTGAGGAGAGGGAGGAGGAGACAGGAGCGCATTTTCAGAGTGCGCATTACACTTTTTAACCTGACAGAGGAGGAAATATATAAGAGGTATAGGTTGAACTCAGCCATGATACTTGATCTGATAGCTTAGCTACAACCCATACTGCAGCGCAGAACACTAAGGACTCACAGCATACCCACCCATGTGCCGGTATTATGCGCCCTCCACCTACTCGCCTCACGGAGCTATCAAGGGGTCATAGCAGCAGCTGGAGGGGTCTCACAGAGTACCCTCTCTAGATTTTTCAATGCATTTATCAATGCCATGTTGAGCAAACTACACCAGTTCATCAGATTCCCCCACACCCCACAGGAAATACAGCAGACAAAAATTGTTTTTTACCAGATAGCACAGTTCCCCCACGTCCTAGGTGCCATAGATGGGACACATGTTGCAATCTGTCCACCATCAGCCACAGAGTATGTGTACCGCAACCGGAAATACCAACATTCCATGAATATACAGGTGATTTGCAATGCTTCCTACATCATAACTGATCTCGTGGCCAGGTACCCAGGGAGCACACATGATTCGTACATCTTTCGCCGTAGCGGCATACACACAAGACTGCTAGCTGGGGAGTTTGGAGAAGGATATCTACTAGGTATTGTCCCTCTATACAATGGTGCATTTATGGCGTGCTGATGTCAGATGGCTCAGTTACTCATCATAACTTCCAGGAGACAGTGCCTACGCAGTGCGCACCTACATGATGACGCCCTTCCTCAATCCTGCAACACCTGCTGAACGGAGATACAATGGCGCACACAGGGCGACCCGCAATGTGGTGGAGCGCACATTTGGACTGCTGAAGAGTCGCTTCCGGTGCCTCCACAAAAGTGGAGGGGCACTACAGTACAGTCCAGAGACCACATGTAGAATAGTGGCTACTTGTGCAATCTTGCACAATATAGCTACCACCAGGGGCATACCTGTAGAAATATGTGAATCTGAATCTGATGAGGATGATGATCCCATACCACCCCTACAGTCAGCAGACAGGAGCAGTGCAGCAGAGGGAAGGTAAAGGCGTGCCGACATCACACACAACCATTTCAGATGTAAGTATGAATGACACAAATGCTCTGACAACTGTACCTGTAGTGAATTAAATTTATTGCCTTAATGTCAGGTAATGTTCGTTCTACGAATAGCAAAACAAATGAAGTGAAAAACTACAGACAATAGAAGTCCAGACTAATGCACTATTACGTCATAGTGAACACATTACCCCTCTGGCCGCTACAGTTATTTTTTGCGGCCACGCACACCACTCATGTGCCCAGTTACCTCACTGGCACCTCTATTGTCCACCTCAGTAGCAGTGCTGTGCCTGGCACTGCGCCGTCTGGTGTCCAATGCTGGTACAGCTACACTGCTGAGGCTGGAAGTGTCCTCTGTGTCCCCCAGTGCAAGCTCACTAGGTGTGGCTGACCTATGTCCCAGGATGTTATCGATCACATTAGTGATTTGTACCAGTCCGTTAGCCACATCCCTGCTGCTGTGTGCTGCCTCCACTTGTGCAGCCACTGCACGACGTGCAATCAGTGACGTTGCAGTAGCCACCCTGTTCACAGAGCGACAGAAGCCCCTGAACATGTTAAGGAATCTGCGCTCCTGTCTGCGGTGGCTCACCCTCTTATGGCGCAGCTCCTGGCATAGTTCACGCACAGCACAAGTGAGCTCTCTGGTGTCCTGTGATGCCTGCACCTGTCCCTCATGCAGCAGTTCTATGTTCTCATTCAGGCACTCAAGCTGGTGATGCAGGCCCCCCATGTTGGTGTTATGTTGCTGCATATTTTTTTGTAATCCAAGGATCCTTTTGTTTTGTAGGCGCTGCTGCTGCAACATAGCAACTTCCAGCCCACCAAAGGAGGAGGGACCCTCACCTGCCTCATTCTGCTGTGCACCGGCATTTGTCGCCATCCTGCGGGGTGCTGTGATCTGCTGACAACTGGCCTCCTGCATCTGGCTGCGCCTGCCTCTTGGGGATGGTGTAATTGGCCCTTCCTGCTGCTCATCTGAGTCTTGGCTGAGCTCTGGCAGTGCCCTGTGCCTGCGTCGGACAGGTGCAATGGTGAGAGACCCACTTGTGTTGGAATCAGAGGCTGGATGGGTGTCAGTCTCGCCTACGCTGGCTGATGCTGTGGCTGCTGGGCCTGGCCCACCTGCAACGACAATATGCAGCATGTCAGTTATGTTTGTTGCAAGTAAGGTCACACAATGGTAATAAAGGTACAGGTACTTCTCTTCACTGTGCTGTGGGTGTTTTGTTCCTCTGGGTGTCGCTCTACTTAAATACATTGTATGTGCTACTTTCAGCTCTGGGTTGTGGACTGCCACTCCCATAATGCATTGTTGTGCTGCTTCTAAGATGTGGCATGGACTACTTTTCACAATGTATTACATTACTTGCTAATTCCTAAGGGGATTTTGTGCATTCACATATGGGGTTCCAATTCAATATTGCACTTACCTTGGCTGGTACTTGGTGTGCCGGAGGTGTCTATCTCTGTGACACCAGTCACAGCCTCAGAGAGGAGTGTTGACTTCACTAGGTCCTCTAATTGGGTGGATGGTGCCTCTGTGGGTGGACCGCCTCCTGTGCCCCTGGCCTCCTGCAGTCTTCTTGCCACCCTCTCCTTCGCATGGGACCGCAGGTCATCCCACCTCTTCTTTATCTCGTCGACCGAGCGATGTGCCACTCCAATTGCGCAGATTTTGGATTGAATATCTACCCACAGTCTCCTTTTCTCACTCTCCGGCACCTGGAGTGAGCTTTTCCCAAAAAGGCGGTCATGGCTCCTGACCACCTCCTCTGTCATCACCTCAAGCTCTTGCTCGCTGAATTTGAGCTTCCTCTTTCTCTCTCCCTTCTCCTTTCCTTGGGCTGAGGTGTCCATCCTTGCTCAGGTGTGCTGCCTCCTTCAGAGTGTTGCTCAGTGTGGCTGGGCTGCTCTCTCTGGATGCTGGTCTGGGTGTGGCACCTGAAACTGCCTGGGATGACTCACTTCCTGCTTGTGATGTCATCGGGCTCCTCCAGGTGTGCTTTCTCGAACTTTCTCGCAATTTGCGATTTTCAATTACCGAATCGCTATTTGCGAAAATGCAAATTGCGATTCGGTAAATGGGCCTCGCAAACCACAAATAGCGATTTTTAAGAAATCGCTAGTTCTGAATCGCAATTATGATACATGGCCTATTGCGACTCGGAAATAGCGATTTCTTAAAAATCGCTATTTGCGATTCGCAAGGCCATTTCTTCATACATATGGCCCATAATGTCTACTTAAATAACTGATTAATATAAAAATAGTTCACTATTTGTGTCTTTGTATCCACGGGAATCCATGCACCATGGACGACAGAAAGCGAAAAGCAAAGTTCACCAGGTGTGAAATGGAGATGCTTTTTGATAATATATCACCTTGTGAGCCTCAATTTGTTTTGGACCTAAAGGTCATGCAAGACAGTTCTCTGTAAACAATAAACTCAGGGCCAATATCTTGCAACACAGTTGTCTGAAAAAATAAACTTAGGGTTAATACCCTGGCGAAAGTTAATGCAGAGGAAAGCATGAACAGAAACAAGGATTGTTGCTTGAATTTTTTTTTACAGTATAAAGAAATGCATTAAAGAGGAACTAGTCGAAGCAAAGGAGCACAGCCAAGGGACAGGTGGGTGACCTCTTTTTGATAGAGAATGTATACCTCTGCAGAAGAAAATGTAGGCAATGATGGTTTTGGGGCCCATCAAGGGTTTGCAAGGCATTGACAGCACAGAGGGTTTAGAAGACAAGAGTTTGCATGTTGTGGTAATATAATGCAGGCAAGGTTACACTGAAAATAATATTGTTACTGTGCATTATTTCACTCTTGCTACTCTTCTTTCTTCTTCTTCAGTATCTTAGATCTAGCCCTGCATACAGAGTTTTCAGTAGTGAATGGCTTTGTGGTTGAAGGGGTTGCATTGGATGGAGGCGAACTTGAGAACAGTGGAGGAAGAAGTACCAAATTTGGTCATGGGTGACAAACATGTTGCCCTGACAAGGCACACTAGGCAACCAGAGGTTGTCTTCCTACCTGCCTATGATGAGGTGAGTCTAGACTGCGCAAGTACAATGCAGCCATTCATGCTCTAACTGAGGGTTTCCCTAAAAATTAACTGAAACTATTGAAAAGTACACAAATGCAATGCAGGCGTATAGTGGTCCTCAATAAAAAGGTAATCAGGCACTCAGGGTATATTTCCAAGCCCCCTGCACCATCAGTGAATCACTGGCTGCGCATATTGCAGACCCATATCTGGAAGGCCATGCAAAGCCACTTTACAACACTCGAGCAACAGCTGAGAGGAGTGAAGCTGCTACTGAATGAAGTAAGACATATTACAATTTGTGTTTTACCTTTTTATGAGTCTGAACACAAACACTGAGTTGGCATTAATGTGTGGCACCTAACCCTTGAAAAGACACAACAACCGACAGACATGCTTTGAAGTATGTCCTGTTCAATATTCTAGTGTTATTTGAATAAAAAGCAGAAGACAGGCACAACTAGCCCTATTTGTTGTTTCAGAGGTTTCAGTTCTTTTACTTACAAATTTGAAATCAATTAACCATGACAAAAATGCCTAATTATCCTTTATGTGTTGCTCTATTTTTGCAAAATGTTCTTTCTCCAATAAAGCGTTGAATAACATGATATAAGAAGCGTGTCACTTGTTTTCATTCACAAACCAATGCAGATCATTGTTAAAGACTATACCAGATCAGGGACAGATTTTACCCTTGACTATGGGCAAGTAGAGCTTGAGGCTCCTAGCACATGTTTTGTTAAAGCACATACAAAACTAACCTATATGACATCAGAAGAAAAGGAAACAACAAAAGCTACTTTGGTATTGGCATGAAATCGTCATAAGAGGGATGGCTAACTCAACATATCTTTATGGGGATAGTGATATTGTGTGAAATACTAAGTTAAGTTTGAAATAAATTGATATCTGACACCTGGCACGTCCTGGTAGGTGTGCAGGGACAAACCACCAAAAAACCCAAAATGTTGCAAAAGGAGATGGTCTCTTATATTCAATGGCACTTTTATATCATTTACTCCCAGGGACCCAGTCTTTCTAGGCTGGCAGCACTTTCTTTCATGCACCCAGTGTGTCGAATCCAATGTTCTCATTAACAGCTTTCAGCTCTTCACGGTGCCCATGCAACGATGTCGGACCTGAAAAGAAGAACAAAAAATAAGTTAGTGAAAAGTGACCAAAAAGGGGAAAAAACAAAACGAACAATACTAGTTACGTAAACACAAGGCAAAAGGATGTTTTCTTTGGAAGAAACAAAATGCAAGCAACATAATGCGTATATTCAAAAGAACAATAATTACTAAACAGGTAAATGTTTTAATTGTGTGGATTCGTCCTTTAAAAAAAGCAAGCTTGAACAAGACAAAACCTGGGGCCTCATTTACTAAGTTTTGGCGCAGGGCAGCGGTGCAAGCCTTTTTGCTGCACCAACCTGCTTCAAAATTAAAGGGCAGGAAGGCACCCGATTTATAAGGTAGGGTGCTAGGGTGCATTCCTTTACTTTTTCCCTGTGCTGGCACACAAATTGCTGCCTAGTGCCAACGCAGGCACCCTTGCACCATAGTGAAAGGGTGCCTGCGTTGTAGGGGTGATAGCATAGGTGTCCCTTCCTACACATAAATTATCATTAATGGCATTTTCCTCTTTCTATGTGTGAGGTAGAATTTAGCACACATAGAAAGAGGAAATAATGGGGAGAAATAATGTTATTTCTCCCAGCTGCGCTACTTTAATAGCACCCCTGAGGTTGCGTAGGAATTGGACGCATTTGCAGACTTGTAAATCTGGGAATGCATCAGATTCCATGGGTGTTTTGTGGGAAATCCCTTTGCAGTGTTATGCATGAAAGCAGTCCATATTTACAAGGCCATAAAAAGCCATGCAAGGTGGTTTGGGTGGCCTTGTAAATATGGGCCACCACAGTGCACCACCGGAGCATAAAATAAAATGATGCTCCAGGACGCAGTGTGCCGCTTGGGCCTCGTAAATGAGGACCTTGGTTTTAGAGCTCCACCTAGGCCTTGAAAGCTCAATTAACTATTTCAAGTCAAAGTAACTTTTCATCCCACGGGATACAATAGGGATCAGTGCAAGGAACTGCTTAAACAGTTTTACATTTGTTTAACCTGCCCGTAAATGTTTATTATTGACCAAAAAGACCAGTTGAACTACAAGAAAGCCTTTTGGCTTGGGAACATTTTATTTAATAAAACGATTTTTGAAAACATTCACAAGAAATGTGATGTTGTTAATTAATCAAAAGTTGTAACCTATTTGAGTAATCAAAGTTGATCTTATTTTCCGGTGTGTGTTTTAACCTGTGGCCTTGTCTCAATAGGAATTTATGGTGAGAAAACTACTGCAGTCTGCATAGGCAAAAGTACCATAACTAGAGAACTCAAATTCTCCAGAAGGAGTGAAACCCAAAGAATGAGAGAAAATGCCTGGTACCCTGAATAGTCATAGGTATTACCACAACACCTCTTTCCCTGGCCTTGTCATTTCACCTATTGTTCCATGCAACTTTGGTGTACCCAAATTTTGAGAGTCATCAGACTCACGTGGCTCCTGCAGCTCTGGGCAATCATTTCTATATTAGACTATGCCAACACCATTACCCCCAGGTACCTCCAGTCCTCGTCCCACTCATCACTATGTGGAGAGAACTATCTCCATGACAGAAAAAAGAACATAAGGAATGCTGGGACATGCCTTCCCCACCTCCCCCCTCCGGTAGTACGTAAGCTGTACTCATCCAGCACTCCATCTGTTCTTTATTCTGTCTTCCAACAGGACGTGGACATGAGGAGGTTGACCCTGCTGGGCTTGGATGACTGTCTGTTCCTTTTGCGCTACCTTCTGGCCTGCCTGGCTTGCTGGGGTAGCGCTGTTGTTGGGCCTCGCTGTGGCCGCTGGACGGGCCCTTCTTGCTGCTGGCTGAGACGATCTGCTGTTTTCCCGTCTCCTGGGCAGCTGCAAGCCGTGCCCTGGATGCCAGAAGTCAGGCATTGCCTGACTTCCTCCGTGGACACACTGTTCGCCAGGCATGCTTGGGAGGCATGCCTTGGCCATGGCTGCTGGTGTTTGCTGTTCCTCCGATGCTGGGGCCCTGGGGTGAGTACCGGCTTATGGCCTGTGTGGCATGCTCTCCCCCTTGTTGTTTGTGCATCACAACTTGCTTAGCACATGGAAGGGGCTATGGGGCCTGGGCCCGGCCCTCTCCATCTTCCGGTGCCAGCTGGTGTCAGCCGGTGCCTGTGTGTCCTTTTTTGCCTCGGGCAGGGGTTTCCATGCTGCTAGCTCCCCCCGTGGGGTCTGTGGTTGCTCTATGCCGGTGACCTTCCCACAGGGGCACCCATCCTGGGTGGTGGTGTCAGCCTGGTTTCCGGTGTTTTCTCCGTGTGGCAGCCTGGGGTTGGGCGGTTGCGGCCATGGGCCCTCTTGCTCTTATTTTGCTGTTAGGTCGGTTTTTGCTACTCTGCCTGTCGTTTCCGTTTGTTCCTTCTGGGGGCGCAGGTTTCTTTCCCTGCTTCTCCTGTTGGCCCCTGGTGGTGCCAGGTTATGGCTTTTTTGGTCTTCTGGTTCTTCTTGGTCGTGCATGACTGAGTGGGGGTTCTGTTCCCTGTTTGTTGTTGCAACCCCCTCTGGTTCTGCAGGTACAGCTGGGTGTGAGTTCCTTGCTGTTCAGGTCAGTTTTGGTGGTTCCCGTGGCTTTCTGGCAGTGCCACTCTTTCTCACCCCTTGAGTTGCGTTTTCTTTTCCAGGGGTTCAGCGGTCATTTCCCCCTTCTTTTCGTGTCTCCTTCCATCCTTGCCATCCTTGCCAGGGTGTACTCCATCCCGGTCTCTCTCTCTCTCAGCTTCATCGTTCTGTTTTGGTTTGATGTTTTCATTTTTGTTTGGGGAGGGTGCCTGGGGGCTCTTCTGGGCATTTTTTGGTGGCTTCTGCCCTCTGTCTCCCTGCTGTGGTGTGCTGTTTCAGGGGGTCCTCTCTGGTTGGTGTGGTGCTTGGGCGCCGCCTGTACCTGCCTTTGGCTATTGGTCTCCAACTGTCTCTTTGGGATTTCTCTGTGCCCTGCTGGCCTTGGTCCCCATCACTTCTGCATGTCAGTTGGGGTTCTTCCCCATGGATCGTTTTGGCTCCGTTTCCTCTGCCTGCCCCTTTTTCTGGTGGGCTGTGCTCCTGTTTGGTTTTTCTTTTCGGGCCAACTCTGGTGTGGCCAGTCTGGTGAGGCTTCCTTTTGGGTCTTCCCTTTGGACGTGCAGACCTCTTCTGTCTTTGGTGTTTCTCCTTCCTCTCTGCTTCATGGTTACATTGGGCCGTGTCCTGTTCCCAGTTGTGGTGTTCGATTGCCTTCATGCCAGCCCCTAGTATGGTGTTCTTCCCTGTGGAGGGGGGGGGCATCCTCTTGGTTTGTTCCCCAGCCTGACTGTGGCTTTTCAGGTGTATGGGTTCTGTTGCCTTCCTCCACATCTGTATTGCATCCTGCTCCATGCCCTTCCTTCCTGGGTCATTCATGGCCCTTTCCTTAAGGTGTTCTTCCCTTCTGTGGTCTACTCCTGTTGGTTGTTGCCTGCTTTGCTTGGCAGTCTGGGCTCTACTCCATCCTTACTGAGGCCACTGTTGGCATGGGTTTTTTTTCATTTGGGGTACGGTTTTTTACCAGCTCCGGGCTTGTTCGCCGTGTCATTTTACGTGGGGAGTCTTCCACATCTCTAAGGCTGAGGGTCTCTTCCTTGTGGGATTCTTGGCCTGTTGTCGGCTTTTGGGTGTCCCTGTTTTCACTCTCTACTCTCTGACGTTGTGTTCTAAGGGGTGGTGGCTCCACAGCTGGTTATCCTTCTTTCGGTTTTTCTCTTGTGGACTTCTTTGGCCGCTTGCCTCCTTCATGGCCTGTATTGTCTGGTCCCTTGGCGGCCCCTTCTGTTTTTAGGTGACGTTTGGGGCTCGTTTCGGTTGGTACCCTTTTTTGGCCCTGACTTTTGTTGGGGTCGGCTTTTTTGGCATGGCTTCACTCTCGGTGTTGGGGCCTCCCTTTCGGGCTTGGTCTCAGGGCTTATTCGCCACGGTCCTGTTGCTGCAACCCTTGAGGGTTCTTCGGTCTCTCGTAGGGTCCCCCCATTGGGCTTTTAGTCTTGCTGTTACTGGTTGCTCTGGCACCCTACATGGGCTTCCTGTGGCTGTTTGACCTTTTCCGTTGCTGGGGTTCCCTGGCTTCTGGTCCCTCCTTTGCTTCCCATGGCGGTGACCTGTTCCTTTGATTGGGTGTGGACCTCCTTCGGGCCTTTTCCTTTCCAGCCCATTGCTCTTTTCTGCTGGACCATCTCTTAGTTGCCACCTAGGGGGTGTTGGTCATGTTGTCTGGTGGATTTTGTCCCTCTATGATGGTTTCCCTCTGGCCTGCAAGGGACGCTCATTTTCCTGGGTCTCTCTCGGAGAGGGGGTGTTGTCCCTTTTTTCTCTTTTGGCATTCCGGTGACCTGTGGTTCATTGTGGGATGCCCTTTGCCAGGTATTTTCTGCTCCGACCCTTGTCCTTTGTTACGTCGGCAGTGCTCTAGCAGGTGTTCAGCTGCTGGGAAGTTTCCTTCCTCGCTTTTCTTGCTCTCTCTCTCCTGGGTCTGCTTCCTCTCTTGGTGCCTGCTGTCTCCAGGTGGAGTGTGTTGAGTGGGGGTCCATTCAGTCCCCTTGCCATGGTGTCTGTTGTTCTTTCCTCTGGGGCCGTTGTTGCCATGTGTCTGCCTCCCGTCCGGTACGGGCCTTGGGTGGTTCTTGGCGGTCCTTTTTTTCTCTGGTGTTTGGGTCCTCGTTCCCACTGGATTTTGTGTTGGTGGTCCTAGGTTGTTTCCCATTTCTGGCTGTTGACTTCCACTCTGCTTCTGGTTCTGCGGAGGCTCTTGTTTGATTCTTGGCTTGGCTGGGTCCACTGTGAGGTGGCTTCCTAGGTTTCTGGCAGTCGCTGTGTGTTGATCTGTCACCAGCTGTTTGTCTCTCTTCTCTTTACTCAGTGTCTGTATGCTGGTTCTGGTCGGGGTGTATTGGGAGTTTTTTTCTGTTGGTTTGCTCTCTGGGCTGCTTTCCTCCATTTGGGGGAATGACTTTTGGGTGGTGTTAGCATTGTCCGCTTTGCTTGCACCGGGGCCGGGCATTTCCTCAGGTGTCCCGGCCTGTGGGCCTCTGGGTTTCGTTCTTTTGTGTCTCAGGAGTGGGCTGCTCTTCGGCTTTTCTCCTTGTCGTTGTTTTTTTGCTGACCCTCTCCTAGGTTGGACCTGTTGGTTTGTAGGGCCAGGGCGCCCTAGTCTTTTATGGGCCTTGGGTGCTTTTGGATTCTGCCTCTTCCTTTTTCCCTTGTTCTCCTGGTTTCTGTCACTTGCACCACGTTCTTTCCCGGCCTTGGGTCTCTGGGCACGGTTGTTTTTTGGTTGGCCTCGTCCTTCCCGGCTTCGCGGTTAGGGGTAGCCTTCTTCTCCCAGGTTTTTCATTTCTCTGCGTTCCTTGTGACCTGTCCCTTGCCTATTCTACTCCTGTTTTTTTTTTTGTATGACTGGTGTTCCTCTTCCGGGGGGTGTCTTGGGTTGGTCTCCGCTGGTGGTTGCAGTCGCCTGGGATGTGGTTTGGTGTGTTCCTGTTCTTTTGCTCTGCCACACTGCTAGCTGGGCTTCCTCACCTCCTTTGGCCTGGAGTTGTTGCTTTCTTCCAGGTTTGCGCGCTGCCGTCTGCCTTGCCCTATGGTTCCTGATGAAGCTCTGTGTTTGTTTTTCTCCCACGCTGCCTGTTTTGGGTTCCTGTGTTGATTGCTAGGATCTCTTTTTGTGGTTTTTCTGTTGTTTCTGTCCGGTTCCTAGAAGGCCGGTTTTGCCTGCTTTGGTATTCTAAACATAGTGATGAATGGGAAAAGGACTGGAGGGATCTGGGGGTAATGTTCTATTGCTTACCGGTAATCTTCATTACTCCTGGTCCTGTTGTCTTCGTCCCATTCATCACACCACTCCCTCCCTCCTGTCCGTCCTGGCTTCTGTTGGGGGCTTGGTAGTGCAGACGGAATGCTGGGTGAGTACAGCTTATGTACTACCGGAGGAAGGGGTTGGGGAACACATGTCCCAGCATTCCTCATGTTCTTTTTTCTGTTATGGAGATGTGATGAATAGGATGAGGACAACAGGACTAGGAGTAAGGAAGATTACCGGTAAGCAATAGAACATGGGCTATCCCTTAATCTTATTTGTAAACTTCAGGCTATGCAAAATGCAGCCACCTTAATCCTGGTTATCCTGTCAGAAAAAATGCTCCGTCTCACCCAAAGTAGCTGTGCTACACAGGATTTCCGATAGCCCACAGAACCCACAAAGCCATTCTCAAAATGGGCCCTAACGGCCTCCAAAAGCTGATTATTCCTTACCCTTCTACAAGAGTTTTAAGATATTTTCCTTCTGGCGGCATTCTCCCTCCCAAATATTGTTTAAATCAGAGGGACAGCCTCTGCTTTTCAATCTTAGGAACTAATGTCTGGACCCAAATGCCCCTAAACCTAAGAACCATACAGCCTTCGCCAAGCTTCCTGAAAGAACTTAAAATGTGCCTGTTCAGAGATCCTTAGTTTATTGAGTTGTCACCATGTGATCCATTATATTTCAATCAATAGTACCTAAAGGCAAATTCCTTGGGCACTAGTCACACTTATAAATCACTGTTACATTACATTATAACCTAAATAAGGGCCAACGTGCATAACACTAATCTGCATATTGCCATAAAAAGTGATCCACATCCTGAAATCAAATTTACTCTCCATTACCTTACTCATATGTGGCACAAGCACAGCCATGCTTTGTATACCCTCAGTTGTGCTATATCCCTTTGGCGATGGAGTGCTTTCCCTTTGAACACACCTTCCCATCTTTTGCTGCAGTAAGTAACCTCCTCCAGCACCCCCTCTCCTTTGGTTCTTTCCACAATGTTCCACAAAAAGCTACAATTCCCCTATCTGAGACTCTTTTAGCAGTTAGGCTTGATTTTGGTATAAATCCCTGTCCACTTGGATGAACAATGTCAATGAGATTCCGGTGGTTGACTTGCTAGGTCAGCAGAAACCCTGGCCTCCAGTCCCCTGGTGCAGGTCTAACAAAAACCCTTATCCAGAGATCTATGCATGCTTGGCAGAGAATTCTGTGTCTTCAGCGCATCTGCCAGTGCATTGGATTAAACGAGGGCACAGATGAATGTTGAGCGTTTGTTTGGTTCGCTGAACACTCATTATTTTATTTTTATGAAACAAACTCTAAAAGCAAGAAGTTGTTTCCGAAATAATCCCATGGTTCTAATTTGCCGCACAAGTTTTTCCTGCACGTTAGGGCAGAGAAGAACGGTTGCTGCTGTGAGTTTGCATATATTTGGTGGACTGGTTGCCAACTCCAATGTTTCCAATAGCAGAGCTAGCTATGGGTTCTCCTCACAGAAATCAGTAGTTCCCTACTTCTAAATGGGAAAGGAAACCTGCAAAGTTAGCGTACGTAGCAGCCATTAGTTGTTGCTAGATGCCTTACATCTGTTTTTGCTAAATGACATATCCCCTAAATCAGAGGTAGTCACACTCAATCCGAATTTGTAATGATCATTCACCAGATTTTTCACTGTATATTTTGCATCATGAACAGTATAAGGACATTGAAATTCATGAATCACATAAACAAATAACGTGCCCAAATGTAGAAGGTTAAATAAAAGACTGCAGGCCTTGTTTGGAGTTTGGCAGAAAGGATATATTTTCCACTATATTACAAATTGCCATACGCTATAATGCACTTGTAAAACGGTGGACAGTGCATCTGCTGTTTTTGTGACTGAGTATCCTGCCCAGCAAACTCTAAATAAGAACCATATTGTCTGAATAAGGTATTTTTTTGCCAAAAAGCCCAAACTGGAAAAAGAATCTAAGAAGGGTATTTAACCTTTCCAACTTGGGCCCAGATTTATACCTGCTTTGCGCTGAATTGGCGTAATGTTTTTATGCTAATTCAGTGCACACTTAACTCCATATTTATATTTTGACGCTAGACTAGTCTAAAGTCAAAATATTGGAATCAAAGCCATTTTTTAGATGCGTGAACCCACCTTGCGTCAATGAGATGCAACGTGGGCGTTCTCATCCAAACAATGACACTAAGGCCCTGGCCCCTTATTTATCCTCCTGTGCAAAAATGGGGCACGGGAGGGAGGTGGGTCTAAATAGCTTAGCACCATTATTTAAAGCCTGGGTCAGGGCAGGCGGTAGGGGACCTGTGGGCCCATTTCCTTGGTGGAACACCATGAAATAAGTCCACAGGTGCCCTCCCCAGGCCCCAGGGACACCCCCATCCACACCAGAGGGACAGTGGAGGATGGAGATCCCATCCCAGGTAAGTATAGGTAAGTATTTTGTATTATTTTTTAAAGTGCCACTGGGGGCCCTGAAATGGGCCCCCCTACATGGCACTGGGTGCAATGACCATGCCCAGGGGACCCTTGTCCCCTGTGCTGGCCATTGGGGTGGTGGGCATGGCTCTTGTCTTTTCTAAGACAGGAGTCATGTGGTATGGTAGGTTTTGCATCAAGAAATTACGCTAGGCTGGTTAGAGTCATTTGTTTTACCCTAAACAGCCTAATGTCATTTTTTGGTGCAAAACACCCTTCCCCCATACCGCCACCATCACCCGGGTAATGTAATTTTCCTTGATGTTAGCCCACCCTTAGTGCCGACCTGCACCATTCCTTGAAAATTGTGCCCGGCTGGCACTCTGGAATGGCGCAAACCGGCACTATACTTTTTGACGCAAAACTGCGTTTGTGCAGTTTTGTGTCAAAAAGTATAAATCTGGGCCTGGGTGTTTGTGTTTAATATTTAGCGTGGTTCTGTGTATTTAACTGACTACCTACCTTGCTTTACGATCTTATTCAGTCGGGTGGCAAAAGAATTGCTCAACATCTGCCCAAATTCATTGACATCCAAGTGGCACTGTTTTTCACAGTACTCATTAGTGCTTGGCAAGTGCCTGATTTACTGAAGTCATTTATACATGGAGTAGAAGCCAGCTGCTCAATGCACCCTTTATGTTGCTAACCTATTATAAATATTCAGGAGATGTGGATGTGCCTGTCATATCCACAGTCATTTCAACAAAATCGGGGAGGGGCAGAAGTGAAATCACACCATCCCATGTACCATAGAGCAAGGGTGTGTGCTTTCTGTAAAGTATATCTTTTATACTAGATGGTCACTCTTCCAGTACAAAAACTGAGCTTTAATATATTTCCCACTTTGTATGTGTGCCGTACTGTGCTGCACACATACAAAGTTTGAAAAATATGGAGACTTATAAAATGTGCTCCATTGTTGCACCTACCTTAAAGAAGAATCGTTTTTTTATGCAAAACCCTGTCTACAAATGTCCACAAATGTTAATATATAGGCATTGCATCAAAACCTATGTGTGGTTAGATGGGAACGACAAGTGCAATGCATGGAATGCCTCGTTGGTGCAAAGTAGCACATTAGTCATGATTTGCTTTGGAAAATGAGTGCCACCAGTGCACTTTTAAAGGGTGTGTGTCATTCTGCACCTGGCAGAAAGTGTTAGGACATCTGGTATTGAATGTGTACTGTCTGTAATAACAATAAACTATTACCATAATACAAAAAAAACTACAGTACAAATGCATTAATTTATATTTCCTGGAATTGCGACAAGAAGCTGTATTCCCAGCCACAACCTCCCCCTAAATCTACATATCTCAAATGCCATGAACAAACTGTTTCACCAACTCACATTTACACAATGATAGTAATTATTGGAGATGCTCCATTAGTTTTTTAAACATACCCCATGAACTTGGGCAGAGTTGATTGACTCTTCTCTGTAGCTACTGCAAAATATTTTCATGACCTTATTGACTAACTTGCAGATGAAAGTAAATGATCAGCATAATGGAAACTACCACCATTATGCCACTGTGCATTTGACCACATCAAAGTAATGCATCCAGCAGGTGATCAGATTACTGGGGGAGATGGTAGACCCCAAAGACTAATGGACCCTTGCAGTAAATAGACTGTGCTTCTCAAATTCCATTCTATGATGTTTTTGCTTCCTCCAGCCTAAATCTGTGCACCCTTTTTTGATGTTTTCAAGTTGTGTTTATTGCCTCTTATTTTGTGACCATCAGTACCTGCTGTAGTGGCTCAAATATTGCATACAAATATTGCATACAGCTGGAGCACTGCCAGCTTTCATTGGATTATGGGACTCATTAGGAGTTTGGCGGTCCCATCATGGGAAAGCCAAATTCGCGGACAGGACGCCACTGCCATGGTCTGACTGGTGCAAACCTTGAAATAGAGCATTGTCACCAGTCAGACTACCAGGAACAGTGCTACAATAAAGCACTCGGTTCCCTTAAAGGAGCTGTGTGCTATCTCGTAGCACAGAGGGTGCCAACCAGCACCCTTGGAATGGGCACTGTCTACAAAGTGGACAGTGCGCATTCCGATGGTGCTGGGCAGGCCGCTGAACTGTCCATGCCATGGGCCATGGGCATGGGCAGGGGCTCCCCTGCGGCCCACAAAACTTGTTCTCCACCAGCCTTTTCATGGCCGAGTGCCCGCCATGAAAAGGCTGGTGGAGAACAAGGTTTTAATCAGCCAGTTCAGCGCTGTACTGGCTGACTACAACCAAAACCGCCATCACCCCTTCGGGATCTGTGATCCTGGCAGGGACACCAGTCTTTAGGCGGGTCCACCCACCTAACTCGTAATAAGGCGGTCGGACTGCTAGAGGCTGGTGGTCGTGTGACTGTAAGACTCGTAATGAGGCCCTATGTTTGGCAGCTTTTAGTTAGTCACTAGATAGGCCTATTGACACATGCCAGAACAAGAGATGGAATGAGGTGTTTGTAGGAAGTTGGCTCTGTATGCACTATTTCAAAGTAAGGAATAGTATGCACAGAGTCCAAGGGTTCCCCTTAGAGGTAAGATAGTGGCAAAAAGAGATAATACTTTGTTTTGGGTTGTATCTCGGGGCCCACCCACCTGGTCTTTTTTTTGGGGGCCTACAGAGGACTCTTTTTCTTTGTTTCTAGTGTCACCCACTTTCTCCTGGGGAGGCTTTGTAACCCCTTTCTTTTGGTCACCCCCAGTGGAAGTTTTGGTTACCCTAGTCTTGACCCAATGGTCCGCCTTCTTTCCCAATTCTTGGGGAGAAATTGGTCCTAGGTCTACCAGATACTGATGCAACTTTTCATTGAAGCAGTTACTTAAAATGTGTTCTTTCATAAACAAATTATAAAGCCCAACATAGTCATGCACTTCATTTCCAGTTACCCAACCATCCAGTGTTTTCACTGAGTAGTCTACAAAATCAACCCAGGTCTGGCTCGAGGATTTTTGAGCCCCCCTGAATCTAATTCTATACTCCTCAGTGGAGAATCCAAAGCCCTCAATCAGGGTACCCTTCATGAGGTCATAAGATTCTGCATCTTTTCCAGAGAGTGTGAGGAGTCTATCCCTACACTTTTCAGTGAACATTTCCCAAAGGAGAGCACCCCAGTGAGATTTGCTTACTTTTCTGGTTACACAAGCCCTCTCAAAAGCTGTGAACCATTTGGTGATGTCATCACCATCTTCATATTTAGTTACAATCCCTTTAGGGATTTTCAACATGTCAGGAGAATCTCTGACCCTATTTATGTTGCTGCCACCATTGATGGGTCCTAGGCCCATCTCTTGTCTTTCCCTTTCTATGGCTAGGATCTGTCTTTCCAAAGCCAATCTTTTGGCCATCCTGGCTAACTGGATGTCCTCTTCACTGGAGTTATCCTCAGTGATTTCAGAGAGGTTGGTCCCTCCTGTGAGGGAACCAGCATCTCTGACTATTATTTGTGGAGTCAGGGCTTGAGAGGCCCAGTTCTTCCTAGATAGGACTGGTGGGGGGGAATCACCTTCCAAGTCACTATCATCATCCTCTGAGTTGCCATCCTCAGAGGGGTTAGCTCTTTCAAACTCTGCCAACAGCTCCTGGAGTTGTAGTTTGGAAGGTCTGGAGCCCATTGCTATTTTCTTTAGTTTACAGAGTGACCTTAGCTCTCTCATCTGTAGATGGAGGTAAGGTGTGGTGTCGAGTTCCACCACATTCACATCTGTAGTAGACATTATGCTTCTAAAAGTTGGAATACTTTTTAAGAAACTAAAACTAGTTCTAGAATCTAATTCAAACTTTTACCAAACTTTTAAACTCTAAAAGGAAATGCTAACAGGGACTAACACAAGGCCCTAGCAGGACTTTTAAGAATTTAGAAAAATTTCAAATTGCAAAAAATCTATTTCTAATGACAATTTTTGGAATTTGTCGTGTGATCAGGTTTTGGCTGAGTAGTCCAGCAAATGCAAAGTCTTGTACCCCACCGCTGATCCACCAATGTAGGAAGTTGGCTCTGTATGCACTATTTCAAAGTAAGGAATAGTATGCACAGAGTCCAAGGGTTCCCCTTAGAGGTAAGATAGTGGCAAAAAGAGATAATACTAATGCTCTATTTTGTGGTAGTGTGGTCGAGCAGTAGGCTTATCAAAGGAGTAGTGTTAAGCATTTGTTGTACATACACACAGGCAATAAAGGAGGAACACACACTCAGAGACAAATCCAGCCAATAGGTTTTGTTATAGAAAAATATCTTTTCTTAGTTTATTTTAAGAACCACAGGTTCAAATTCTACATGTAATATCTAATTTGAAAGGTATTGCAGGTAAGTACTTCAGGAACTTTAAATCATTACACTAGCATGTATACTTTTTACATAAAACACAATAAGCTGTTTTAAAAGTGGACACAGTGCAATTTTCACAGTTCCTGGGGGAGGTAAGTTTTTGTTAGTTTTGTCAGGTAAGTAAATCACTTACAAGTCTCAGGTTTGGGTCCAAGGTAGCCCACCGTTGGGGGTTCAGAGCAACCCCAAAGTTACCACACCAGCAGCTCAGGGCCGCTCCGGTGCAGAGGTCAAAGAGGTGCCCAAAACACATAGGCTGCAATGGAGAGAAGGGGGTGCCCCGGTTCCGGTCTGCCAGCAGGTAAGTACCCGCGTCTTCGGAGGGCAGACCAGGGGGGTTTTGTAGGGCACCGGGGGGGACACAAGTCCACACAAAAAGTACACCCTCAGAGGTGCTGGGGCGGCCGGGTGCAGTGTAGAAACAAGCGTCGGGTTTTCAATGGAAATCAATGAGAGATCAAGGGATCTCTTCAGCGTTGCAGGCAGGCAAGGGGGGGCTCCTCGGGGTAGCCACCACCTGGGCAAGGGAGAGGGCTTCCTGGGGGTCACTCCTGCACAGGAGTTCCGTTCCTTTAGGTGCTGGGGGCTGCGGGTGCAGGGTCTTTTACAGCCGTCGGGAAATGGAGTTCAGGCAGTCGCGGTCAAGGGGAGCCTCGGGATTCCCTCTGCAGGCGTCGCTGTGGGGGCTCAGGGGGGACAACTTTGGTTACTCACGGACTCGGAGTCGCCGGAGGGTCCTCCCTGAGGTGTTGGTTCTCCACCAGTCGAGTCGGGGTCGCCGGGTGCAGTGTTGCAAGTCTCACGCTTCTTGCGGGGAGTTGCAGGGGTCTTTAAATCTGCTCCTTGAAACAAAGTCGCAGTTCTTTTGGAGCAGTGCCGCTGTCCTCGGGAGTTTCTTGGTCTCTTGGAAGCAGGGCAGTCCTCTGAGGATTCAGAGGTCGCTGGTCCTGGAGAAAGCGTCGCTGGAGCAGGGTTCTTTAGAAGGCAGGAGACAGGCCGGTAGGACTGGGGCCAAAGCAGTTGGTGTCTTCTTTCTTCTTCTGCAGGGGTTTTCAGCTCAGCAGTCTTCTTCTTCGGTAAGTTGCAGGAATCTAAATTCTTAGGTTCAGGGAAGCCCTTAAATACTAAATTTAAGGGCGTGTTTAGGTCTGGGGGGTTAGTAGCCAATGGCTACTAGCCCTGAGGGTGGGTACACCCTCTTTGTGCCTCCTCCCAAGGGGAGGGGGTCACAATCCTATCCCTATTGGGGGAATCCTCCTTCTACAAGATGGAGGATTTCTAAAAGTCAGAGTCACCTCAGCTCAGGACACCTTAGGGGCTGTCCTGACTGGCCAGTGACTCCTCCTTGTTTTTCTCATTATCTCTCCTGGACTTGCCGCCAAAAGTGGGGGCTGTGTCCAGGGGGCGGGAATCTCCACAAGCTGGAGTGCCCTGGGGCATTGTAACATGAAGCTTGAGCCTTTGAAGCTCACTGCTAGGTGTTACAGTTCCTGCAGGGGGGAGGTGTGAAGCACCTCCACCCAGAGCAGGCTTTGTTTCTGTCCTCAGAGAGCACAAAGGCTCTCACCGCATGAGGTCAGACACTCGTCTCTCAGCAGCAGGCTGGCACAGACCAGTCAGTCCTGCACTGAACAATTGGGTAAAATACAGGGGTATCTCTAAGATGCCCTCTGTGTGCATTTTTTTAATAAATCCAACACTGGCATCAGTGTGGGTTTATTATTCTGAGAAGTTTGATACTAAACTTCCCAGTATTCAGTGTAGCCATTATGGAGCTGTGGAGTTCATTTTTGACAGACTCCCAGCCCATATACTCTTATGGCTACCCTGCACTTACAATGTCTAAGGTTTTGCTTAGACACTGTAGGGGCATAGTGCTCATGCACATATGCCCTCACCTGTGGTATAGTGCACCCTGCCTTAGAGCTGTAAGTCCTACTAGAGGGGTGACTTACCTATGCCACAGGCAGTGGGAGGTTGGCATGGCACCCTGAGGGGAGTGCCATGTCGACTTAGTCATTTTCTCCCCATCAGCACACACAAGCTGGCAAGCAGTGTGTCTGTGCTGAGTGAGGGGTCCCTAGGGTGGCATAAGACATGCTGCAGCCCTTAAAGACCTTCCCTGGCATCAGGGCCCTTGGTACCAGGGGTACCAGTTACAAGGGACTTACCTAGGTGCCAGGGTTGTGCCAATTGTGGAAACAATGGTACATTTTAGGTGAAAGAACACTGGTGCTGGGGCCTGGTTAGCAGGGTCCCAGCACACTTCTCAGTCAAGTCAGCATCAGTATCGGGCAAAAAGTGGGGGGTAACTGCAACAGGGAGCCATTTCTTTACAGTGTTCACACAGTAATTGTTTGGAGACATCCTTGAAGAAGAAGACAGACAAGGAGGGGCAGGGAAGTAATCGATACACAAGTGCATTAAGGGACAGTTTGTAGGTGCTATGGCAGAGTCACAAAGAGAAATCATGCTGATTCCTTTGATGTTTTCAAACACACTACAAAGTCGATCTTTTGGTTGAGAAGAGCCACTCTGGGTAATGCAGTCATGTAGACAGTAAAAACCCAAATAAGCAGCTTTTTAATGGTCAAGAAGGGGTGACGGTAGTACAATTGTGCCTAAATCAGAATATTTATAACAAAAGATGCTGTCTACCAAGTATAGTTGCCAAAATATAATTCACAAAATATTACTCAACTGGCTGTAGATATTCTATAATTAACTTGTGTTTAATAATGCTTTATTGAATAAGTTAGCATACACTGGTACAATAGAATAAATACATTGTAACCAGAAGAAAAAACCATTTAAAAAAAATTAATCATAATCATGAAGATAATTATATCTATAAGAAACAATTTGTATACACAACCAGACTATAATATTGTACCGTAGAATAATAGCATTTTTTGTTATGTTTTAGTAAAGAAAGAAAGAGAAGAGAGAAAGGAAAGAAAAGAAAAATTTAAACAATGCAAATTAAAAATCACATATTACAATAAAGCAACCATTAAGTATTAACAGTAGTATGAAAGGTCTTGTGTTGCGAAAGGAAAGGGGTGAGAGGAAGCCAAAGCATGTCCCTTTTAATTAACAGTTGAGTAGTATTAGCATTTGCTTGATCCATTCTGTGATTATAACAGATCAGATTCCACCAAGTTACAACAGATATTTTCGTAATATCCTTCCAATTAGAAGTTATAATTTGCAGTGCACTAGCAATGAGCAAATCAGCCAATTTACCAAGCAGTGGTTGGAAATACCAAATAGATGAAGTACTACCCAAAAAAAACATGTAATAAATTGAAAGGTACATTGATGGAGAAAATCTGATTAACTTTATCCCAAACTTGTTCCCAAGAAGTATGAACTGCAGGGCACTCAAAAAACATGTGCATATAATGACTGTTTTCTTTAGAGCACGACCAACACTTGCTATCTGTAGTAAGTTTACATTTATAAAGGTCTGGGAATGTTTTGATTGAAATCCTGCTCCCATGCTAATTCTATTTTAGATTTTGGTCTCACAAGACTGGTATGTGTAAGGGTTCTGTATATAAAGGACGCTGGGACTTGTGAGGAAAAATTATAAGGTTGGGAATTAGGCTGTGTAGAAGAGGGAGCCTCCAAAGATTGAGACAATAAGTTATAGAGGGTAGCAAAGAGAGTTTGATATTGCACAGCGTAATAAGTGGAGATATTAATTGCCCGTTGAATATCTTGAAATTCAAGTACAGCATTATCTAGAATTAAATAATCTAAAGTTATAATGCCTTTGTGCATCCACTCTTTCCATACTAAAATTCTATTATGAAATTTAATATCATTATTGTACCATATAGGAGTTTGCCTAAGGTTCTCATCTGAGGAGTGAGAGGCAAGAAGTAATGGCCTGGCAATAGAAATAGAATGAGGTATTATCAGAGAGAAAAGAGATTTAGGAGGTTTTGAAAGCCGAACTGCATATCTAAATGTAAACGGTGTAATTTGTGAGTATTCCAATTGACTCCATAGAGAGGTCCCTTTATGAAAAGTGGGAGAGAGGGACAACCATACTTGTTTTAAAACAAGTGCAGAGTGATATATTCTAAGGCATGGAAAATTTACACCTCCATTATCTCTAGATTCCTGCAGTTTAACTAGAGATATACGAGATTTACGTTTGTTCCATAAAAATTTCTTAAATAATGCATTTATAGTTTTTAAAAAACTAGAAGGAAGTTTAACTGGGGGCATAGATAAATAAATATTTAAAATGGGCAACAACATCATTTTAATTGTGGCCAGTCTTCCCCACCAAGTTAAATAAAGAGGATACCATCTGTCAAGTAATTTCACAATCTTTGACTCTACCTCTTTGAGATTAGTTTGAATAGTGTCTTAAAGAGAGTTGGAATAGGATATGCCAGGCATTTGATATGCTTAGAGTTCCACGTAAACCCAGTATCTTTAAACATGTCTGGTAGACAGTAAGCATTTAATGGCAAAACCTCTGATTTATCTACATTAAGCTTATAACCTGAGACACTTGAGTATTCTTGTAATAATTTGAAAAATTCCGGAATAGTCTTGTGAGGATTAGAGATAAAAAGTAAAATATCATCAGCATTAACTGTGAATTTAATCTCAGTGTCTTTATGCTTAGAACCATACAAATCAGATGACCTAAGTATTTTCTCTAGAAGGGGCTCAAGGGCTAATATAAATAACAGAGATGATAGAGGACAACCTTGTCTAGTACCTCTGTGCAGGGGGAAGTAATGGGATTGTTTACCATTGACTAAAATTGATGTAGAGGGTGAAGAGTGTAAAAGTCTAATAAGTTTAATAATATGAGGACTAAAACCATGCCATTTTAATGCTCCAAACATAAAATCCCAACAAACTCGATCAAAGGCTTTTTCAGCATCTAGAGTTATGGCAGCTATAGGATCCCTGGACTTAGAGGCAAGATGGATAATATTGAGAAAAGTTCTAGAATTATCCAATATGTATCGCCCCTGACAAAACCTGACTGATGAATATCTATTAAGTCTGGGATAAAATGATTAATCCGTAAGGCTAGGACTTTTGCAAAATTTTTTACAGTCGACATTAATAAGGGATATAGGTCTGTAATTACTGCATTTGGATAAATCCTTATCCTTTTTAGGAATCAAACACAACATAGCTTCAGAAAAAGTGCCCTTTGCTTGATCTTTTGATATGAAATATTGTATAAGTGTTAATAGCTTTGGAACTAAAATAGATGCAAAAGTTGAGTAAAATTCTATTGAAAAGCCATCTGGGCCAAGAGCCTTATCTTTAGGAAGCTTGGTGATGGCATTTTTAATTTCTGTTTCAGATAGGTCAGAGTCTAATGGTGACAAATCTACTTTTTGTTTAGAAGGAATAGAGTGGAAGAAGGTATCTACTTCAGTCATATTCGGAGTATTTTCGGGAGTATATAATGTGGTATAATAGTCACTAAAGCATTCCAGGATTTTTGAATCTTTAGTGTGTCTATTTCCAAATGTGTCTGTGATAACAGTAATTTTAAACTTTTGTTTTTTGATCTTTAAATAATTGCCAATAGTTTACCCGCTTTATTTTTCCCCCGTAAAATTTGGAATTTATTTTGAGTAGAGTTCCACATGCACTTTCCTAGGAATGCTTATTGTATTGTAATTTAGCATCAATCAACCTGGATACGGTGTCTGGTTTGTTAGATGAGAAATATTCATGCTCAAGACATTTTATTTGTGTGATCAGTTGAGAGGAAACTTTAGATTTTTCTCTCTTTTTAATGGCAACATAATCTATAATAAAGCCTCAAGCAGTAGCTTTAAATGCATCCCATATAAAGTTCATCTGAGTATCAGAAGGTAAATTGTGCATAAAAAATTCTTTAGAAAACATTGTAAATTGTTCAACAAATAAATGATCTTGCAATAAAGTGTTATTAAACCTCCAGCGATTAGAAAAGGAGGAATTTCCTGGAAGGTTCATATCAATTATTACTGGGGGGTGATCTGATAAAAGAATAGACCTGATATCAGCATATGAAATTGTTTGTATAACACTTTGCGTAGCAGATATATAATCTATTCTAGAATATGAGTGATGTACTGGAGAATAAAACATGAATTCTAATACATCTGGGTGAGCAAATCTCCATAAATCTCGTAAACCTCTGGAGGAGATTGCTTGATAAAATGTTTTTTGCATTTTATTAGGGATATAACGAGTTTGAGAGCGACGATCTATAAAAGGATCCATAAGTTGATTGCAATCACCTCCTACCACAAGATTTTCAGAGTTGCAAGATAATAATAAAGAAGAAAAGTTAACCCAAAATTGAGGCTCTACTCCCGTTGGACCATAAACATTGCAAAAGGAAAACAGCATACCATTAATTTTAACCGTCTGTAAAATCCATCTTCCTATATCATCCTTAATCTCCTCCACAACTTGTATTTGTAAAGATCTATGAAATAATATTATTATCCCATTCTCATTATGAGCTGCAGAGGGACCAAAAACATGACCAACCCAATTTCTATTCAAACTTTTAAAATCCTGCTCTTTAAGATGGGTTTCTTGTACAAGAGCAACTTGACAATTCAATTTAGAGAGATGTTGGAGCACTCTTTGTTTCTTAACTGGATTACGTAAACCCTTAACATTCCATGAGATAATACGAAGACTGGTCATTTAACTAGTAGAACACATTAAGACAACAGAACCTTACCAAAACCTAAGAGACAAACAACATGTGAATCATAGAAGAAGGTGGAAGGGAAACTTATGAACATATATCTAAGTGAGGTTACGTGTTGATGCCAATCTTGCATTGTAGGACATAAAAAATAATAAAGGAAGAAAGAAAAGTAGAAAGAGAAAAAAAGCATAGAGAGAGAAAAAGAAAGGGGTAGCAAAAGCACCCCATTGATAAAACAAAGAAAAGATGACAAAAAGACAAGAAGCTTCAGTCATAATTGTCTTAAAGAAAAGAAAAATACTTTGCATGGGAGAAAGGGAAGAGCAAGAAAAGAAAAAGAGGCCAATCAGCAACAGTACCCCCGAGGAACTACAATGATTGGATAACAAGAGAGAGGAGAGACGAGGAAACAGAATAAATACATTACAATATGAACAACTGACAATGTGACTTACCAACAAGGGAAAGAACACTATGATGTTGAGATATACAGGAATATAGACACAATCGGAAAGGGGATTTTCTCAACCTGAGATTTTAATGGTTTCAATATCTGTAAAGAAGAAATAAATAATTTAAGAATTTCCCATAAACCAATCAAGTCTTGCTGAGTTCCATTGCCTCCCCTTTGTGAGTATATATAAACTGTTTCAGATCAGAGGGATTTTCAAAAGTAGTTGTTCTGTCCTTGAAGTTGACCCTAAAGAAGCAAGGGTGAATAAGGCCAAATCTAGCATTCATAGATCTTAAGGCTGGTCGGAGATCCAGAAATTCCTTCCTTCGTTTGGCGGTCGCCGTGGCCACATCCTGGCTAAAGAAAATCTTTTGGCCAGACCACAACATTTGTTTACGTTGTTTGGCGGCAGTCAAAACAGTCATTAAATCTGAGTACTGTAGGAAGTAGGCGATAATTCCTCTTGGTTTTGATGGAGAAGAGGGACTAATTCGATGGGCTCTCTGGATGTTGAGAGCAGTAGTATTTTGAAGGCCAACAATCTTTGGAATATGAGTTTGCAAGAATGTTATCAAATCTTGGCCTTCTGAGCCTTCCGGAATGCCATAAATGCAAATATTATTTCGCCGATTGCGATTTTCCAAATCTTCTGTCTGTTTTTTAAGTAGTGCGACTTCCTTAGTCAAGTTATCAACTTTAGTAGTAGTATCTTGTATGTCACTGATCCTCTGTTCCACCTCAGAAAGTCTAGAATCCAGGTGTGACCATTTCTCCTCAATTTGCTGTAACGCAATATTTGTCTCCATAACAAAAGGCTTTATTAGCTTAAGCTCATCCAAAATGTCATCCAATGTGAGGGGCAATGGAGACTTAGTTGGAGAGGATGGGTCTTTTTTAACTCTTTTGTGGCCCCCGGAGTCTTTACGACCATTAGAGTTAGAGACAGAGGATACAGATATTTTGGAACTGTGAGGGGCTTCCATTTCATCCACACAGTATATATTTAATACAATAGTTTAGTTAATGTTCCTGCAACATCGATTAAGTCACCTCCGAGGACAAATGTTGAAAATTATAGTAGAAAATCCAGAATAAAATGACTAAAACAGCTTCAAGGGTGGCATCCAAGAGTGTCAAAAAAGTATTATGTTCTCCACATTAATTAAAGTAGCCAAAAAACAAAAAATAAAATATTTTTTAGGAATAAAAAAAATAATCCTCTCAAAATGGCGACCGCATTCCTGTCAGAAAGGGAGCAGTAGGTTGAAAAGATTAAACTCTGCAAAATACCAGAGTTTAAAAAAAAGAAAAATCTCACCATACTGCTCCCTGCTTGTTCCAACATCAAATTCTGGGAAAAGAAATAGCCAGCTATCAAAAACGCCTCCCTCCGATGGAAAAACGTCCTCGGCAGCTCGGCAGCATCATTATCGAGCAGCCATCTTAGCTGCTCCGGCGCGCGATCACTTCTATAATTAACTTGAATGTGGCAATTTTCTATTATTAACTTGAATGGGGCAAGGCAGGGGAGAATTGCTCAATACAATCATCATGAAGAAATTCTACCAATGATGAGCCAAGAGTGAGACAGCAAGTTAAGAGCTGTGGCTCTAGAAATGAATAATTTTTTAATAATTTTTGGGGGTAGTTAGTATTATTATTTAGAGGATGTAGCATTGAGGCCCCAGATGCCGGCAGTGGAACTGGGGAACTGGAGTCTCATCCTTTGCTCAACATCCTATGATCCTGGGAAAATCGATTAATCGCCCCATGTCTTGAGAAAATGAATGTGCTTTTGTCTAATATAACTCGTGCTCAAGTAAACACTCCAATACCTCCAATCAAGTTCACGCTATATAAAACTGCAAAAAAAAAAAACAGTCAAGCTAGAAAGAAGTATTCACGTTTTAGTTTGTCATTCATAAATGAAGCATTGGTTTATTATGCAAGATTTGACATATACTTTTTAAGTTGAGTGGCCTGCGAACAATGTTAGAAAAAGGTTTAGAATTAAAATGAGACAAAAACAGTTGTAGTTTTCTTTCTTGCACTCCAGCTCTCTGGTAGCGAGTTCAAACAGCTAGTCCCAATTCTGTGTGTAAAGAAATTATTTTGCCCTACTCAAAAAAATCCTACTCAGACAGTTGCTATTTTGCTACATTTCGGTTTTAGTTCATAAACAGTGAATTCATTTGTGGAGGGTTGAGGGAGTTTAGTGGTGCTAAATTGTAGCACTGTACAGAATATAATTACATCAGTTCCATGTATGGCTCCAATTTAAATGAATCCCCGAATGCTTATTTGAATTATCGCAAGCACAGGTGCCATTTTGGAGAGTGTATGTCTTAGCCAGTTATGGCAGTTATAGTATCACCTTCACAGAATAAAAGTAGCTATCCCCCACATCACAGCAGACTTGCGAATAAACATCGTGTGCCCTTTCTTAATGCCTGGGATACACAAGTTTCCTTTTTAACATCCATGTCCAAACAATTGTCTAAGTTGTATTATTTTTAATTTCACATGCTGGCACATCAGGTGCATACTGTTATGCATAGGGCAGGCTACTTCTTTTTATTCAAAGTCACATGGGCTTGTCTGTCCTGCTATTAAGAGTTTGAGATGGACATTGACAAGATCTTTTTTAAGCAATCCGTTAGTTTATGTAATTCTTAAAATAAATGATTTGGAAGATATTGAACACACCTTTTCGGGGGTGGGGGGCGTTTGAACAAAATATCAGAGAACAATTTCATGATACAAAAATGTTGTGTCAAGAACATCAGGATGTTAAAAATATCATTGTAAGGAAGACCTTAGGTTAAAATAGTGTTTTTAATGTTGTTTTAAAAATTGTTGTAAACAATATCAATGTAGAAAATATTGTTGTATGTAATATCATTTGTAAGTGTTAATTAGTATGTAATTTATTGTAGTGTTTGATTCTATATCTTTATTATTTTTTTAATTGTTTTGTGTAATATAGTTTATGATTTATGAATTTGCTCACATTTTTAATTTTATTTGTATTAATCTATATTTTTTATACTTTTTTAGCAGCAGATATTGGGTTTTTTATGGGATATGGGTGGAGGCATTTTAAAAAATGTATAATTATGTTAATGATATGCACATTAATATTTCACAATTTTCAGACCTATTTTGTTATGTTAATATTTATAATAAATTATATGTTAAAAATAATTAAAATATATATTCATGGTATTAGATAAAAAAGAAATTTTGCAAAAACAATTTAAACAATAAAAATAAAAAATGTATAAAATGTTATTTCAATAAAGTAATATAATTTGAACTCTTATGTAAAGGTTTTAAATGTTACACATTTTGTGAAAAATAACTGTATCTACTACAAATATTTTGGGGGTCATTACAACATTGGCAGTAAATGCCGCTTACCACCGTGCAGAAGACCGCCAACATACCACCACAGCCGTGGAATACTGCCACAGCTATTATGACCCACAGCTCGGAATCTGCCAAAATTTAGCCACCCACACAAGTCCGCCACACCAAAGGTCAGTGATAAACTGGCGAAAACAAAACCTCCACCGTCACGCCAACAGGAATACGCTCACACTATCATGACCCACGAATCCACGCGGCGGTCTTTCAACCGCGGTATTCCATTGGAGGTACACACCGCTGCGCTCAAAATACACACACTCTTACAAAACATATCCACATTGGACAAATCGAAATACACACACCTGATGCACATACACACACCACTCCCACACACTCAATACAATATAAAACACACACCCACATAACCCACAAACCCCTACGACAAAAATTAAGAAAGAAGGGCAGAGAGAGACACCACCAGAAACAACACTAGCATCCACAGGCACTCAACACCATCACTCACACAACATCCACGCACCTCACACAACACACCCCTAAATAGCACCCCACACATCACAACACACACCACCCCACACATCACCCACACCACCCCATGGCACCGTAAAGACACCCCAGGATTTCTGAGGAGGAGCTCAGGGTCATGGTTGAGGAAATCATCTGGGTAGAGCCACAGCTATTTGGATCACAGGTGCAGCACACCACCATAGCTAGGAAGATGGAGCTATGGCGCAGAATCGTGGACAGGGTCAATGCAATGGGACAGCACCCAAGAACACGGGATGACATCAGGAAGAGGTGGAACGACCTACGGGGGAAGGTGCATTCCGTGGTCTTAAGACACCAGATTGCAGTTCAGAGGACTGGCGGCGGACCCCCACCTCCTCCCCCAGAACTAACAACATGGGAGGAGCAAGTCTTGGCTATACTGCATCCTGAGGGCCTCGCCGGAGTAGCTGGAGGAATGGACTCTGGTAAGTCAAATCTTAACTACTTTATCCCCCACCCTACCTGCATGCTATCACATACCCCCACCCTCGCTCTCACCCCCATCACTCCAACTCCTCACACATGTCCCACTATCACAAACCACACATCCCAAACCTAAGCCCTGCATGCAACACCAAAGCATGGACACCCATCACCAAGGCATGGCCACTGCACATACCCATACACCCCCCTAAACCATTATCACACAAGGTCCCACACAAGAATGCAAGCACTGGGGTACAGGGTCACCCACCCATTGCACACCATGGCACATACAGATGCAAAAATCATGCCTTTCCACCACTGCAGGACCCCTACCCAACGTCACCGGACAGGAGGGTCCAGACATGTCCACTCCACCCACAGAAGAGGCCCACAGTGATGACAGCAGCTCTGTCCAACTGGATCTAGATGACCAGCCCGGCCCATCTGGGACCTCTGGACAGTCGGTTCCCCTCACACTGGCACAGGCCACTACAGAGCTTCCCCCCTCTGGAAACACCAGCACAGCACCCACCCAGCGGGCCCATACCTCTGTCCCCAGGACACGTCAAGCAGCAGTGTGTCCACCACTACAGGGAAGCCAGGCTAACCCACCACCCCAACAACACCAGGGACCTGGGGGCAGTGGTAGTGGGCACATGGTTCAGGGGAGAGAGGCCCAGGAACACAGGTGAACGGGGAGGGCTGCTGTGCGACAGGGGGAGGACAGGCCCAGGGAACCCACTCTCCACGAGGCCCTCTCCAACATCATGGGAGCCTACCACCATTCCCAGGAGACGATGGCAACGGTACTGGCCAAGTTTCAGGAGACCCAGCGGCTGCAGGAGGAACAGTATTTGAGGTTCAGGGAGGAACTCAAATCCATCAACACCACCCTGGGCACCATTGTAGGGGTGCTGAAGGAACTCGTCAACACCAGGAGGGACACTGTGGCACAACAAGGGGCCCCTGACACTAGCCTGGATGATTAACTGCCCACCACCTCCACCGGCGCTAGTGGACAGGAGGCACCGCCACAGGACCACAACACCAGCACCCTACCCCCTGCAGATGGAGAACCACCCTGCAAACGGTCCCTGAGATCCAGGACAAAGACAGAGAACAATGCCAAGACCCCCGCCAAGAAACGAGACCACCCTGAATGTCATCCTTCTGTCCCACTTTGTCACCATGTCCATACTCAAACTACCCTAGCTCCACTTCATATGCCCCTTTGGACAACGCACCTGTGAGACTAATAGACTGGACTCTGCCATGGACATTCCTCCACCATCACCCCTGACCAATTTACAACCCCCTCCACTATTTTGCACTTAAATAAACACTCTTAAATCACAAAACAACCTGGAGTCAGTCTGTGCTTTCGAAAATGTGTACTTGCAATAACTGTGGAAAAATGCCATATCCAAAGTATTGTCAACATACCTATGTCACACAGCTCTAGTCCATGCGGAAACAAAGCAGATGTCACACAGTGGGACCCACATCTGTGAAATTGAAAGGGAAAGTGACAAATCAGGGTCCATACACTGGGTGAAAGTGACAGACAGATGAGAGGTAGAAGAATTAAATCAGATGTAGCAGGCAGTGTTATCTTCTTACCTGTGTCTCACTGGAAGTATTGATGAATCACCGTGTTCCTGTTGTCTATGTCCTCTTCTTCTGCTTCCTCGTCTTCACTGTCCACAGGCTCCACAGCTGCCACAACACCTCCATCTGGACCATCCTCCTGTAGAAAAGGCACCTGTCGTCGCAAAGCCAAGTTGTGAAGCATACAGCAGGCCACGATGATCTGGCACACCTTCTTTGGTGAGTAGAATAGGGAACCACCTGTCATATGGAGGCACCTGAACCTGGCCTTCAGGAGGCGGAAGGTCCTTTCTATAATCCTCCCAGTTTGCCCATGGGCCTCATTGTAGCATTCATCTGCCCTTGTCCTGGGATCCTCACTGGGGTCAGTAGCCATGACAGGTTGGGGTAGCCAGAGTCACCTGCAAATGTCGAGGGACAACTGTTAGACACACACTGACTCTTAGGGACATCCCCAGACCCAGATACCTAGTCACACTGTATTGGGTCCATGTCCTCACCTAATAGTCACACACGGTGCCTCTGGAGTTGCCCCATCACAAAAGGGATGCTGCTATTCCGCAGAATGTAAGCGCCATGCACTGAGCCAGGAAACTTGGCGTTCACATAGGAGATGTACTGGTTGGCCAAACACACCATCTGCACATTCATAGAATGGTAACTCTTCCGGTTTCTGTACACCTGTTCACTCCTGCGGGGGGGGCAATGCCACATGTGTCTCATCAATGGCACCTATGATGTTGGGGATATGTCCCAGGGCATAGAAGTCACCTTTCACTGTAGGCAAGCCTCCACCTGACGGAACACGATGTAGCTGCGCATGTGTTTCAGCAGGGCAGACAACACTCTGGACAACACGTTGGAGAACATAGGCTGGGACATCCCTGATGCAATGGCCACTGTTGTTTGAAAAGACCCACTTGCCAGGAAATGGAGTACTGACAGGACCTGCACTAGAGGGGGTATTCCTGTGGTATGGCGGATAGCTGACATCAGGTCTGGCTCCAACTGGGCACACAGTTCCAGGATTGTGGTACAATCAAGTATGTATGTGACAATTACATGTCGCTCCTCCATTATCGACAGGTCCACCAGCGGTCTGTACACCAGAGGATGCCGCCATCTCCTCACCTGCCCCAGCGGACATGCTCTATGGAGGAGAACAGCGAGCATAGAGTCAACCAACACTGAGGTACGTAAACACAACTTTATTCCATAATTTTTGTAAATCGATATATGCCTGTATTAGTGTTTATGCAAGGCCTAGATATGTGCGACGAAGTCAAAATTAATGCCATGTGCCATCCAAGGTGGGGAAGGGGCACAGAAAAACAGGCAAGTCACCGAAAACCTGCACAGCGGACAAGACCGCCACCAGCACCGCTGAACAGGACACCGCCGCCACAAGCACCGCTGCCAAGGACACCGCCGCCACCAGCACCGCTGCCAAGGACACCGCCGCCACCAGCACCGCTGAACAGGACACCGCCGCCACCAGCACCGCTGCCAAGGACACCGCCGCCACCAACAACTCTGAACAGGACACCGCCGCCACAAGCACCGCTGAACAGGACACCGCCACTACCAGCACCGCTGAACTGGACACCGCCGCCACCAGCACTGCGGCCAAGGACATCCCCGCCACCAGCACCGCTGAACAGGACACCGCCGCCACAAGCCTCGCTTCCAAGGACACCGCCGCCACCAGCACTGCTGCCAAGGACACCGCCACCACCAGCACCGCTGAACAGGACACTGCCGCCACAAGCACCGCTGAACAGGACACCGCCACCACCAGCACTGCTGAACAGTACACCGCCGCCACCAGCACCGCAGGCCAATGAGCGCCAAAAGCTCCAACGCTACTGAGGCCGCCATGAACAGGATGAAGCACTCTGGCACCAAAGCCCCTCCAGAAACAGTGGAGATTGACATCCATTACCTCAGTCCTTGGCAGGATGAAGCACTCTGGGCACCATGCCCCCTCCAGAACCAGTGGAGAAAGGCATCCACTACCTCAGTACTTGGCAGGATGAAGCACTCTGGGCACCAAGCCCCCTCCAGAACCAGTGGAGAAAGGCATCCACTACCTCAGTCCTTGGCAGGATGAAGCACTCTGGGCACCAAGCCCCCTCCAGAACCAATGGAGAAAGGCATCCACTACTTCAGTCCTTGGCAGGATGAAGCACTCTGGGCACCAAGCCCCCTCCAGAACCAGTAGAGAAAGGCATCCACTACCTCAGTCCTTGGCAGGATGAAGCACTGTGGGCACCAAGCCCCCTCCAGAACTAATGGCGATTGGCATCCACTACCTCAGTCCTTGGCAGGATGAAGCACTCTGGGCACCAAGCCCCCTCCAGAACCAGTGGAGAAAGGCATCCACTACCTCAGTCCTTGGCAGGATGATGCACTCTGGGCACCAAGCCCCCTCCAGAACCAGTGGAGAAAGGCATCCACTACCGCAGTCCTTGGCAGGATGAAGCACTCTGGACACCAAGCCCCCTCCAGAACCAGTGGAGAAAGGCATCCACTACCTCAGTCCTTGGCAGGATGAAGCACTCTGGGCACCAAGCCCCCTCCAGAACCAGTGGAGACTGTTATCCACCTGTGAGACTGTGGCTTTGCACTCCCCAGGATGGAGCAGTGGGCAAACCACCTACTGTAAAGACTTGTGAGACTGTGGCTTTGCACTTCCCAGGATGCAGCAGTGGGCAAACCACCCACTGTAAAGACTTGTGAGACTTTGGCTTTGCACTCCCCAGGATGA
Source organism: Pleurodeles waltl (assembly GCF_031143425.1). NCBI lineage: Eukaryota > Metazoa > Chordata > Amphibia > Caudata > Salamandridae > Pleurodeles > Pleurodeles waltl. The sequence goes on from NC_090444.1 coordinate 1,073,041,656, forward strand.
AGCAGTGGGCATGGGGACCCCTAGTGAATCTGGTGTCATGCACTCATCCAGCTGAGGTGCCCCCCTGCCTTTCCCCCTGAGGTGCTTGTTGTATTTCTATCTGATGCCCCTGCAGTGTTCTCTCCGTTTTGATTGGGTATTGAGTGTGGGCCTCGCTCATGCATTTTGGGCCCAGTGGTCCATGGACTTTAATGGTGGAATACCTTGGACTTGTATTCTTGGTGTATATATTTGTTTATAGTGTAAATATATATATATTTTTGATTACTGTATTTTAATAGATTACAAACGTTCAACTCATTTCCTTTTGACCTTGCATTCTTCCGGGAGGTTGGGGGTTCTAAATGTGATGTATCAACATGTACTTGTGTGTGTGTTGTAGTGGGTGAGGGTGGGGGTGGGAGTGTTGCGTGTGTGTGTCACTCTTTTTTCCCTCCCCCCTCCCCTGTGTCGTAGGTGCAGTACTCACCGTGGTCTTCGCCGCCGTCTTTGATGTTCCTGGTAGAGGAGCAGGAAGACAAAGGCTGGGAGTATCTGGAGCTCGGGTTCCATGGTGTCCTGATTCCTCGTGGGGTGTGTAGAGGTGAGCTTTTCCCTTCCAAGTCCTGTTTCTGCCGTTTTTTTGTTCGCGGTGAATCCGCATTGGAAAAGGTGGCAGATTGGACTGTTGTAATACAGTGGGCGGAACCTTGTCTTCCGCCTGTCTGTTGGCGGTTACCGCCACGGTGTTTGTTTGTACCGCCGTGGTGGTCGGAGTGTTAAAGTGGCTGTCTATGTTGGCGGTGTCCGCCACGGTCGTAATTCCATTTCTTTTACCACCGGCCTGTTGGCGGTTTTACCGCCGCTTTAACACCGACCGCCAGGGTTGTAATGACCACCTCAATGTTTTAAATTACAATCTTATATTAAAATATATATTTTTTATTTTTAAATAACATTTTTTACTTTTTTTTTACTTAATATTGTTAATATTTGGAATATGTTTGTATTTTTTATTTTATGGTGTAAAGTGTAGGAATGGAAGTAAATATTTAAAAATGTATAGTAATTTTGAATAGTAATTTAGTTATATATGAATATAATATGTTTGTAGTTTTGATTGGTGTATTTTTTATTACATTTGGTTTATACTGTCGCTAAAAATTGTGTGTGAGTATGGAGTATTGATGGTGCATATAAAATGTTCAATGTGTATAACCTTGTTTAAAATGTTTTAGATTGTAGTGGAAATAGAAATGGCACCTCTTTAGCGTCTAACACCTTCTTTAAACAGCCTTAGATAAGGAATTGTGAATAGTAACTATCACCCCTTTAATGTCCAACACCTTTTTCCAATATGGTTAGATTGGAGTGGGAATAGTAAATGTCAGTCTGTTGGTATCGAACACCTTCTTCAAATTGATATAGGTTTGGAGTGGAAATGGAAAATATTACCCTTTTAGTGTCCAACGCCTTCCTCAAATTGGTTTAGATTAGAGTGGGAATAGTAAATGTCATCACTGTACTTTACAACACCGTTCCCAAATTGGTTTATATTGGGGTGGGAATAGCATTATTTACCCCTTTAGTGTCTCACACCATCTTCAAATTGGCATAGATTTGGAGTGGGAATAATACATGTTACCCTTTTAGTGTCCAACACCTTCCCCAAATTGGTATAAGTCTGAGTGGGATTAGTCAATGACACCCTTTTAGTTTCCATTGCTTGCTTGAAATTGGTTTAGACTGGTGTGAGAATATTATATGTCACCCTTTTGGTGTCCAACACTGTCTCCAAATTGGTTTAGATTGGAGTGGGAATATCATTTTCCACCCCTTAAGTCTCCCACAACTTCTTCAAATTTGTATAGTTTTGATGCATGGGTGTTTTCACCCAACATCCATGGATTTTCAAGCAATTCACAGATTTACAAGGTTTTGTAAAGTTGAGAATGTGAAAAAAGCCTATCTCACCCCAGGGGTGGCATGAGTGACAGAATGTTTTTCCCCATTTTTTCCTCTTTCTGCACCGCCCTGCACCACGGGGTCTTGCAAATATGACTCTTAGGGCCATATTCATACTTTTTGACGCAAAACTGCGCTAACGCAGTTTTGCGTAAAAAAAATTAGCGCCGGCTAACGCCATTCTGAAGCGCCATGTGGGCGCCGTATTTAATCAATGACGTTAGCCGGCGTTAGCCGCCGGCGCTGCCTGGTGTGCGTGGAAAAAAAACGACGTACAGCAGGCAGCGCCGGCGTAGGGTGATATGGGGCTTGGGCGTCAAAAAATGGGGCAAGTCAGGTTGAGGCAAATTTTTCGCCTCAACCCGATTTGCGCCATTTTTTTTCACTCCCAACCCCCATAGAAATGACTCCTGTCTTAGCAAAGACAGGAGTCATGCCCCCTTGCCCAATGGCCATGCCCAGGGGACTTATGTCCCCTGGGCATGGTCATTGGGCATAGTGGCATGTAGGGGGGCACAAATCAGGCCCCCCTATGCCACAAAAAAAAAAAAAAACACGTACCTGAACTTACCTTAATGTCCCTGGGATGGGTCCCTCCAGCCTTGGGTGTCCTCCTGGGGTGGGCAAGGGTGACAGGGGGTGTCCCTGGGGGCATGGGAGGGCACCTCTGGGCTCCTTCAGAGCCCACAGGTCCCTTAACGCCTGCCTTTTGCAGGCGCTAAAAAACGGCGCAAAAGCGGTGTACGTCATTTTTTTTGACCCGCCCACTCCCGGGCGTGAATTTTGCCCGGGAGTATAAATACGACGAACATGCGTCGGAGTACATTTTTTAGACGTGAATGCCTACCTTGCATCTCATTAACGCAAAGTAGGTGTCCACGCTAAAAAATTACGCAAACTCTATGGACTTTGGCGCTAGACGCGTCTAACGCCAAAGTATAAATATGGAGTTAGTTTTGCGTCGGAATTGCGTAAAAAAAAACGACGCAATTCCGGCGCAAACGGAGTATAAATATGCCCCTTAGGCCCTCATTACAACCCTGGCAGTCGGTGTTAAAGCGGCGGTAATACCGCCAACAGGCCGGTGGTAAAAAAAAAAGGGATTTTGACCCTGGCGGATATCGCCATCCAAGACTTTAACACACCGACCGCCAGGGTGGTAACTGCCGCTGGGCTGGATACTTCAGTCTCCAGCCCGGCAGCCATCACAATCCCACCCACGGGATTACGACCTGGCCTACAGCCATGGTTTTTGTGCCAAACTTACCACCACAAAAACCATGGCGGTAGGCACTAACAGTGCCAGGGAAGCCCTTCCCTGGCACTGATAGGTGTCTCACCCCAGAACCCCTTCCCCTCCCCAGAGTCCTCCCCTGCCCTCCCCCTCCCTCTCCTGCCCCCCGCACATATACACACCCACACGTGCACCCATACCCACACATGCACACACACATACCCACCACCACCCACGCATGCACACATACATACCCATACACCACAACACACACCAACATACCTTGTCACACATATGCATTCAAAACACAAAACACTCATAATCACTCATTCACGCATGCATCCAATGTGACTCACACCTGCATGCACGCATACCAAAACATACACACACCCCCCCCACATACACACAACACCCCCCACCCCCCTCTCCAGTCGGAGAACCCGACTTACCTGCTTGCAGGGTGTCCTCCGGCTGGAGACCATCCGCGGCACTGCTGCCAGCAGCAGCGTCCACCAGCAAAACACCGCCAGACCGTATCATTGGTCATGATTCGGTCTGCGGTGTTTTGCTGGTGTGGCGGTGCTACTCTCAGCATTGTAGCCTTACCACTGTCCGCCACCATGACCGTTGGCAGCATTCCACCAGCATTCTGGTGGAATACCGTCGGCGGTCATGATACGCGTAGACGGCTAGTAGCCACAGCGGCGGTATGTTGGCGGCTGTTGCCGTGACAGTACCGCCAATGTTGTAATGAGGGCCTTAGTGTCCAACACCTTCCCCATATTGGTATAGGTTGGGGTGGGAATAGTATGACACCCTTTTAGTAGCCAACACTTTCTTGAAAATAGTTTATTTTGGAGTGTGATTATCTCATTATTTAATTTTAGTCTGAACCAATTTGTTTTACTTTTATTTGAATGTAGTACAAATGAGTTGTAGTGTTGGTGCTTAGAAATATAATAAACAAATAGCTGTATGTTTGTAGGCAATATTATCATTAATTACATTTTTATAGTATAAAGACATGTAATAAATTGTTTTCTTTTTATTTAGGTTTTCAAAGTTAATTTAATTTATATTTGTATTTTCTTCGGTGCTGTGCAGGATAATTAAGATGTCATTCACATACAATAATAATTTCACTTCACCACTGCCTTCTCTGGATCCCCTTGACCTCTGACAAGAAACTTAGGGGCATATTCATGAAAAATGACACACATCTGCGCTAGCACAATTGTGCGTCATTTTTATTAAAGCTAGTTAGCGTCATTCCTTAGCACCCTCCTTGCCACCATATTTCCGAAATGACATAGGATTGCATTAAGGAATGGATAGCATAAAAAAAGGCACAAACAGCTGCAGAATGCCGTAGGGAAAACTGACGTAAATGCTGCAAAAATGGTGCTACACTGTTTTGCAACACGTAAACATGTCGCAAAAGGTTTAGCACCATTTTAACACTCCATTAGCATCAAAATAAAATGCAAAAGCAGATAAGAGTGCAATTGCAAAAGAAGATGGAATCAACAGGCCAAGATAGAGACCCCAGGGAGACCCCAAACACCCATGTACTAGCCAGGAGGGTACAGAAAAATCACAGGAGAAGAGAAAGGACAAGTGGCACTTTAGTGAGGATGAGTATGACATCCTGTTCAGAGAGGTGACAGAGCACCAACATCAGCTATTTGTCACCTCCAAATTGCCAGTTGGTAGGAGAAACGGAATATGGCAGCAAATAGTGGACAAAATAAACAGTATTGCTGAGGTGAAGAGAACTGTCACTGAGTGCAAGAAGCGCTGGCATGATTGTAGGCATAGGAATAAGAAGAAACTTGCCAGGAACTATAAGGCAGCACTGCTTACTGGAGGTGGAAGTCCTGCACCACAGGAGGACCTGGATGAGCTGAAGGAGATGGTTGCAACGGTCATCCTAGAGGAGCTGGTTACTGGAATCGCAGGACAGGACAGCACAGACTACCAGGAATCACCACAACTGCAGGGTAAGTTGCAAGGGGGGATATCTGGAACTCCACTAATGGCAGAAGGGGAAGGCACATAGGACACACTCAATGGATGTTAAAGGGTTGCATCCGGACACCTAGGCCCTGAATCAAGATGCACCATCCTCACCCAAGCCAAACATGTACTGACGCTTTGGTTGTGCTATGCACTCCAACATACACACAACCTCAACATAGGTCACTCACTATGGTTATACTCCACCATGTAAATATGCACCACATTGCCTGGTAAGCACATCAAAATAGTGTGGCTGTGCCATTACAACACCCACTGCATATAGTCAAAGCCCCTGTACCAACACAACGTAGACATCAGACACTAGGACTGAAGTCAATACCATCCTAGGGGTGGTGTCAGGGTGGTGTATCAAACCAAAATGCTTCCCTACCTCAATGTCACATTGCCTTTACTCATGTGTGCTGCATCTTGCAGCACACAATGAAATGCCATCTCCGCAAAAATTGTTTGTACATGTGCAGGAAGGGATTCCTTCCTGCACATGAACAAATCATCACTTCAAGGCAGCCACCTTGTCATCATGCTGAAACAATGCCTGTGTTGGTGCAGGGAGCACTAAACTGTGCAGGCGCAGGGGGAATTGCAGGGCTGTTCTGTATGCAGGTAAATATGGCACATCACTGCGTATCGAAACTGCTGCAGTGTACTGCAACACATCTTGCAGCTGCCCTGAGCAAGGCCAAAGAAGAAAAAATCTACCCTATGGATTGCAACCTGTGGAACACAACCCATATAGGCTGAACCAACAACAACTGGCACACAACCATATGTGTCATATGGGAATGGTCACAAAATAAAATGCATACAACACATTGTGCATGCATGTGCACATCATGTGTGCAGCTGAACAAGTGGCTGCAATCTCACAGTTTGACAAGTCAAAGGGTCAGATCAACAGAAAATGATAGTGTGTGCTGCTGTGCAAAATTAGGCAGCATCACGCACCGTCATTTTAAAAAGGCAGGGATGCACCATATACACAAGGGTACACCGCTTCCATGTATACCTCCCTGTGCAAGTGGTAATCACATGTTGTGCGCCAGTGCATCCACCCTTGCACCACAGGGCAAGGATGGCTGTGTTGAGGGGGAGAATGTTTATGTGCAGAAAGGAACACCGTCCTGCACAACAACAAACTGAAAGTGTGATTTGCTCTTAGTCTGTGTGCTGCATAATGGAGCACATATAGTAAAATCAAGAAATGCAGTACAAATGTAAGTATTACTCCTCAAGCTAAACCCACCCCCGGGCTTGTGTCAGATATTGGCCCATCATCCGGTATACAAATAGTCAAAAATCTGAGGCAGTGTCAAAACGCAATGGTGTTGCCGTGGTATGCCCACAGCAACACCCATTGCACACAACTTCCACGCAAAGTGTTGGGTGTGAAGGGGCCATGTATACAAGGTGGCACCAAGGCACATAAAGTGGCTTCATACCACCTAGTACATACGAGGCAGGCATTATGCCACCAGAACCTCACCAAAAGTTACACTCAGGTGGCATTTGGGACACCTACATATGCCCAGAAATACCTAGGGGCATATTCATGAGCCCCAAGTGCCACCGGAGCATCACGTTTTGCCTGAAGCAGCGCAAAAATCTAAGACCATCCCAGGGGTGGTGTCAGCAAGGCACAAGGAGGAGATATATATGTACTCCCCCTTGTTTTATTGTTTCTATGTTTGCTGCATTCTGCAGCACACACAAAGGAACTTAATCGCCCTGAGTGATTGTGATGTGCAGGAGCGGACACCTTCACACACATAAACAATCAAACCTTTCAATGTAGACATCCTTGCATGATGGTGCAAGGATTCCTGCATTGGCGCTAGGCAGCTCTATGTAGTGCCAGTTCAGGGGTCAACACAAGGGTGCGCCGCATACAAATGAATACTGCGCATCCCTACATTGTCCAATTGACACACCAGGGCACTGCCACTCTTAGCACAGCGTTGCGCCCCGTCATATTCCATTACTAGTGAGCTTGACCCATGTGTGATGAGCAATGCTACATATAAGTACAACCACAACCTTGGGTCAGTGACATGTTACTGAGCCTCCAATGTCAAAGCATGATGTCCTAAGTCAACAGCTGATGCAATCTAATATTGATTTTACACTATCTCATTGCAGAGGAAGATGACTTACCTCCTGCCGACCTGCCTGTCCTGGATTTTCCTGATGACATGCAGGACCAGCTGCCAACCCTCAATCAACAGACTCTCCAGGATGTCCTAGGAACGCTCAATACATCACCTCCAGTTGCAGGGAGGACACACAGTGTTGCGGGGTCTCCACATGAACCACCCAGCCACCAATACACACCACCGGACAGTACTCACACAGCCCTGGACTCCAAAGTCACAGAGATCAGCTTTCAGAGGACAGTGGTAGGAGTCCCGCGGGAGCTGGCAAAGCAGGTTCGAGTGGGGATAGAGACCATGGCAGGCAGCCTAGAGGGAGTGCGGATGTGCCTCAGTCCAAATAAGGACAATTCAGCTGCCATCAGAGGCACTCACTCCCCACTACGTGGAGTCCAGCAGTCTCTGTCAGACATAGCTTCTGTCATGATGGAAAGGGTACAACAAATGCCCTCCCAAAATGGCAGCAGCATGCAGAATACCCTGGAGTCCATACAGTGGGAAGTGGCCTCCCTCAGGGAAAACATGGCTGCCTACCACCATGATTTTGTTGCGGTCTTGAAGAATTAGCATTTCCTTCTTAGATCAGTGATGCCTTATGTGTTGTCACAAATGGCAGCTGCCGGGTCCTTTGACTCTACATCTCTATCCCCTGAAGTGTGTGTGGACCCCTCTTCCTCTACAACAGTATCAGCAATGGCACAGGAGGCACCACACACATCAGAGGATGAAGATATGGAAGGAATAACATTCACAAGGAAAAGCACCCGGTAGCACCAGTCTGTGCCACATGGACAGCTTCTCCTTAGTTCTGGGCTTGAGATCATGTCAGTGTTGTGACAGTATGAAATGTGCCCTCCTCATCTAACCACTGTTGAAATGTCTGCTATGTGCTGTCATTATCTCTACCACACTAATTGGCAATGTTATGAACTCCTCAATAATGCACACTACTCCTAACCATGTCTCATGACATGTACTTAAACCATGGACTCCGATTGTGCTACACATTGCAAACGTTCTCTCGTGGGATCTGTGAAATGGATATTGTATAGAAATCACAATAACAATTTCACCTTTAAATAAAGCACTTTGTACACATGTAGCATTTCTACGTTTACTGTGATCAATCTACTCATCTAAAAGTTAGCATTGTGCCAATTCATGTCAATGTGTACATTGTTCAACTGATTGAAATGTCCCAGAAAGTTTGGCTTTAAGCCTCAGCTGCATATCAGAGTTGTCAACATATTAAAGAACTGAAGCCCCCTACCCTGTGCTATGTAGTGCTACATGTGTTAAACAGCACACACATAGTGGCTGTATAGGTGCCCTTTGGCCCACAGTGAGTTTGGCACTGCAGTGGGTGCTGCAACAGTATTCAGAAACATTGTACATCATTTGCACATGCATGTCAGACATCATCAAAGTACCAGGTACGCACACAGTATTCACATCATATACATATGTGATGTGACTTACATCACTCACAAATACCATGGTGGCAGGACTATGTTGTGAAAACAGCTTGAGATCTGGTGTGGGAAGAAACATAGACATTCACACGATCATCTGGATGTTAGTTGTCTACTAAATGTGTACACTATTGATTGTTGTGCAGCACAATATGGCTCCTTGCAGCACTAAAGACTCATTATATCTGAAGGGTACTGAGGCATATGTGGCATAAGCCCCCTAGAGACCTCTGCAGATATCACCCACATCTGTACCGTCTTGTCAGTAAGTATAAGCTATGTGTGGCACACTGTGCAGACAATGGTGCTGTGACAGAGTGTTTGTAAACAGGCATGCTATGTACATAAACAGCTGCCCTAAGACATATCCTGGTAGACACCAATGAATAACTGGCCAGCCATAACAATTCCTATTTCACTCATTTTCATGCCAACATACATTGCTCCTTGAAATACATGCAAGCCATTCACATTGCACAATGTTCCAACATACAGGATGTCACCATCCATTCTCCAATGATATTATTTAATTGATTCACACCAAACCCTGGATTTGCACCCATGACACACAAGATGACACGTACTGGATGCATCAGAGTCTTCAAATTGCACAACATCTCCTACAGTGTATGGTGCAGGTCCACCTGCAAGACGTGGATGGAAAACATTGCTTAGTGTCATTCGTACATATCAGTTAATTGACGACATTGTATACTGTTAACTTGTTAGGCTGAGTGAGCATCCCATTGGTAGGGCAGGGCAACTGACAAACATCTATGATCAGTCAATCACACATAGGGGGTCATTCTGACTCCCGCCGGGCGCGGTCACCGCACGCCCGGCGGGAGCCGCTAAAATACCGTACCGCGGTCGGAAGACCGCGGCGGGTATTTTGAGTTTTCCCCTGGGCTGGCGGGCGGCCTCCAAAAGGCCGCCCGCCAGCCCAGGGGAAAACGACCTTCCCACCATGAAGCCGGCTCGTAATCGAGCCGGCGGAGTGGGAAGGTGCGACGGGTGCTACTGCACCCGTCGCGTATTTCACTGTCTGCTATGCAGACAGTGAAATACAAGCGGGGCCCTCTTACGGGGGCCCCTGCAGTGCCCATGCCATTGGCATGGGCACTGCAGGGGCGCCCAGGGGCCCCGCGACACCCCCTACCGCCATCCTGTTCCTGGCGGGCGAACCGCCAGGAACAGGATGGCGGTAGGGGGTGTCAGAATCCCCAAGGCGGCGCAGCAAGCTGCGCCGCCTTGGAGGATTCCGACGGGCAGCGGAAAACCGGCGGGAGACCGCCGGTTTTCCTGCACTGACCGCGGCCAAAGCGCCGCGGTCAGAATGCCCTGCGGGGCACCGCCGGTCTGTCGGCGGTGCTCCCGCCGACCCTGGCCCCGGCGGTCTGAGACCGCCGGGGTCAGAATGACCCCCATAGTCTCAGATAATGTAGACCCACAAACCTACAAACCATCACTGTCCTTGACATTCCGGTGGTGCTTCTCACTGCACCATTAATACATGGCATTGTCATGCAGGTGTCTGTTAGCTCTACACCTCCATGGCCATATGGGAATGCTTGACACTGTATATTGCATCTGAGTGGCATGTAATGGTTGTTGCAGTGGCTGTCCATTGAGACACCCAAAGCATTTGAGCCTGTCTCAGATGTTGTAGACATCTACCTCATTGTCACAGCAAATTGACAAACTACTGCACAGGGGTTGTGTGGGTATTCCAAGGAGTTGAGGAATGACGTGATACATCCTTCAGTGAAGTAAGTAATGTGTGTGTGTGTCATCACAAGGCACACACATGAGCAAGAATGCTATGGGAGTATACTCATGTGAATATAGTTGTACCTACATGCACATTGACTGATTGAAATCAGGGATGTATTGCCAATAGTGTGTGGCAAGGCATTGTCGCCAAGGTATACCATTATTTGTCCAGGGAGGGATAAGAACATGGGCCTAGAAAATGCCTCAACACAGAAAGATGTTCTCTGTGGCCCAAGGTTGCATTTGTTGGTGCAGGTTACTGAGTGATGTTGCAGCGAAGGAGCAGATGCCGGGCAGCCTCATATTGTCAGTGAGAAGCAGCAGGCCTATGGAACTGACTCTGCACATGTGTGTGGTAATGGACACAATATAGGGTGTATGTGATACACAAGGAACTGGAACAGGGAAGTGCTAGTATTCTAGACCCAGTGCATGGTCAAGCTCCCTTACATGGCCTTGGCCAATGACACAAAGGGACCTATAAAACAACAGGGGTGCAGCACCAATTGCATCAATACAGTCCTTGTGGCCATCAGTGCACCCCGTACCTTCGCCTTGTGTGCGTCCAATGAGAATTAAGGCAGACCATGATGTAGGTAGGGTCCAAATGCATTTGTTTATGTGTAGGTAAATTATGTACTCACCAGGAGTTGCAACAGATCCTCACGACTTCTGCTGAGTACATTGGGGGCCTATGGCATACATTTTTATGCCCCCATATTACACCTGCTCCCAGCAGCCGTTCAGAGTGCCGGTATAATCGAACTAAGGAATTCCTCAACTTACTCAGTGGTTTATACATATGCCACCCAAACAGGTTTTGGGACCCTCCTCATTTGGTGCTGCTCATTACCGAGTTGCCATATGCATGTATCACACCACTTTGTAATGGTTGTGCAGGGAAAATGGTACATCTGCCCAGCATCCGCTTCATTATTGTACATCTGACTTGCAGGCCCAAGGTGGCTCTGGGACTCATCATACAAGTAGCACATGACATGTCCACATCCACAAGCATTACATGCAGCAATCAACTATATGTGTAACTGTCATGCACCTGCAAAATTAAGGGCTTTCTATGGAAATGTGAGACTGACCAACTGCTACACCAATCTCAATATCCAGATGATTTAGCATATCCTGATCCCTTGTAATCAAATCTGCCCATCACTGTTTGAGTTGGTGGTCATTGCTTCCACTGCCAAAGATCTTTGTGAGGTGGTGGAGTACCTTGCCCGACTGTAGCCGCCGTGCCTCTCTGAAGTAGCCAAGGATTTCATGCCCACCCAGTTGCAGCATCAAAGGGAGGTAGTGCTGAACAAGCCAGATGAACCCCCACAGCTCAGCATCCTCCCTCTCCCAGACATAGTGCAAATGACGTTCACCCCCAAAAAATGAAGAATACCTAACACCTAACCCAACTACCCCAACAACTATGCTATCTCAGACAAACACCCCACAATACACAGACAAATACAGTACAATTACACTACAAAAGACAAGTTTAAAGACAACTAAGGACAACACATACAAGACACAGCACAATCAACACTACAAGCACTCCATAAACACCAATCCGCCTACAATACCAGCTACACACACCCTCACAGAGTCACAGACAATAAGACTGTGAAGTGAAAGTGAAAGTGAACTCACTGTACCGTGTTTGCAGGCAGGATGTCTTGTTTTATCATTTTCTGGGCGTGTGTGTCACGCTTCAAAGTCATGCATCACTTTTTGGACGCATTACAGTCATGAGTCATTTTTCTCACCATTAGCGTGAAAAGGCCTGTGGATGTGCGATAGACGCTCAGGGGCTAGGCGTCTTTTAGCTTAGGGGTATTGCATGGTATATGCGTTTGCATGAACATTTTTGACGCATGGCCGTCATCCGTGGACTATGCATCATGGTGCGCTAAAAGGCTTGTGTATGTGTAATTGCCGCTCAGGGCCCAGGTGTCATTTTACTAACTTTGCAATGTGTAGTTGATATGTTTGCGTCATTTGTTTTGACGCGTGATGGAATTGCGTGGATTTTTGCATTGTAGGCCTTGAGTGCACCCTGATTAACTTAACATGTCACATGGGCTGTGCTACAATGATGTATATGTGGTATGGTAACATGTGCAAGACTGTCCAGTATTGTAATTACGGTGACAATGGTATGTTGAACCTATAGGTTTGTTTATGAGTCTACTGTATGCAACTACTCATACCTTGTGCATATGTGCATGTGTAGCTACACTGTGTCCACATACATGTTGGCACATGTGTGCTATGTGTGCACATATGTGTATGTATACTAATTTGTGTGTGGACTACATTGTTGTGTCTGAGATAGAAATGTACACATACCTACAACACACTATAGATGGTGGCCTATGTCCAACACACGGTAAAGCATGTGACAACCAAGACAATTACTACACACACTATTCAGTGGACTTGGACTGCATTGACATCATATAAACCTTGGCAATTTGTGTGTGCATGTGTGTCCACTCTGTGGTGTGTTGTTGGATTTTATTTCATGTTGCTCTGCTGCATGTGTGCCATTTGGTCCCCCATGCATCTTAGTTGCAGGAGATGTTATGTACACATGTTGGTGAAGGTTGGTATATGCCGTATGTGTGTATAGACATGTGTTGTGTAATTTCTGTAACATATGACGACAGTGGCACGTTCATGGGATGTGAAACCTCAAATTACTATCTTCTAACACGGACACATGTTGGCATTTGACAAATGCATGTGTTGTCAAATCAGTTCCACCTATGTTTCCGTATGTCAGAACACATGTGAAGGTAATTTCTTACAGTCACTGATCTTGTGATTCCTATGCCCTTACATTTGTGCTAAGTTGCCTTTTGTTCAGAATCCATACACATTTCCATGCCTGAGCCATTTCAGTGGTACATGTACACTGAGATATATGATATATGTGTGCATGCCACCAACTAGGCACTCACATTTGTCCACATCATGCCTGTTATGACTGTCACTAACAATGGCATACCACTGTGTAACAGTGTGGCAGTCTGGCATAGATGGCATCCTACTCATTATCACAACTGCGTGAGTCTGTATGGCAACACAAACCGATGGCTGCATGTGAAGGGGCAAGTCAAATAAGCTCCAGTTTACTCAGGCCACTGTGCACATGCATCAGGCCCCTGACAATGTCATACGTTAATGTAGCGAGAGCTGTGGTGTGTGGTTTATTGAGCAGGGACCTAGCCTCTTCATGATTGCTACTAAGCAGAACTATGCACACTCCCCAGCAGACAGACACGCACATAATTGTGGTCATACAGACCAGGATATCACATTTTCGTCTGCTGTATTTGATATCAGCTTTCCCCTCTCATGTACAGAGCTCGGGTGCTTGCACATGTGGGACATGTGACATTATTTGATGTCCTTAGATGTTTCCTCGATCAGCATTGTTGGGCTTGTATATCTGTTGACTTAAAAATTGGAAGCGTGCCAGGGTACAAATGGTGTTGTCTGTCACAGCCTCCTGTCATGCTGGCATGCTGTGGGCAAATACCATAGTATGCTAGTGGCCAACATGACTGGGTTATGTACTGACCTGACCACCCTATCTGTACATATGTTAAATGTTTACATGTAGACATTGATGTGTTGTACAGTCAGTGTTGGTCTATGTGTGTCCCTTCTCCATGTATTCCTGCACTACTGGTAAGGCATGTATTGTCACCTACATTGCTCCTATTCTTTAGGTTGCTTGCACTTTGTACACATCTTCTACAGCAACATGGTCTGGTCATACATGGACATGATGCAACATGTGACTTGTGTAATTAGAAGATGTACACATCTTCTACTGGCTACTTGATAGCTACGGTTCCATTGACTGTATTTGTGAGATGTAATGAGTTCCACACACACATGACATTACTCCTGCCACAGCACTTGTGTTATCTCCATTTCACCTCCTGTGTTGTATTTGCAAGTATCTGTGGGTATCTCAAAGCTGTCCATTCACAACCTCCATTGAACATGGGTGTGCATTTCTTCTAGCCTGCCACAACCTAGGTAACTCTTACCATGGGTGAATGATATTGAGATGTGAAATCATCTCAATGCTGTACTGTTAATTTGTCAATTGCAACATATATGGCTAGGTCTACTCCCACTCAGTTTGGTGTTGTGCCTCAGACATTTTTCAACAATGCTGAACATAGTAGCACATCCCACAACTGATTGTGATGTTGTAGGCCAAAACATGTATGGGACAATTTGTAACTGTTGCTATCATGCACTTGTTCTGTCATGTGAGTGACAATGAGTGGTGTGCATTGCTTTGTGCTGTGTGATGTAGGTATACACAGCATACTAGGTATACATGCTGACACGTCAAAAATTGTTGATACTGGCGAGCCCTTTGCTACCTAGGACATTCACCCGTACACCAGTCTTCACATGTTTGCCTGGATTTGCTCTGGGCATGTGTCAAGCCAGCAGATTTGTGTGACAAGTGTGCACCTCATGTAAAAAGTGAGTATTAGACACTCTGCCTAAATTCAACCCAGATAAAAATTTGGTGGTGCATTGTCCCAATAAATCAATGGATCCCGACTATGGGGCATGTGATTGAATAGTGATTCTGCATCCATAGCTGATTATTTAGTCTGGCAACCCATTGCGCACTCCATAGCCAACACGTGTGTGCCATACGTGAGGTACAGTCCACCATGTGCCAGGGTTGTGCCCAATTGCAGTGCCAAGACACAGGTGGTCATTCTGACCCTGGCGGTCTTTGACCGCCAGGGCGGAGGACCGCGGGAGCACCGCCGACAGGCCGGCGGTGCTCCAATGGGGATTCCGACCGCGGCGGTAAAGCCGCGGTCGGACCGGCACCACTGGCGGGGTCCCGCCAGTGTACCGCCGCCCCATTGAATCCTCCGCGGCGGCGCAGCTTGCTGCACCGCCGCGGGGATTCCGACCCCCCCTACCGCCATCCAGATCCCGGCGGTCGGACCGCCGGGATCCGGATGGCGGTAGGGGGGGTCGCGGGGCCCCTGGGGGCCCCTGCAGTGCCCATGCCACTGGCATGGGCATTGCAGGGGCCCCCGTAAGAGGGCCCCTACATGTATTTCACTGTCTGCTGCGCAGACAGTGAAATACGCGACGGGTGCAACTGCACCCGTCGCACAGCTTCCACTCCGCCGGCTCGATTCCGAGCCGGCTTCATCGTGGAAGCCTCTTTCCCGCTGGGCTGGCGGGCGGTCTGAAGGCGACCGCCCGCCAGCCCAGCGGGAAAGTCAGAATTACCGCCGCGGTCTTTCGACCGCGGAACGGTAATCTGACGGCGGGACTTTGGCGGGCGGCCTCCGCCGCCCGCCAAGGTCAGAATGAGGGCCACAATCTGCTGGATACACTGAGCAGGCTCAGCATCAGACTTTGGTTAAAATCCCTAGACATTTACTGAAGGACCACAGTTACCAATGATGTTCCACCCTTGTCAGACATGTAACATGCAGGAAAAGCTACTGTCACCATGAGCTGTGACAGTGTTCTCTTCCTACATAACTTGATATCCATTTGTTGACAGCCCTTACCTTATGTGTGTCCCCCTTGCATACATCCTGTTAGGTATGGTGATGTTGTGGTGAATGGGCTAGGTATTAGCACCTTGCACACTTGCTGGAACAATATATGTAGTGGTGCATGGATCTAGACATTCAGGAGTCACATGCCCACAAATTGCATGTCACTGAAATGTGAGATGATGGCAGTAGACCCTCTTACGTCACAAACGATGTTGCTACCATATGTTTCACCTTTGTGTTACTTATCTGCTCACTGAGGTTTGAGTCACATTCCAGTGGTGTGTGTAGTGGTGAATGAGTAGAATAAGGAGAATCAGATGCAAAGTAATTTATTTGTGCTATTTACAATGTGCTGTTTATAGTATAGTGACCATGTGTAGAAGTTCTCAACAATGTGGGGTCTCCTACGAACTCCTGCAGCAGTGTTCTGTTGTTCCCCCTCCACATTATCTGCTCCATCATCATCCTCCTTCTTGCTGTGGACATCAACCTGTTCATCCCAGGGGATATTTGTTCTGACACAGATGTTGTGCAGGACTGCACATGCCAGAATTATCTTGCAAACAAGTGGTGGAACATGCAAGAGGCTTCCTCCTGTAAGGGCTAGGCACCTGAGCCTGGATTTCAGGAGCCCAAATTTCCTCTCTACCGCATTGAGAGGTTTCCTGTGTCCCTCGTTGTGGGCCCGCTCTTCCACTGTTGTGGGATTGGCAAATGGGGTCATCACTCACTGCTGTATGCCGTACTCTTGATCAGCTGCAAAGGATAGAGAGAAGATGTGTTAGTAGTGTTGATAGTGGTGTGGAACATACCATGGCATTTATACTTTTTTAGTTGGAGTGGTGGCACAGACATGCTTGTAGTATAGTGTATGTTCCTGTTGTTGTGAAATGATTTCATTTGACTGTACTGATGGTCATGACAATCTTGGGTAGTGGCTCAAATGCCTGGGAATTGTTATGTTGATCCCAAAATGATGGTTATGATTTAGGTAAATCTGTTGTGTAGTCCATATTTGAAGCAGTGTTCTATTGTTAGATGGAACCTACCACCTCCTAATACCACAATGGTGTCAGATGTTTAAACACCTTAGTTGTCCTACAAAGCCAGACTGTGCTGTCCATATTACGATGTGGCACTATGCATGCAGTGTGACACTTAGGGGGTTATTACAACTTTGGAGGAGGCGTTAATCCGTCCCAAAAGTGACGGTAAAGTGACGGATATACCACCAGCCGTATTACGAGTCCATTATATCCTATGGAACTCGTAATACGGCTGGTGGTATATCCGTCACTTTGCCGTCACTTTTGGGACGGATTAACACCTCCTCCAAAGTTGTAATAACCCCCTTAGTGACCCTTTGTGGCAGACGATGGTCGTACTAGCCATCAAGTGTACAAGAGCGTGTATCACTAATTAATTAGATGATGTAATTTGGTGCAGCAGTATCTCCTAGCTTCCAATACATGATTTATGACAGACACTTTTTACACATGCACGGTGCAGGCTTTGGGAGGGGGTACAGCTATTTTTCAGAGGGGTCCCTTAGTAATGTCAGGTATGTCCTCTATACTCCTACCAAGTCCCACCATGACATCCATGATTGTTAGAGTTTTTCACAGAATCAGCACCATGGTGGACTGTTTCTGGTATTTGCAACAGACATGGTGGTGTTAGGGGGCGCTAGGGGTGCATGTGAGGTGGCACTGGAGTAGGTGCTGCCCCATTTCTCATTACCAGCCACTTGGTCTTCAATGGCAGATATTCTTGTATAAGTATGTGTGCGACACAATGCAGCAGACAGGTATGTGCACACTACAGGTATGTCAGTTATGTGTAGATGATATGTATTTGGTTATGGCACCTCTTGGGTGGCATTTGATTTAGGTTCTGCCAGTGGCTTGCACACCATGGTTTATGAGGGACTGTGCCTGAGTGTGACTTCCTCAAAATGACCATGGCCTATGCCACTGTAATGCCTGTGCGCTTCTTTGTTTGGTGTAATGTGTGTGTGTGATCTGTATTTAGTTGTCAACCTGTGGACACTTGTAGTGGTTTGTGAGCAGCTTCCGTAGGCAAAGGGGACATAGTTCCACCTTTCCACACATGGTGTGCCAGTCAGGTTGTGGCTGTGTTATGTACATTTGGGTGTATGTGTTTTTGACATGCAATGTATGCAGTTTGGTGTGGCATGTTGCATGTGTGTTGTTGCCTGTACATCTCTGTGGCCCTGCCTATGTGTATTTAGTGTGGTGTTTGTCTTGTTTGTCCTAGATGGTTGGTGTGTTGTGTGTTACGGTTGGTATGGTGGCTTACATATGTGTAGCCCATTGCCATATTGGCCATCCTGGAACAGCTCGTTGATGGTGCAATGGCCAAAGATGAATGCATCATGGACGCATTCGGGATATCTCACAAGGATATTGGTGAAGAGCCCACTGTGGTCCATGAAAGAGGTTCTATTGCTGTAGGTGGCACCAGCTGCACCTGGTTACAGTCCGTTGCACCCAGCAGATGCAGAAACCCAGCAATTTTTATAAAAACCTTGCTTGGTCTTCTGCTGCAGATGCTGGTTGTTTGGGAAGCAGATGTGGTGGGGTGTGAGGCGTAGAATAGCATCCAGGACCTTTGGTAGAAAGACCGAGAATGATGACTGGGAGTTACCTGCCACTTGTGAACCCGTTATCTGAAATGATCCAGAGACCAGCATATGGAGAACAGAGAGACGTTTTGTCATGGGTGGAATGTTATTGGGAGTTTGCACCCTTGCCGTGATGTGTGGAGCAATATGGTGCAGCAGGCGTACAATGGACTCTCAGTTGAGTCTGTACATACGGGCCACATCTTGTTCCCTCATTCCAAGGATGGTTGTTCACTGTCTGAAGGTCCTCTCCTTCCTTCTGTGCTGCCTTTGTGGCTTCTGTGGTGGTGTTTGTGGTTGCTGCGGTGGTGGTGGAGGGATCTGCTGTCTTCGCAGACGTCTGCGGCGTTTACCAAGCTGGAGCAGTACTACTTCCATGTTGTCCTGGACGTTTCCAAAGCTCCTTCTGTGTGTTTTCCTTGAGTGGTAGTATGTGAGCCTCTATTTAATGCCTGGACTGACCAAGCATTAACATTTGATGCTAATCAGACTTAGTGCCATTTTTTTAGTCTGCTTCCTTGGTTAGCATTGTTTTTGAGTCAGGAGGTAAATATGGCTCTAGGGGGTTAGTGACGTGTTTAGGACGGAAACGCCTACCTTGCATCTCATTGACAGAAGGTGGGTTCGCACATCCCAAACATGATGCTAACTCTAATATTTGACGCAAGATGGCTGTTTTAGTTCCAAAATAAATGGAGCTAAAGCAACGCTAACCATAAATAACTATGGGCCATAATGTTGTGGTTAACGTTTCAAGGGCTAGGAGGAATATGAGAGTAAAGAGAGGGCATACCTGTTGGGTACCTCAATGGTTCAGGCTGTGTTCGAGAGGTAGCTGCCACAATTAACATCTACAGTAGGACAGTCATAAAGAAAGGTAGACTTTAGCAATTAATTCTTTGTCCAGGCCCATTTTCAACATCATGTTGAAGAGGTACAGTCATTCAGCATTATCAAATGCCTTCTCAGCAATTCAGCATCTCAGGAAAGGGCCAGTTTTTCCTCAGGATCCTATTTCACATGCTACAGTATGTGGGCCATGGTCTGGAGATGGCTATGGGACCCTGGTTCGGGACGGCTATGGAAGCAGCGGGCTGGTACTAATCCCACCTGTTATATGTGAATTAGTTGAATGACCCTGCCTAGCCACATCATCAAAACTGTGGCAATAATTCTAAGGTGAACATTGACCAATTATATGGGGCAATAGCTTGCGTACTCTAGTGGTCTTTTGTTCTCCTTAGGGATGACAGTGATTGCAGCCCTAAAGGATATGGCTCCCAAACTTTTTTGTGATAGTTCTTTGGGACTTTGGTAGGTTACTATTTATTTTGTGATATGCATTTGGCTATCATTCCTAAGTAATCAACATAACCATGAACATTTATATGTAGTTACCTAAATAAAACATTTTAGTGATGTTCTATGATCAAGAACAAAAAAATTAAATTATATTAAAAAACAATTGTATGTTGTAAAATTTCCACTTTTATTTTCCTTTTTAACACTTTTTTAACATTTCCTAAATTATTTTCTAAACATATTCTCATTTTAACATATTTTTTCTGTATATATAAAATATTTGTATATATTCTATGCTAATATGAAATTTATACTTTGCAATTTTTTTTACATTTTTTGAAATATTTCTTGACGTTTTACATGTTTAATATTTGTTTTCATACATTTTCACAATACTTCCCATCCATTTCTATAGGGAGACAGACTTTTCTTTAGTTTCCTTTAGTGGACATTGTTTTTACTAAAACCTTCTTTTTTGAAGTTTGTAGTTTTTTTAGTTCATTTTGTAGGCCATAGTAAGGTGCTGCTATTTGTTGGAACAGAGGAGTCCTTTTTTAAGGATTTGGTAAGGCTTTTGAGGGTAAGAAGGCTTGGGGGAAGTCTAGATGTTAGTTACAGTGTTGTTTGTAGGTTTCTTTGCATATTTTGATGCATCAATAGTAGTGACGTTCACTAGTTTGGTATGAGAGTTTTGAATTCTCATATAATATTTTAGCAATGTATTGTTATACTATGTTATGTTGTGTTATGTTAGTTATCTTTAGAAGATTAACAGCCCGATTACGAGTTTGTCTACCCAAGGACTGCCAAACTTGTGGTGGCAGTTGGACTGCTGCACTCCTGGTGGTCCGACTGTCAGATTATGATTCTGGCAGTCAGACCACCAGGAGACTGCCCCTACGCCAGGTTCAGGAACCCCAACGGGTTGGCAGCAGTCAGAGTAGTGGTCAGCCACTATGGTGCTGAGTTCAGCACTGCCATGCTGATCACGACTCCACTTTCCGCCAGCCTTTCCAACGCCAAGGAGCCTATAGCAGAAAGCCAGTGCTGGGAGCCACGGGGGCCCCTACACTGCCCACTATCATGTGGTGGGAAGTGCAGGGGCCCCACTGTCAGCATCTTTGGAATGCACACTGTCTGCAGTGCAGACAGTGCACATTCTTGGGGTGCTTGTGTGCAACGGCAGTGGTTTCAGCTTCCTAAGTGAGCCGAGGCCAATGCACCTGCACTGTTTCCACTGGGCTGACCAGCGCAAACATCGTAATATGGTGCTTCTGCTGGTCAGCCTGGTGGAAACATTGTAAGACGACAGGGTTGAGGCCGCTACCTTGACGGCAGACTAATCCCCACCATATTGGCAGTTGATCATAAACGGCCTCTAGGTATGATGTGTATGGATTATTATGAATGTAATGTGTTTTGCAGGTGGGTTTTCTAATTTCCTTTACAGGTCTGTGTCTACAAATGTGCCCTATTGTCATTCTGAGTTCCTAGTTTTTTTTTTTTTGTTTAAGGAAATCAGTTTCCTAAAACAACGCTTTTTACTTTGAATTCCTTTTTTGGGTTGCCTTGAGAATTTATTTGTTGAAAACACTTTTCAAGTTTTTTTTGGTTCCAAGATACTTTGGATTGTTTCAAGGGATCTCTATTGAATTCATTGCAATTTTTGCAATTTTTGGGGGGCTTTTTGGAAAATATTTTTCTAATTTTTTGTAGATTACTATTAATAACTACATTGATACAGAGGAAGACCTGCAGCTACACACTATTAATTAAGTTTTATTTAATTAATTTATTTTGCGTCAAAAATGTTTCATGTTATTGTTTGTGTAAATATTATGTGATTGTTATTTGGAATTGTGTGGGTTATATGTTATAATTAATTTATGTGATGGGTTGAGTTTGTGCTTTAGCTTCTTGGTCAGTGAAGGTTACTTTAAAAATAACTAATTTATTTATAATTTTATTATCTTAGCCTTTGCTAACATTGGAATTTTATTTAGACTGATTAAATAAAATACTATATTTATTATTTATAAAAATGATTTGTCATGATGGTTTGGATTGTGTGATCATTTTTGGTGACTTTAATAGGTTACTGTTTATTTTATAATATGCCATTGGCTACCATTTCTAAATAATCTACACCTTTGTTGTTTATGAAGAGTTTGTCTTTACATTTTAGCATGTCACACATTCTTTTGGTCTGTTTGCTAAAATTAGGGGCAATTTGGCTAACAGACTGCAATATTCATAATTGTTTGTAGCCTTCCTCTTTTTGTAATGCTTCTACAAATTTATAGTGTGTAGGCTGGGTTGTGCCAAGTGTGGATTGTAAGTCATTGTATGATCCTTCCACTGCGTTGTTTGTTTTGAATTCCTCTGCCAAGGTGCTGTCATAGACATCCCATGTAATATTTGGACTTTAAGTAGGCATCTGTGTCCGGAGCCATGCATTCTGGCAACCAATCAAAATAATCAATTGGAGGGCTGAGTTTGTCTTCATTCTTTCTATTAGTAAATTGGGGTGGTTAGCTACCTCTGTGACAGTGCTATCATTTTTTTACTTCAAAGCCAAATTGACTGGGTGTGGAAAGTTCTACACAGTGCAGATTATTGGTGGTGTCTCCATATGCTTTGACTGAAATGACAGTTACAAATTTGTATGGCTGTGTGGGGGTAAATTTGTAAAATGGTTTGAATCATGGCTTGCTCAAAGTCTATAATTATTTTTTGGGGATATAAGTTATTTTTTATGTTTAATGTGATTTAGGAGGTTATAATAAGTGCTGATTTATTTATGTGGTTGTAGGGCATATACAAAAGGAACATTTGTGTTTTGATATTCACCATGTATGTGTATATCTGAGTGGATGGTTTGTGACACATTATCAAAGTCTCACCATCATCCAGGTTTGACCGTGGCTTAGTCTTAGTAACGTATTTGCTGTAGAGAGTATGAGGATTTGTTTCTCATTGTTTAGGCTGTCATGTAAAAGGAAACGTTCCTAATTACTGCTCATTGTTAGATGTTCAGGTATTTCAATGTCTTGATACCTTCTAGGGGCAGGAGGAGTATCACTGGTGGCTTCTTTAGTTTGCACAATTAGACTATTTAAAGTGGGTAAAGGTGGTATTTGACCTGTGTTGCTTCTGTGGACTTACGGCAATATATCTTTAAGGATTTTTGTTGTGGGTTCCTGAAAGCAAGTGCTTTCCTCTCTGATATCCTGCAATAGCTCCTGTACTTCTATTTCTTTTATAGTTGGGTAGTGGTTGTATTCTTTTACATGAATTACAACATGATTTTTGTAGTTGCTCTGCAATAGCATGAATTTGAATAATATTTGGTATATTTTCAATTTATATTTGATGTTGATGCACTTTCTTGGCTGTGGGTATAGCCCATGTGATTTAGTAACTACTTTCCTTTCTGCAGTGTTATATACGTTGCTGCCTCCGTCATTGTATCTGAAAGTAGTTTAATAATATAAATATATACAATAGTTTCAAGCTTGTATGTTTTTTATTTACATGTAAAATTCTCCAACCACTTCTATTTTCTATACATAAATGTATTTTCTGTTTAGATGCTTCATACTATCTGATGTGTTTTTATATATGCAATCAAAGTGAGAAGTGACATCTAGGTTGGCTTAGTAATACATTAACTGCTGGTCTCCCCATATATAAGAGGGAACCTACTGCATACAAAGAGACCCACGGTGAACTCTGCATGTATAGCTAACTCTGACCCTGGTCCTCGTGGGAATATAGAGCTGCCCTTGTGATACAATACATGTTTATCACAGACGCAGGTCTACAAGGACTAATTTGAGTAATGGGTTCTACTTACTGGTTACAGTAAGGAATATGGCAAAGGATACACTATCCTATAGTGGCAACTACATAGCAAGAGTTATAGCTGGTGCTTCCTTGTTGCCTTTCGCACTAATCTATTGCCAGGAAATCTTGCTAATATATTGGAGTTGGAGAGATTAAAGAAGAAAGTTGTGCACACAGAATTGCATTGGAAACTACTAACTGAATATCTCAAGGCAGACATTATACCACTTGGCCAACAGGTCAAAAATATACTGATAATGTTCACACACAATGACAAATTCAAAAAGCATTTCAGTTCTACAGGCAACAACTGCTCCCACCATTAAATGGTGCTTGCCATAGAGATAGCCCTTGAAGAACTAAACATATGTAAACAGAGAATAAGTGAGCTAGAGGCCAAGATTAGATCTATTCGGGCACTGGAGAATGGAATGCTAAAGCAGCACTAATCTCACTTTAGAAAACTACTAGAGTTTCATTTCATACAATTAGGGAAGAAAATAGACAAGATACAGAAGGAGAAATATTAATTTAGCGTAGAATTAGTAAATCCCTATCTTAGAGCAGATTTTACACTGCACCTAGTAACCAATACAGATCACAGAGTGTGACTTTCTCTGAATAATCAGTCAGTTCAGATGACCAAGGAATTGGGGGATCCAGCTATAGGAAATAAACCTCCGGAACAACACCTATCACACCTCATTTTTCAGAACAGGAATAGAGACGAGGCAGATAGAGGGGGAGAGGCAGGGGTTGAGCCTTAGGATGGAAAGGCAACAGCAAATGACAGACAGGGACAGGGAAACGAGGAACCAATATTACAGTTGGTGAACAGAAACATAGGCCCTCCGCCTCAGTCCAATATTATCAATAACAAATCCCATATTTTTAGGGGCAGATTTATAAGAAAGTGGCACATCAGCTATGATGCGCTACTTTTCTTGCACCCACCTGCGCCCGAAGGTCACCATGTGAGCGCCATATTTACAATACAGCCCATCATGGCGCATA
This sequence comes from Pleurodeles waltl, assembly GCF_031143425.1. NCBI lineage: Eukaryota > Metazoa > Chordata > Amphibia > Caudata > Salamandridae > Pleurodeles > Pleurodeles waltl. The sequence continues at coordinate 1,073,066,648 of NC_090444.1, forward strand.
TTAGCACAATAGCTTCAATATTTTATACTATTGTGGCACATTTTTGTCGACTAGCGACAAAAATTATGGTAGCAGTCCAGCAATAAGTGGGGAGGTACATTGGAAACAATGGGAGCATCACTTTAACGCCTGCCTTAGGCAGGCGTTGATAAAGATGGGGAAAATGGTGCAATGAAATCTCAAAAATGTCCCTGCACCATTTTTCTGGCCCTCCTAATGGGGAATATCCATGCAAAGGCATAATGTGGCCCAAGGGTTACAAAGCTGCACAATGCTTGCATTGAGCCACTTTGTTCATCTGGCATGTAGAAAAGGCCTTCTTGACACCGCCTTAGCATAAAGAAATGAAGCTGGGGAGGTGCTAGGGTCTTGTAAATGCCCGTTAATATTTCAGAATAAATCCAACATGATGAGAGCAAGGACCAGGACCGGTAATCACTGAGAAAACAGATTTCTTTAGACTGAAGAGTGAACTCTATTGGTTATTTAGAACAAATAGATTAAAACATTTCTTTAAGGACAAACCACCCTACTCCCCCCCACACCCCTCCAATTGAGGGTATCGGGTTACAGCCACCATCCCAATTTGACCCTCCGAGTCATCTCATGAGTCCAGAAATGTTAGTGTTTGAGAATACAGTGCTTAGACCAGTCAATGCACTTGAGACACAGAGGAGGTACATCCCCTACAGCACTTCCGTCAGTGAGAGAAAAGCTCTGGACTCCCTAGCGAATAACAGGGGTATTACAATAAAACCAGCAGGCAAAGGTGGTGCCATCATCATCCAAAATACCTCAGCTTATGATGATGAAATCATGAGGCAACTCACAGATCCCAAATGATTACTGCTGATTCCTATAAAGAATATCCAGGAAGAAATACACTAGATTACATAGAATGTACTAGTGGAGGGTGTTCTTAATGAGAAAGAGTGCCTACCTTGATAAAGCACATTCCTGCACCCTATTCATTTACACTTTTCCCAAGAACCACAAAACAGATTTGAAGAGTTACCTGGGTCCCCAATAGTGTCTAGCTGT